>NC_041396.2:70251998-70851998 GCF_900747795.2 Erpetoichthys calabaricus
ACCACGCCCCCTCGCTAAGCCACGAGCTATACCCACAGCCTGGCTCGTGGCTCGTTACGTGAGCCAATGCTCGTATTTAGATCTGAATTTTTCGCTCATACTTTCCTCGTATTTTGAATTTCTCGTATACAGAGGTGATCGTATCTCGAGGTTCCACTGTATTTCTTTACTCTCTTATTCATCAGCATGTGTTTCCAGAACATTCTTGTGATTAATACCAAACGAACTAACAGGAGAGGGTGTAATGCAACAAATCTATGACTGCTTTGACAAGCCTTCCCTTTAGAGACTCCTTTCGCTTTCACTCTGTGGAACTAGAAGTTTTCAGTGAACAAAGAACACTTTATTCCAACATATTCCACCCAAAGTGGTGGCACAGTCTAAGAAATGGATCCATTCAGGAAACAATACCAGCAACACTTTCCTCCAGCTTTCCCTTGTCTCATAACTGTCATTCCACTGGAAAAGGAGGAAGGACACGTACACTAGTCTCCAAGAACTGGAGATTCATACCACTGGATACTGTATGCAACTACACCATTTCTGAGTGCCATGTAATAACTCTCTTGCACCCTATTACCATAAATATTTTTGTTCTTTACCACCCTACAGGTCTGTCAAAGAACCTCCTCGACTAGCTGGATGTGCTTCTCTTCTTCATTCCAGAAGAAGGCAGTCCACTTCTAATCCTTGGAGACCAGAACCTTCCACCTGGTCACTTCTTTTCGCTGCTTTTCTCTTATAGTCTCTTCTCACAAACTACTGGATCTTGTTTTTGCATGGAAATGCATACCCACAAACACAAATATCAGTCTTCTACATACATCAAACTGCTTTTCTGTTCACTTCTCTCTACTACTTCTCTGCTTTTCCACTGCCAGTCCTCTCACTGTGTCCTTCCACCTCCTCTCCCACCCATTTATTTCTCTTTCCTAGTCATCTATGTGGGCGGCATGATGGCACAGTGGTAGCACTGCTGCCTTGCAGTTAGGAGACCCGGGTTCGCTTCCCAGGTCCTCCCTGCATGGAGTTTGCATGTTCGTTCTCCCCATGTGTGGGTGGGTTTCCTCCGGGTGCTCCGGTTTCCTCCCACAGTCCAAAGACATGCAGGTTAGGTGCATTGGCGATTCTAAATTGTCCCTACTGTGTGCTTGGTGTGTGTGTGTGTGTGTGTGCCCTGAGGTGGGCTGGTGTCCTGCCCTGGATTTGCTTCCTGCCTTGCGCCCTGTGTCAGCTTGGATTGGCTCCAGCAGACCCCCATGACTCGGTAGTTAGGATATAGCAGGTTGGATAATGGATTATTGGATAGATAGTCATCTATGTTTTCCGGCCTCCTGACCACTTCTCTCAACACTAATGATGCTACACTGTTACTCAACTCCTCTTGTTCTCTGGCCTTGATGTTCTCTGTCCTCTCTCCTCTAGGCCTGCACATGAAAGATCTTACCGCTCATGGTTTTCTGAAGCTATCTATGGTCAGAACTTTAACAGCTGAAAGGAAATGGAAGATGTCAAAGACCCAGGCTAAGCTGGATAGATATTGATCTCTTCTATCATCCTTCTCTTCTGTTACTACCAATGCTGAGATAAGTTTCATTTCAAAAAAGAATTAGCAACATTTCTGATACTAATAGCTTTTTTAGGAGAAGGTGCCTGTCATCAGCAATCAATTCACATCACCCCTTGTGGCCAATCTAGTATCTCCTGAGCACTCCCTAACAATTTCCTCTTTCTCTCCTCTCTTCACCAATGACATTTGCATTGTTCCTAGTCACCCCACTACTTGTCCACTTAACCCATCCCCTCATATCTCCTCCAGGTTATCTCCTCATTCATTCCTGCAATTGCACATATCATCATCACTTCACTTGGCAGAGGCACTTTTCCTGTATTTTTTAAACAGACCCTGATAACTCCTCTTCTAAAAATGTACCTATCCATATGGAGACAATTGTAAGGTCCTATGCTACTTCTCGATCACTCAGTTCTGCTGAAGAACGGCATCTAGTGATGCTACCTCTCAGTGGCATTGAATCTCAACCCACATTCTTTAAATATGTATCTCCTAGCTGGTGTAGTAATCTGCCCAACTCCATTTGAAATTCTGACTCGATCAATGAGTTTGTAAAACATTTGAAAACTCTCTTGCTTAGTGAACATCTGTCTAACTATTATTAGGTGGTATGTCCTATAACCTAGGAATCGTAACTAGTTTGTGTTTTGTTTCAAGCTCTTCACTTGTGATCATCAATTTTGTATAATTTTGAATCATTGTTCTGTAAAACTTGCTCTTAAACTGTAGGTTTACTCAGTTATGTTGACCTCTTTTGTAAGTCACTTTGAATTGAAGCTGCCTCATAGATCCAGCATTCTGGGTTCAAATTCCATTTCAGATGTTATGTATATTGTGTATATAAATATATATACAGTATATGTATGTAGCTTGGGATCCACAAAGAAAGGAAATGAGTCATGTATCTTAAAATATTTTTTATTCCTCTAACAACACCCTGCTATATATTGCCTTTGATTCCTGTATGTCTAATCATTTTCCTCTGATGATGACACCTGGTAGTTTGTCGAATAAAAAACTATTTGAAGATATGTGACTAATTTTCTCCCTTTGTGGATCCCTAGCTACAAATATGCAAACTGTATCACAGCCCTTCACTTCCATTCATATATACAGTACTGTGCAAAGGTTTTGGGCAGGTGTGAAAAAATGCTGTAAACAAAGAATGCATTCAAAAATGGAAGTGTTAATCATTTATTTTCATCAATCAACAAAATGCAGTGAATGAACAAAAGAGAAATCTAAATGAAATCAATATTTGGTGTGACCACCCTTTGCCTTCAAAACAGCATCAATTCTTCTAGGTACACTTGCACACAGTTTTTGAAGGAACTTGGCTGGTAGATTGTTCCAAACATCTTGGAGAACTAACCACAGATCTTCTGTGGATGTAGGCTTCCTCACATCCTTCTGTCTCTTCATGTAATCCCAGACACACTCGATGATGTTGAGATCAGGGCTCTGCGGGGGCCATACCATCACTTTCAGGACTTCTTGTTCTAATGACTTTGGCTGTATGTTTGGGGTCGTTGTCCTGCTGCAGAATAAATTTGGGGCCAATCATACGCCGCCCTGATGGTATTGCATGATGGATAAGTATCTGCTTGTATTTCTCAGCATTGAGAACACCATTAATCCTGACCAAATCTCCAACTCCATTTGCAGAAATTCAGCCCCAAACATTCAAGGAACCTCCACCATGCTTCACTGTTGCCTGCAGACACTCATTATTGTACTGCTCTCCAGCCCTTCGACAAACAAACTGCCTTCTGCTACAGCCAAATATTTCAAATTTTGACTCATCAGTCCAGAGAACCTGTTGCCATTTTTCTGCACCCCAGTTCCTATGTTTTCGTGCATACATGGGTCGCTTGGCCTTGTTTCCACGTCGGAGGTATGGCTTTTTGGCTGCAACTCTTCCATGAAGACCACTTCTGGCCAGACTTCTCCGGACAGTAGATGGGTGTACCTGGGTCCCACTGGTGTCTGCCAGTTCTGAGCTGATGACACTGCTGGACATCTTCCAGTTTCGAAGGGTAATAAGCTTGATGTGTCTTTCATCTGCTGCACTAAGTTTCCTTGGCCGACCACTGCGTCTACGATCCTCAACGTTGCCCGTTTCTTTGTGCTTCTTCAAAAGAGCTTGAACAGCACATCTTGAAACCCCAGTCTGCTTTGAAATCTTTGTCTGGGAGAGACCTTGCTGATGCAGTATAACTACCTTGTGTCTTGTTGCTGTGCTCATTCTTGCCATGACATGAAACTGTCTTCCACAACTGTCTTCACCTTGGTAGCAGAGTTTGGCTGTTCCTCACCCAGTTTTAAGCGTCTTACACAGCTGTTTCTGTTTCAGTTAATGACTGTGTTTCAACCTACATGTGACATTGATGATCATTAGCACCTGTTTGGTAGTATTGGTTGATCATACACCTGACTATAATCCTACAAAATCCCTGACTTTGTGCAAGTGTACCTATAAGAATTCATGCTGGTTTGAAGGCAAAATGTAGTAAAACCAAATATTGATTTGATTTAGATTTTTCTTTTGTTCGCTCACTTTGCATTTTGTAAATTGATAACAATAAACAATCATTATTTATATTTCGGAAAGCATTCTTTGTTTACAGCATTTTTTCACACCTGCCTAAAACTTTTGCACAGTACTGTATATATATAAATATACATTGTCACACACGTGCGCATGGGAGGCAGCTAAAGGGCTTGAGTAAGGACAATTCTGAATCAGACCGGGATGTGGCAGAGTGCACTGACTCTTTTTCTCCCTTTCCTGCAGACCATTCACGGGAGATTCCACCTGGCAACGACACTTCCGGGTCCGAGCCTATGAAACAAGACCTTGCTGGCTCCGGCCCCTGTGATGTCACATCTCGAGCCTATGGTTGAAGACCCTTATGAGCCTGACCCCTTTGACCTCACTTCCTGTCTTCCCTTTTAAAAGCCTCCACCTATATATATATGATAGATTAAGTTAATTGGGAATTCGGTGCAAGGCCGAGTGTGGGTATGGGTGTGTGCGTGATAGACTGATGCTCCATTCACGGCTGTTGGCTGCCTGTTGCCCAGTGCTGCCAGGATATACTCTGGACCCCTATGAGTCTGAATTTTATTAAGCTTATTCAGATCTTTGGCCTGGTCACATTCTGTGTGGAGTTTGCATGTTCTCGAGTTTTCTGAAAGGGCTAGTTTTACCTCCAAATAAATTAGTATCAGATTAATTGACAACTTTAAATTTTCTTAGTATGGGTGATTGTGTGTGTGTGTGCATACTCTGTGATGGATTAGTATCCTCGCCATGTCTGATTTCTCCTTAGTGTTCAAGGCTGCATGCATAGGCAGCAGCTTCCTACATTTCTAAGCAGGATACATGAGGTATGGACGGATGGATATATTTTATAAAAAAGTGCATCCATTTTTTTATTATTCTTTTTGTATTTACCAATTCTATATATTTTCTGTTTGCTCTTTTTTTGCACTAATCAGTTAATACATTTTGTTAACAGTGCTACAACCAATAACAGATTCATTAACTCACTTACTGATATTCAAAATTTTATTGGGAAAATGATACTAGAGAATATTGTTGCACTTTGAAAAAGAAACCACTGAGAATATTTTATGACTGAAGTAAAAATTTTGAACACCATAGAACTGATTCCAACTATCCAGATATACTAAATAAACTAATATACCAAATTAGCTCTTCAATAATGTGAAGCTCTCCAATCTCCAAGCTCTGAGCTCTCCAATAATGTGAAGAGAGTTGCATATTTAGAGAGTTGCAGATATGAAATGGACCTCATTCTAAGGAAGGCCAAGGTGAGTTGGAATCTAGCCAAGCAACGTTAGACCCTGGGCACAATGCCAGTCTGCTGCTGGCCTTCCCCGGCAATTAAAGTCACCAAGCAACTGAGGCATGTACAAAGGAGGTGGGGGTGGGATGGGGATACATGCATATTCTGGAGAGAATCTGCTCTATATGCAAAATAAACAGCGTATGACAAAATCCTTTATTTTTTTCTTCTTTAGTACAATCCATAATGCATATTCTTGTCTTTAATACAATTTAATACATTTTTTATGTTTATTTATTCTCGTTCCTTGTACTTTGTTGCTTAAATTGTAATGAAATCAAGATCTCATTTGTCTTCAGACGATTTCTTGTGTGTACCTTAAGAAAACACCAGTCTCATATCATTGACCACAAGCATGCAAATTCAGTGTTGGAGAACCACACAGGCTGCAAGGTGTTATTGTAGTCACTTAGAGAATCCGATGATCACCTGTAAATGAACACTTTGCTTACATGGACTCCTCATTTACTGGCATTTTTACCTGGTTACTCTAACAAATATCTGAACACATTTATCTACTTGTTTAAATTATTAGCCTGTTTTTCTATCTTCACTACTTCTTTTTAAAAGGCTCTTGTAAAGCAGTGGATTTCTAATAAACAAATGCTATTGTGAATGATAAAAGATTAATTAGTATTTGTTTCAGACTGCTGTTCTTGTATCATAACTGACCTACCTTATGGCAAATCAATGACTAGACTAAAACTGAGTCCTTTGGTCTAAAAAATTGAAAATCTAGATTATTATCCTTAGAAACTCAAAACACACCCTGTCAAAATCTTTGAAAATGGATTAGAGGGTTTCTAAGTAGCTTCTGCTTGTCATGGAAGCTACAATGAAAACTTGAACTCCCTGGCACTCTCCACTCGTCCAACACTGGATTAGACACCTCTTGTTATAAACACACTACTAGACTATAAAGTAGAAAGAGTGATAGGCTGGTTTTCCCTGGAAAAATTGGGACAAAATATACTACAAATTAGTTTGATTCATATGCCAAAGCAGAAATCCAGTCAACCTCTGGAGATAGAAGTATTTAATTACAAAGGGAGCATCAAAAAGTTCAATTAAGCCAGAATGCTGAGTGGCTGGCCTAAAATGGTAATGTTAATATAAATAAAAATGAACTCCCCAAAGCCACTCCTAAGCTCACTAATACATGGCTCTTATAAAACTGATATTTTTATTGTCTGTCACTTTAATCGATGTTTGGATTATAACTTCTGACACTGTCCTGACAAGGACATTTTGTAATATGTTTTCGTAACAAAATGGGAAAATGACTTGAAAAGCAGAAATATGTCAGTCAATCTCTTCACACTGCAATATGGAAATAAATTGGTAGTTTAATCTTTAAAGAAGAATAATGTACATGTACATCTATATATATATATATATATATATATATATATATATACACATGCACACACACACATATATATACATCTATACATGTACATATATATTTATATATAAATATTTATATACTCACATAGGTGGGTCAGTAGATTTTCCTTCAAGCTCTTCTAAGGTATGTAATTCCACCACAGGTTGAGGGGTGGTGCTGGCGCTAACCTTTTCCTCTTTTGTTCCCTCTGTGGTGCAGAAAAGACACCCAGTGAGGCTAACTGACTCCATCCCTTCCTGTGCCACCACTACATATACCACGGATCCCAGAAGGAGAAGGCATTAAGAGAATGCACCACATGACATAACTCCTTCTCACCATGACTTTAACATGCTTTATCAATAAAGAAAAGTTCCTGAACCAAGGACCCTGATTTTACATTTGTTTTACACCTTTGCGTGCACCTTTTGTTTATTTGTTTGCTTCAGTTAAATGGGGGCAACTGGGTTGGTGCCCCAACATTTCTTCATGTAGATCTGCAGTTCCCCCTACAGGGACTGAACCTTGGACTCAAACTAAGGGTGTAATACTGTACTCCAGCCTTCACCCTCTCAAATAAATGAACTGTCCGGTGTGGTGCAATGTCAGAGGCTTTGCCTCAGGCACTGACGTCTGAGGTTCGATATCCACAAGGGGATGAAAAAGTGCGTACACCTGACGAGCCCCAATAAGGGCGAAACATGTTGTGTGCTCTTTGTATTATTTGGCAGATACTGTATAATATATGTGTGTGTATGTATATATATTCTATTATATAAAAAAATTTTGGGTCTAGACGTGATCATCTTGGAGAGACACTTTGAAGTCACCCAAGACAAGACATTACTACCTTAGGAAGCAAGACCCGTGAGATGGTGATTTTTTCATGTCACGCCCTACTTACAAACAATTTCTTGGAGACACTTTAACGTCCTGCAAGACAAGGAATTGAAACAAAAGGACAGCTGCTGTACAGGCTTTTAAATGATAGACGTGCTGTGTGACATGCAGATCACGTAGTACGGCACAAGAGGCAGCTGGCTTCAAGCGCGCCCCCTGGGGAGGGTGAATAACTCATTCACTACAGTTTTATTACTGGCAAATATCAAGAAATAAAAAATGAATGAAATGAAAATAATCTCTTTAAATTGTATATCCGGTTAACCAAACTTTGGTTGGTGAGCGAAGCGAGCAGGGGGTGGAGCCCCCTAGTGTATATATATATATATATATATATATATATATATATATATATATATATATACAGTATATATTCACGCCATTCGTAGTCTGTGTCACAATCTGATTGTATGGGTGGTTACCTACCAGGTAACGCTTGTGGTTGGCCAGCAATCTGCTAACATCCGCCACGGTGCCCTCAGTTTTATATATATATATATATATATATATATATATATATATATATATATATATATATATATAAATCGCAAAAATTAAGGGAACACTTAATCATCACAGTCTAGCACCAAGTCAATTAAGCTTCAGGGATATCTATCTGTCCAGTTAGGAAGCATAGGCGATTGTGAATCAACTTCACCTGTTGTGGTGCAAAGTAATGTTAATAATAAACTTAGTAATGAAACTAACAAGAGGTGCACTGGAGAGAAAAAAAAGGAATGGTTTTGTATGTATATATATATATATATATATATATATATATATATATATATATATATACAGTATATATATATTTATATATATATATACTGTATATATATACAGTATATATATATACTGTTCAAAAATATAAAGGAACAGTTTTTAATCAGATTATAGCATCAAGTCAATGAAACTTCTGGGTTTTGATCTGGTCAGTTAAGCAGCAGAGAATGTTGTTAATCAGTTTCAGCTGCTTTGGTGTTAATGAAATTAACAACAGGTGCACTAAAGGGGCAACAATGAGACGACCCCCAAAACAGGAATGGTTTAACAGGTGGAGGCCACTGATATTTTTCCCTCCTCATCTTTTCTGACTGTTTTTTCACTAGTTTTGCATTTGGCTATGGTCAGTGTCATTACTGGTAGCATGAGGCGATACCTGGACCCTACAGAGGTTGCACAGGTAGACCAACTTCTCCAGGATGGCACATCAATATGTGCCATTGCCAGAGGGTTTGCTGTGTTTCCCAGCACAGTCTTAAAGGCATGGAGGAGATTCCAGGAGACAGGCAGTTACTGTAGAAGAGCTGGACAGGGCCGTATAAGGTTCTTATCCCATCAGCAGGACTGATATCTGCTCCTTTGGGCAAGGAGGAACAGGATGAGCACTGCCAGAGCCCTACAAAATGACCTCCAGCAGGCCACTGGTGTGAATGTCTCTGACAAAACAATCAAACAGACTTCATGAAGGTGACCTAAGGGCCCGACGTCTTCTAGTGGGCCCTGTGCACACTGCCTGACACCATGGAGCTCAATTGGCATTTGCCATAGAATACCAGAATTCACAGGTCCACCACTGGTGCCCTGTGCTTCTCACAGATGAGAGTAGGTTCACTCTGAGCATATGTTACTTATGTGAAAGGGTCTAGAGAAGCCATGAAGAACGTTATGCTGCCTGTAACTTCATTCAGCATGACCGGTTTGGTGGTGGTTCAGTGATGTTCTGGGGAGGCATATCCATGGAAGAACACACAGACCTCTACAGGCTAGACAACGGCACCTTGATTGCCATTAGGCATTGGGATGAAATCCTTGGACCCATTATCAGACCCTATGCTGGTGCAGTGGGTCCTGGGTTCCTCCTGGTGCACGACAATGCCTGGCCTCATGTGACAAGAGTATGCAGGCAGTTCATGGAGGATGAAGGAATTGATACCATTGACTGGCCCCCACACTCACCTGACCTAAATCCAATAGAACACCTCTGGGACATTATGTTTTGGTCCATCCGACACCGCCAGATTGCACCTCAGACTCTCCAGAAGCTCAGTGATGCCCTGGTCAAGATCTGGCAGGAGAGCCCCCAGGACACCATCCATTGTCTCATTAGGAGCATGCCCCAACGTTGTCAGGCATGCATACAAGCACGTGGGGGCCATACAAATTACTGAGTACGATTTTGAGTTGCTGCAATGACATTTTGGCAAAATGGACTAGCCTACCACATCATATTTCACTTTGATTTTCTGGGCGTCTTTGAATTCAGTCCTCTGTAGGTTGATTGTTTTCATTTCCATCAAATGATGTGGCATCTATATCTTGTGATATGTGGATCACAGACTTACAGAAGAGAGAAGATCCACCTTTACTGTTGTGAAGACAGGAACATTCTCAAAGTATTTATTCAAATGGGAGCTGTCACTTAAACACACGCAGCATGCAAGCAGTGACGATGACATTGTCCTGCATTCACTCCCTTCTCAGATCAAAGGAACAGGTAGCCTTCTTGCACAAGAGAGGAGACAGAAAGTGAGTGCAAGGGCCAGGTCAGTTGCTGCTTTCAAATGTTCCCAACATGAACCTTCGGGCAACAGATGTGTTAAGATGTAAGCCTGCAATCTTGCAGTTGCACTGGTGGCATACAACCAAACCCTGCCTGCATTAACAGAGTTTAGGCACAGAGCACAGTTGGGGGGTTCTGAGGGTCTCAAAAATTTCACTATATACTGTATATATTTACATTATATATTATGTCAGCTATCTATGTAATTATCTATATGGTCTAATATACTTGCTATACAGTATATTATTTTCCCCTGGGTAATATCTATAATTATAGAAGATCAGTCTTTTAAGAAAATGTGTTTCCTCTTGCTTAAGGTGGACTGGTGGCTCTGATGCTAAGAATCTGCACTTGTATCTGGAAGGTAATAATAATAATTCATTACATTTATATAGCGCTTTTCTCAGTACTCAAAGCACTATCCACACAGGGAGGAACCAGGAAGCGAACCCACAACCTTCCACAGTGTCCTTACTGCAAAGCAGCAGCACTACCACAGCGCCACCTGTGAGGACCTTCAAACCCTGTTACTGTCAGAAGGAATCCTACTCCATTGGGCCCTTGAGCAAGTCCTTTTACCTTAACATCCAGGGGCGCTGTACAATGGCTGACCCTGTGCTCTGACCTTCAAAGGTCATGCGAAATGACAATTTTCCCTCAGGGATTAATAAAGTGCACCAAAATACCAAGAATAATATAGCACCTGGTGATAAATTAACACTGTATAATAACCTATAATAAAAACATGATATACAATTCCACTAGGACATTATTCAATATGCCCACGAAAAAACTCGTAGATCCGGCCCACCTTAAATCACTTCTTAAAACCTTTCTCACTTCTCCGCCAGCGTCTTTTGTCATCTAAATGTACTGATAAAGACAAGCTGCCAGCAGCCGGCTATTCCATCCCCCCAACGACTTAGAACGTAAACAAGCTTTTCCCAGCTCATGCCTTGATTGATTATCTGGGAGTGAAGTGGAGTTTTAGAGTAGAAATAATAAGATTGTTATTTGGAACACACGCATTTCATATGTGTTGCATTTCTACAGTAATCTGTGTAAACACATTGTTAAAACAGAAACGGTTTACAATATTCTAGTAGCAAATGACAAAATGTAGGCATAAACTATATAATGTATGAAGCCTGAAGTCCAAATATCAAAGAAACACTTTCACAAAAGGTACAAAAAAAAGCCACCGCCAAAAAAAGCCGCCTTAGTGTGCGACTTTGACACACACTAGCTATCACAGCTTCCGTGGCGCAACAGTATCAGTTGCTAACTGGGAATCCAAAGGTCGTGAGTTCGATCCTGCACAACTCCATTTTGAGAAGTGTTCTTATTTTCACTATTTTAGAATAAAAAGATACATTTGATTTCAGTCTGTAACAGCCGGTGTAATTTATGATATTTGTAAAGGTTAGCTTTATTTTTTTTTTAAATTCACTTTTCATTGTCTCAGTCACGTTCAGGATACTTCCCTACCGCCCCCCACCTGACACTGCTGTTTTCACATAAAGACGCTCTATAGTTCTGCAGTGTATCACGATACATACGACCACGTGTTTTTTTCCCCCAATATTGCCAGTCCCCACGTGTTGCTGTATGCTGTTTCTTTTGTACTCCCGGACATGCAGAGGAAAGCATAGTAAAGAGCAGTAACTTCAGCGCTATATGCAATCATCAGACACTCCCCATCTGATACTGCTGTTTTCACATAAAGACGCGCTAAAGCTCTGCAGTGTACTTGTGACTGCATTGTCGTACCAATGCTTGCGAACTGAAGTGTCTGCATGCACTTTTCGTGGCATTATACGTGTAGTTTTTGAGCATGCCCATGTAGCTCAAACACAGGAACATATGTTGATGTAAAAGTATAACAAAACAAGTGCACTTTTATTCAAGACTATAACCGAAGAAAAAAGAAAGCAAGTTACAGTAGGCGGTTGATATGACAGATTGCGTGGTGCAATGCTAAGAACTGCTGATTTCCATTCTGTGCAATATAACTGTTAACATTTGAATCTGATGATTGCATATAGCGCTGTCTTATTCAGTGTGCGCGAGAACATGCAGGTGGCCAGTTGCTGCGTGCTACAACGCACATTTTAAAAAAAGAAAGACAAATATATGTGACGTTTTGAAGAAATCATTTTATGACGCGAATAGTACCAATCAGAAAACATCGTCGAAGTAATGCAATATTATTTGAAAACGAACAGCGTCAGATCGGGTGTGAAGTTATACTGGCGCTGTTTGAGTCAGATCAGAAGCTGAATAAGCAGAAAAAGCTCCTGTTCTGACTCTAAGTAAAAAAGCATGAATTAATCAACAGAAATAACCGCGATTGACATTTTAAAGATAACGATTTACAGTGCATACCAATTTATAAATTCAATGTCCGTTTGAGGAAAAAAAAAAAAAAACCACTTCCTTCAAAGCTGAGAATCGAACTCACGTCTCTGTAGCACAACAGGGCTGTTGTGCCCCAAGTCAGCAAACCGTAGCGTTAAGCCACGGAAGCTGTTGTATCATCCTTGAACCTTTTGTGAAAATGTTTATTTGATGTTTGGACTTCAGGCTTCACAGATTCTATAGTTTATGCCTACATTTTGTAACATTTATTACTAAAATATGAAAAAGTTTCTGTTTTAGCAATGTGTTTACACAGATTACTATAGAAACGGAACACGCATGAAATGCATGTATTCCAAATAGCGATCTATTATTTTCATTCTAAAACTCCAGCAGTTCAGTCACTCCCAGATAATCAAACAAGCCATGAGCTGGGAAAACTTAGTGAACGTTCTGCGACGGTGGGGGATGGAATAGGCGGCTGCTCGCTGCTCCTCTTAATCGGCACATTTAGAAGACAAAAGAGAGGTGAGAACGGTTTTAAGGTGGGCCGGATCTACAAGTTTTTTCGTAGACTCTGGTAATTCTAGTGTTAATATGCATGTTTCATTGAGAAGATCTGAAACTGTATGAAACATCTATCCTTTGAAAGAGACCAAACATTGTACTTGGAAACATAATATATAGATACAGTGATTCAGAAATGTGAATATATTGCAATGTACACACTATCGCTAAGATTTGATAGCAACTTACATCTAAAAATATTAGTAACTCAGGGACTCTGATCATGAAATACACTAATAAAGGTTGTAAGGATAAGAGAATGCCCTAAACCAGTGGCGGACCGTGCATTTCACACCTAGGCCTTCAGTAGTGCTCCGTCTGAATCAACCCGCCCCTCAAAAACTAATTTATGGTTATAAAAACATCTTAATATGCAGAAATACTGTATAAAGAGCCGTTGCATCGCAGATAGATAACTCCTGTAGCCACAATAAATGCCTTTATTGAATAGACAAACCAGAGGTGAATAAGTTCCTTTCTACTGCAGCTACAGCCGCGACACACATAAAAAACATCAATAATAACTCATAAACTTGCAATATTATTTAGGAAAATCGCAACATTTTACTCACCAAAAATTCGGATTATTTGTAAACAAAATCCATTCTCCTCTCTTTCCTCAAAAACAGTTCAATTACTCTGTCGTACAGATTATCCGTGCGCTTCAGTTCCATCACGAAGTCCCTTTCTATCGCCATCAAAGCTAATGCTGAAAGTCGAACCTGCCGTGTCGTATTTCTGGCATAAGTTTTAATTCGCTTTAGGGCTGAAAATGTCCGCTCGACAGAAGCAGTGGACACGGGAATGGTCACCGCCAAACATACCAATGTGTACAGCTGCCCCATGCTCTCATTCAGATTTTTCTGATGAAGGAAGTCAAGGAGATCAGTGGGAGATTTTCCTACAAAATCATCCATGGCATGCTTACACCATCCTATCCAATCAATGGGTCTGAATACGGTGACGTTGCCGTACACCTGCTAGAGGGCCCTAGTGACACAAACTCAAAATCTGATTGGTTGAAGCAACAGTTTAATCGACATTTATTTTGTGTTAGAGGGCCTGCAGAACAGATTGTGAAGGCCTCCGAGCAGACTTCACTGACTTTGACCCTGCCTGGCAACAAATGATGGCTGAAATGTGATTGGTTAAATGCTTTAATACGAAAATACATGTCTGGAAGCAGCACAACCATCGGAAAAGCTATGAAAGGAAGCGGACAGACTATTTGGAATTATTTAATAAGTATTCATGGACAAAATATAATTAACATCAGTTTGTGATTCAGATATTTTTTTAGGCCAGCAGAGAAGGCCTTGCAGGCCCTGACGGCCCACCACTGCCCTAAACTTCTCCCCATGAAAAAAGAATGGTGTTCAAAAATAGGTCTGAAAAAAATGCCAAGTAATTTACTGATTTACTGCTGGGCAGGAGAGTGTTCCCCTAATTTTGCTACAACCTAAAAAGTAGATTTGCTGACTTCGGTTCAAAGAAAATAACTTGGTGTTATCATGAAGTACACACATCTGATAAAGTTTTCAGGTTTCTTGCTTTAATTGCATCCAGTGTAGATGATAACCCTCTTAAACCCACTTAATCCAATATAGGGTCCTGGAAACTGAAGCCTATCCTGCAACATTGGATAAGGAAACACCCTAGACAAGCAGGGTGCACTGACACTGAAGGGGCCAATTTAGAGTTCTTAATTCTATATGATACAAATCTTTCAGATATGGAAGGAAAACTTTGCAGACATGGTGGAGAAGGTGCAAATTCTACAACACAGATATCAATCTCCTGGAGGACTGCAGTTTTTGCGGGATTTCTTTCCAGCCATTTTATTAATTTGTAACCAGTTAATGTTGCTAATAGAACCTACTTCTTTTACTTAAATGTTACATAATTTGCTTTTTTATGATTGAGAAATGTTAGTTGGGTCACGCATCTAAATAATACTGAGATTCAAATCAAGCCAACAGATCCCCAGATAACTTGACCCTTTTTGCACCTGTGTGCCCATCATACAATATCTGTTTCAATAAAATATATTTGAAAAGAAAACTGTGAAGGCTGGAGAAATGCTGATATATTCTTCTGCTTACAGAAAACAAACAATTCTGGTAATGGTGTGGCAACATGAGCGCTCTAGGAACCCATACTATTAAATAATGTGTTTCATTACCATCAAGAAATGGCTTCTAAATAAAGAACTTAGAATGAAAATGGTGGTTCTCCAAGAATTGAGTTTGAGACGCCTGAGTTAGTTTGTCATCTACTGTCTTGCTCACTGTTGTTTGACTACTTCTTCTTCTTCTTCTTCTTTTGGCTGCTCCCATTAGGGGTTGCCACAGCAGATCATCTTCTTCCATATCTTTCTGTCCTCTGCATCTTGTTCTGTTACACCCATCACCTGCATGTCCTCTCTCACCACATCCATAAACCTTCGCTTAGGCCTTCCTCTTTTCTTCTTCCCTGGCAGCTCTATTCTTAGCATCCTTCTCCCAATATATCCAGCATCTTTCCTCTGCACATGTCCAAACCAACGCGATCTCACCTCTCTGACTTTGACTCCCAACCGTCCAATTTGAGCTGACCCTCTAATGTACTCATTTCTAATCCTATCCATCCTCGTCACACCCAGTGCGAATTTTAGCATCTTTAACTCTGCTACCTCCAGCTCTGTCTCCTGCTTTCTGGTCAATGCCACTGTCTCCAACCCATATAACATAGCTGGTCTCACTACCGTCCTATAGACCTTCCCTTTCACTCTTGCTGATATCTGTCTGTCACAAATTACTCCTGACACTATTCTCCACCCATTCCACCCTGCCTGCACTCTCCTTTTCACCTCTCTTCCACAATCCCCATTACTCTGTACTGTTGATCCCAAGTATTTAAACTCATCCCTCTCATTTACACACATGTATTCTGTCTTGTTCCTACTGACCTTCATTCCTCTCCTCTCTAGAGCATATCTCCACCTCTCCAGGGTCTCCTCAACCTGCTCCCTACTATCCTACAGATCACAATGTCATCAGCAAACATCATAGTCCACGGGGACTCCTGTCTAATCTCGTCTGTCAACCTGTCCATCACCACTGCAAATAAGAAAGGGCTCAGAGCCGATCCCTGATGTAATCCCACCTCCAACTTGAATGCATCCGTCACTCCTACAACAGACCTCACCACTGTCACACTTCCCTCGTACATATCCTGACAACTCTTACGTACGTCTCTGCCACTCCCGACTTCCTCATACAACACCACAGCTCCTCTCGAGGCACCCTGTCATATGCTTTCTCCAGGTCCACAAAGACGCAATGCAACTCCTTCTGGTCTTCTCTAAACTTCTCCATCAACATCCTCAGAGCAAACATTGCATCTGTGGTGCTCGTTCTTGGCATGAAACCATACTGCTGCTCACTAATCATCACCTCACTTCTTAACCTAGCTTCCACTACTCTTTCACATAACCATGCTGTGTCTCATCACTGGTGAAACAAAAAAGAAAAAAAAAAGATGGGTTCTGATTCTTAATAACCAAGTCAATTAAAATAAAGGCAAAAGAAGGACATTTGATTGGCAGCAGAAATTGGTTACTAAGTAGGAAAGTGGCTAAAATTAAAAGCTGCAGCTGCAATGGCCATCCAGCATCTGAATTTGACATCCCTGCATCCCTGGAATTTAAGCCTGGGAAGGCAGAATGTGTGAGGCAGCAGCATGAACAACTGTGCCACGATGCCTCCTTATAGTACAAAAAAAAAATCCTTAATAAGGTAGAAGAAAACCAAAAGATAAAATTTCTATCAACATTCAGAGCAGCTGCAGAGTTTACAAGTCACCTTAAAACTCTAGCAAATATCGTTTACACCATATGTTTTAAAAGTACTTTTTTTAAATTTCAGTTTGTTTTGAATGTCACACTGTATTTTGGTTTTAATCCACAATGGCTGATCCAGAGTTCACTCATATTCCATTGTGTTGTTAAAATGCAGAAACTGATTTTCAATACGCTGGCACCAACACCTATAATTTAACAATTGCAAATTCCAGTAAAGCTGAAACTTTTCTTGGCAGTATGAATTTTGGCTTATATTGCAGTCCGTCTAGCTACCATAAGGATGAAATTGGTTGAATTGTTTTGCATGATAAGCAAAGAAAATTTTGACAGTTTTACAGAATATACGGGTACTGAGTGTTGCTTTCCTGAAAGAAAATGCAACTGTTTAAAGACTGCCAGGAAAGAAATTAAATTATTTTAGTAAGTTGTCAAACCAAGCAAAACAGTTTGTAAACATTAGTCATCAACATAAACAATGTTACTATATCATTAAACTCAAAAATAACAATTGAAAAACCTGCTCGGCAAACATCACATCATTTGCTGAATACATCTCTGACGCTTAACTGATGAGGCCAACATGTCACATCTTGATTTTTTTGCCTTCTCTTTCTGATGTGGGCATTATGTAAATAGTATTTTTGAGGGTTAGGCTGCATGATTCTCCACTTTGTGAAGATGTAGACAAAACAGACTGGTTAAGAATGTCATTGTTTGAAAATACATATTGCATTGATTAGGTATAATGCTATATGATGTTAATGCAACATGGCCCAATGGTACAGTAGTTAGTATAGATTTAGACATCCAAGGACCAGGCTTCAAAACCACTGCTTACTCACTGTTTGGAGTTGGCATGTTCTTTCATTTTTTTCCCTCTGAGTATTCCAGTTTCCTAACAAGTGTTGTAGATCAATTAGTAAGTCTATACTATACAGTGTGAATGAGTGAGTGAATGTTACAATGTGAATTTGCTCTCATCGGGTTCGATTTATAAAACAATGTACACACAAAAAGAGGCCCAAAATGTGCGTACACAACTTTATTCGGAAAGGTCAGGTTTTATTAAAGAAAACCTGATGGGACCACTTGCATATATTTATGGCAACTCTGCCTCATCTGGACGCAACATTTCAGAGAAAGTGAGAAATGACGACACCCTCAATCAAGCTGTTATTATAATTTGTGTTGTTGTGACAAACATATTCAACGTCAAAAGTGATTAAGATTAAATTAGATTTGATTAGATAGAATATGATGTATAGAGTCCATTGTAATTGTCTTTTAAGAGGGCCAATGCTGCATATTTGCACTATAGAATTTACTTGAGCTTTCTTCAGTTTACTTTTGTTTCCTGTTGTTACTTCTCAGGGCAAGGAACCAATGCAAATTCTTTTGCATAACGACGTTAAAAAAAAAACACAAGTGTATTTCACTCCCTGAATACAGAAAGCTATAAATATTATGCCGTACAGCCTATTCATAACCTAATGTTTTGACACAACACGGCTTGTCTGGCTCAGCTTGAAGACTATTGCCAATGGTCAAATACAAAACGAACAAGCTTTTAGGGTCTGGTAGGATTTTTTTTTTTGCCCATAATAATGTCTGGCTTATGAGTTGATTTAGGTTTCAGGGGCGATTCTCTTGGAACTGCGTGCTTATTTGGACCTGGCATTGGAAAAACAGACTTCCCGAAAACCTAAATCTCATCATATCCAGGTGGGATATCAAAGATACAAATCAGGAATAGCTCAGCCAAACTTCACCTGTATCATGTTCTCTGTTCTGGAAGACATAAACAACTGACTATGACAGTTTTGGGACTGCTCCAAGACCCTTGTCAGTTCCTGAACCCAGAAACATCTATAACATGACTGAAGATGAGCCATGAAATGAGAACATAAAACAGGCAAGAGATGGTGCAAATGTGGCAGCACTTTTATTTTAAGCAAAAAAGTGCTCCAAAAATAAACTGCAGTGCAATCTTCAATAATAAAATAAAATCCATAAAGGCTAAATAGATCTATTAAAACAAGGTTAAAAACCATAACAAGTATCCTTCCATTAAAAACAGGAACCACAGGCCTTGATCGCTACCCTGCTGAATTTTATTTTAAAAAGTCAGTTAAGTTAGCTCCACTGTTTATTAGCAACATTTATAGAAGCCACAGACAAGAAAATTCTACCTCAAACTTTTTGCCAAGTATTAATTATCTTCTTTCCAAAGAAAAATAAGGACCTATTACAATGTGCATCATACAGACCAATCTCACTTCTGAATACTTTCCAAGATAAGTTAAGATACTCTCCAAAGTTCTAACTAGAAGAATTGAGAAAGTGCTTCCTTCGGTAATATCACAAGACCAAACCAGATTTAATAAAGGTAGACACTTAGATTCCAATCTTCAATGCCTGTTTAATGTAATATATTCACCCATAAAGTCTACCACTCTGGAGATCTTATTTTTGGATGCAGAAAAAACATTTAATATGGTTGAATGGGACTACCTATTCATTACATTGCACAAATCTGGGGTTGGTCTCAACATATGTGCATGGATAAAACTACTGTATACTAGTCCAGAAGATTCAGTTTGTATTAACAACATTACTTCAGACTACTTCAAACTAAAACCTGGTACTAGACAAGGATGCCCCCTGTCACCACTGCAATTTGCAATATCTGTTGAACCATTGGCTGTTCACTTTCGAAATGTATCTGAGATAAAGGGAATTATCAGAGAAGGACTTGAACAGAAAATATCACTATATGCAGATGACATAGTACTATATACTGTAT
Source organism: Erpetoichthys calabaricus (assembly GCF_900747795.2). Taxonomy (NCBI): domain Eukaryota; kingdom Metazoa; phylum Chordata; class Cladistia; order Polypteriformes; family Polypteridae; genus Erpetoichthys; species Erpetoichthys calabaricus. The sequence continues at coordinate 70,271,863 of NC_041396.2, forward strand.
ATCAGATCCACAAAATGCTGTGCCTGCAGTCCTAAAAGCATTAGCAAAATTGCAAAAGATATCTGGCCTCAAAATGAATTTGAATAAAAGTGTGCATTTTTCCAGCGAACACACTAGTACACAGCATTAGATTGGACACCATCCCTTTTATCATCACAATTTAGTTTCAGTACCTAGGGGTAAACATCAGAAGAAAATATAAAACTCTATTTCAACAAAATTTTGCAGTCTGCATGGAAAAGCTTAAACAAGATGTGCACAGACTGTCTACTCTCCATCTCACTTTAACATGGAGAATTAACACTGTCAAGATGAATATCCTTCCTAAGCTTCTTTTCTATTTCAAACCAACCCCATAGAGATTAACAAATAATTTTTAAGAAATTAGATTCAATCATACATTCATTTACTTGGACTTCAAAACATCCACATATCCAAAGGGCAACCCTACAATGACCTAAAGCAAAAGGTGGGATAGCTTTACGTAACTTTCAATTTTGTTACAGGGTGGCAAATATACAAGCTATAAAAACCTGGACATTGACACAAATAGATGAACACACACAGGCTTTGTCCGCAATAGATATAAAATATTGCAGTACTACTTTATATTCTTTGCTTTGTACCCCAGTAAATACAAGTCATCATCAATTTATTAATAACCCAATTGTGCTGCATTCACTCAGAATATGGAACCAATATAGGAAACACTTCTATACAATGACCACCATTCTCCACCCCCTCTAACTTACACAGTTTTTAATGTTAGAAAAATGTACAGGATTAAATCATTAAGAGATTTGTATATAGATGATGTGTTTGCATCCAACAAACAATTACACGTCACATTTAGCTTTTCATCAACACAATTTTTCCATTATCTCCAAATCATAAACTTTACTAAATGTAATCAGCCCAATTTTACTCACTTCCCACCTATTTCTATTCCAGAAGAAATACTGATCAGTCTTGAAGACTCAGACAGCATTTCTATAAATATAAAAACATTTGAATGTCCCTTCCTTTTAAAGATTCCAGAGTACAGTGGGAAAAGGAACTCTTGCTCAATATTTCAGAAATGGAGTGGAAGGCAGCCATGCACAGAAATTACTCTAGCTTCATATGTGCATACAATTATTCAACTTGAAATCTTTTATCAAGCACATCTATCTTGTTTAAAATTGTCCAAAAATGTTTTCAGGGCAAGATCCAACCTGCAAACATTGCAATCAAGCTCCAGCTTCACTAGGCCCATGTTTTGGGTGTGTACCAAATTAACATCATTCAGGTAAAAATCTTTAAATGCCTATTAGAGTGCCTTGGTGTCACAATCACTCCTAATCCCTTAACAGCTGTATTCGGTGTACTCTCTAATGGGCTTACAGTAATGAAAGACAAAAAAACTGTAATTGCCTTTACTGCACTACTACCAATGTGGTAGTAATCAAGCCTTGACACGTAAAAAGGTTTTGGGTCAGCCTCCTGTATGATTGGAAAGTGGCTGACAATTTGAAGGTTTGTTGAGAAAAGGTCTTTATAGACAAGAGTCCAAAACAGAACTGAGGTTATGGTACAGATAAGGTGGTTTTAAAGTCAGAAAGGGGAGAATGATGTCACCCGGGGTGGGACCAGAAGTGATGTCATCTGGGGTTTGGACTGGAAGTGATGTCATAGGCCAGGGCAGAATCTCCCACATTTGGTCTGTGGGGAAGAAAGAGAAATAATCAGTGCACTCTGCCACCCCCTGATGCAACTGGGAATTACCTTCTTTTGTGCCCTTTAGCTGCTTCCCATGCACATGTGTGTGACACCACATAGACTTATCTTGCTCAACTGGAAGAATCCTAGCCCATCCCTTTTAAGTCAGTGGGTAACAGATGTTATATATTATTTAGAATTGGAAAAAAATTAATTCTCTCTTAGAGGATCTGTACAAAACTTTTTTAAAACCTGGTAGGATCTAATCAATAACATTTTAGAATAAGCATTTATATTGGGGAAAATTATTCTCTTCCGTTTTGTCTACTCTTAAAGTTTTACTCTAGCTTTTGGCCTTCCTGTCTTGGATGGGCGTGGAAATGAATTTAGTCTTGTTAAGTATGACTTAATTGTATGGAACGTAAAACAGGAACCAAAGTGCTGCTTTCTTGAAACTAACACCTTCTCTGCTTACTCACAGATGGGACACAGCAGCAATAGGAAACATGCACCAACAGCATAGTTAACACTTAAAACACAAGCTTGGGTCCCAACCACCAGTCCTTTAACATCTGCATGGTGCCATGCTGTACCTAGCTCCTTTTCCCTACCAATAATTCTTCATCCTATTTGGGAACTTACTCAGAGTGCCTGATCACTTTTTCTTCTAGATTACTCAACAAAAGTGACCCATGACCCTCAAGCATTAGCTATATGCTTCCTTCAAGGTCCGCCTCCCAACCGCCTGCTTCCACTCCATGTTGGCACTGGCTCCTCCATGATTTTTCATTCCTTTCACTTTCCTCCAGTTTTGTTTGTCTTTCTTGATCTTTTTCTTCTTTTTCTCAGCTCCTTGCTTAGGCTACTCTTTTATCCCTCTTTGGGCATGGCACCCTAATTACAACCCATGGAAAGTCAATGAGGCAACTGGAACCAATGGCTTGAGCCACACTGTTTCATTACTTATTTAAAATTGCACATCGCCACAGCCCCAGCTACACCACACTGACAAGGCACTACATACAGTTTCCATACAGTTTGGTTGTACATGCCAACATAAAAACACAACTTGCAGCAGTGTCCGGCTTCACTAATGCTATTAACGCAACTGACTACACTCATATTCTAATATGGCTGCTTTTGTTAAGTGTAAAAAATTATATTCCCTTAACATACAAGTCATCTGTAACGCCAAGTCAAGATTGGCAAATGTCAGGACTGCTCTGGCATAATCCTGCATAATAAGGAATCTAATTACAGATATAATTCGTAATTGAAATCAGAGAGTGTAAATGTGCTTTTTCCTCCTCCATTTGCATTGACACTCTGCTGGTGATGAGTGCTGGTACTGGTGATCTATTTCTTTGCCTGAAATCACACCATTTTTTTTTTATTTCAGGCATAGTGTGGCCAATTAGCAGTCACTACATTCGTGGCACCAGTACATTTGTGCTTGTTGATGACACCCATGCTTTAAATAAAGGCATGAACTTGTCTTGCACTCTTCAAAGATTGTGCTATTATCCTCTCTTTTCTGTTGTCACCATTGCCTCACCTTACAGGTAAATCTGCTCCTATGTATGAGGTTGGTTAGCACAGTCCATATATGGTTGTTTCAGGATGGCACAGAGTTTGTAGTGCGTTCACATATACTAGGTTATATAAATCAATTTTTTTCCTCTTTAATGGTGTGTGCATATTTTCACATTCAAATCTACACAAAATTTTATAAATGAGACCCTTAATACTTTGGCATTCCATCCGGGAGTGGTTTCTGCTTTGTGCCTGAGGCAACCCAGACAGGACCCTGTAATGCAATAAGTCTGTGCAGAAAATGAATGGATGTTGCCTTTTTGTAATAATGACCTTGGCAGACAGTATATTGGACAGTGTGTGAAGCCCAATTAATTCATATTGGTGGAAGAATGGAAGTGTTCTCAACTTTGTCCTGTGCAGTTTGACTATATTTTTAAAAGTCTCTGACTGACAAAAGAAGTGGCTTTATGCTGGGATACATAGACTTCACACAGCTTCCAAAGTAGCATTGCTACACTAGTGCAGCAGGCACACATTCTACACATTTTCATTGAGCAGTTTTCTTTTCAACTTCATCTTAATGCATTCTTTCAATTTTTGTTTTTGATTGCAATGTGTTTTATCATCTTTCATCATTTCAAATATGTTCCCAAAGTATACGGTGAGTGTTGGTTGCTCCATCACTCCTTACGAAATATCTTCTGGCAAGATATAGAGCAACTATTACCAAACAACCCATACCTGTACTGCAGAATCTGGACTTTTGACTGATTAACATGTTAACAAATTAAAAATTGTAAATAAGATCAAGTTCAACCATTGCACATATACTTTTTCACATTGCTTGATTTTTTTAAACTTTAATATGAATCATTTATTGCCAGTTTACTTTATGTATGTATTCAAAAAGTAGCCAGCTCTATCTGAGACGCATGCCATACCTGTCACCTTCTGACCAGAGCCTGACTGATAAGCATAGCTCTGCAGGCTACAATGGCTTGAGGCTGGCATGAAAAGAGAGAGGTCATGGGTTCATATCCACAAAAGGTTCAGCCACTGCCCAGCAGGCCACAAACATGTTGCAATACAAATATGTTAAATAGATTTCCTTCATGTGCATTGTGGGATCTTATTTTATGCTCTTTTAGGGCTATGTGAAATTTTGAAAATGAACTACTATGTTGAAGTATCTTGCTGTTATAGCAACTCCAAGGAAAATAAAATAATCTACATGATATATAACCCTACTTAATCAAAATATACCTATTTCTTTAAAAATACTCCTCTAAAGCACTAACATGTGTAAACTCCTCCACATATTATAGGGAAGCTTTTATAGTCTGCTATCCTGATCTGAAATGAGAACTAAATTGTGATATATTTATTATTCTGTCCTTTCCTGCTGCTTTATGGGGTAAGACTCAGCAGTCAGTTAGAAGCCATCTTATTGAGCATTAAGTCACATTAGACCTAGTTTTTTAAAGCATCCTGTCCAGGGGCTTTTTTTAAAATCTTAATCCATGGTTAGTTGTATAGGAAATTGTTAATTATATCTGGTATTTGTGAATTGTGTACATTTTGCAATCGGTGAAACGATAGAACAACAACAACACTTTATTTCTTGTATAGCCCAAAATCACACAAGGAATGCCTCAATGGGCTTTAACAGACCTTGTTTTTGACAGCCCCTAGACTTGACTTCCTAAGAAGACAAGAAAAAAACTTCTCAAAAATAAAGGGATCACTTAACCATCACAGTAGTACACCAAGTCAGGTTGCACAGGTAGTCCATCTCCTCCTGGATGGCACATTCATACGTGCTGTTGCAAGAAGGTTTGCTGTTTCTCTCAGCACATTTTCAAGAGCATGGAGGATATACCAGGAGACAAGCCATTACACGAGGAGAGCTGAACAGGGCCATAAAAGGAAATAAATTCAACAGCAGAACCAGTATCTGCTCCTTTGTGCGAGGACGAACAAGAGGAGCACTGCCTGAGCCCTACAAAATGACCTCCAGCTGGATACTGGTGTCCAGGTTTCTGACCAAACTGTCACAAATAGACTACAAGAGGGTGATATGAGAGCCCAATGTCTTCTTGTAGGACCTGTGCTCACAGCCCATCACCATGCAGCTCAACTGGCATTCACCAGAGAATACCACAATTAGCAGCTCCACCATTGGCACCCCATTCTCTTCATAGATAAGAGAAGGTTCATACTGAGAATGTGTGACAGACATGAAAGAGTCTAGTGACACCGTGGTGAATGTTATGCAGCCTGCAACATCAGCACCAGCATGACCAGTTTGGTGGTGGGTCAGTGATGGTCTGAGGAGGCATATCCTTTGAGGGTCCCAGAGCCCTCCACATGCTAGGCAATGATACCCTGACTGCAGTCAGGTACTGGGATGAAATCCTCAGAGCCATTGTCAGAGCTTATGCTGGTGTAGTTCCTCCTTGTGCATGATGTGGCCAGAGTGTGTGGGCAGTTCCTGCATGACGAAAGCATTGATGCCATTGACTGGCTCACACATTCCCCAAACCTGAATCCAACTGAAAACCTCTGGGACTGCATCCAAAGCCACCAAGTAGCGCCACAGACTGTCCAGGCGCTCACTGATGCCTTGATCCAGGTATGGGAGGAGATTCCCTAGGGCACCATCTGCTGTCTCATCAGGAATATGCCCAGATAATGTTAGGAGTGCATAGAGGCATGTGGGGGGCATACACACCACTGAGTCACATTATAAGTTGCCGTGATGAAATTCATGCCTGTGATTTCAATTTTTCACTTTAATTTTCAATGTGATGTTGAATCCAGCCCACAGTGAGTTGGTGATTTTGGTTTCCATTGACCATTGTTACATCCGTTTGTTCTCAATGAATTACACAGTATTACTCAATAAAGATTTTCCACTTGAATATTTCGTTCATCAATATACAATGTGTGATTTAAGTGTTCCCTTTAATTTTTTTGAGCAGTGTACTTTGTTATTGTTCAATGCCCTTCACTGAGTGCCTATAAGCAAAATCACTCACTAAATACAGAACCGTCATATATAAGGATACAGATTTGATAAAATACATCAAAAACAAAGTAGAATCTAGTTAACATAAATGAAAAACAACAATATCTGGTCATCAGTTAATTGTAGAATCAATGCCAGATTGCAGAAAAGACGTTAGGCAAGTCAGAGTCCTGGAGACCTCGGCCAACAAGCCGCCTCCCCGCTATTGCCCATTCTACAGCTGAGTCTGATGAAAGGACCTGCTCATTTCTGAGCTCCTTTATCTGAGATTATTTTTCCATAGGCAGGCAAACAACTTGGAAGTAGAGCACATGAGGATACCGAGAATAAGAGTAAATAGAAGGGGGGGGGTTTAGGGGGGGGTTGGTTACTACTTATACAGTATTTAGTACTAATGACTAACAAAATAGATTGGAGCATTCACAACTAATTAGCAGCTCTATTCAGGGTATACTAAACTGAAGTAGTGAGTCTTCAGCCTGGATTTAAAAGCTGAGACTGAAGGGGAATCTCTTATAGTAGCAGATGGACTATTCCAAATCTTTTGGGCCTTCCATCTAATAGCTGAACCTCTCACTGTTATTTTGTTAATCCTTGGAATCATAAGCAGGATGCCACCTTGAGATCTTAATGTGCAACTCTGGTTTGTAACTAATGATAAATTCAAATAAGAAAGCAGAGCCTTAGCCATTATATGTTAAAAGAAGGATTTTAAAATCTGCCCTAAACTTGATTGGGAACAAGTGCAAGGACTTAATTTCAGATATGTGTTTGCACTTTCTTCTTCTTGTAGTAATTCTTGCAGTGGCATTTTGAATTAACTGAAAGCTGCATAAAGAATGATTTGAACTTCCAGTGAACACTGCATTGCTGTAGTCAGTTCCACTACAAATAAATGCATGAATTAATTTCTCAGTAGAAAATGCCTCAATTTTCCAGCATTTTTAAGATGGATAAAATGTGCTTTAGATAATGTATGCTTTAAATGACATTCTATTGTCAAAGATAATGTCTAGATTGTGGGCTGATTCAATAAAACTAAATGCAGGTAACAAGAAGAACTACAGAAAAGGAACGGGCTATTCAAGATATCGTCAGTTCAAAAGAGTCACGCACTGGCAATGGCTATGTAAATTTATTTTCTATTTACATAGCATACTTTATCTTGTCTATCAAGTAGAACAAAGTATTCGGATCAAGGCATGAATGGAGCAGCAGAGCTTAAACAACATTTTGTATAAAAGATGTAGTACAAAGTTCCTTACAACATTTTAAAGAAGAATTGCAAGTAAAAAGAAAAAATAATACCTTAGAAATAAATAAGTAAATAAATGAAAAAGTGAAATACTAAAAATAGTAACTAAGAATAATTCAGATAAACAATTAACAGATAAAGTTGAGTTCTTAATTATAGATGAAATTGCTAAATTCATTTTTAAGTATTTAATAATTAAAAATGATATGTCAAATACTATTGTCAGATGGTCAGAGACAACAGAAAAATAAAAACTCCAGCTGGTGACATAATGGAGAAAAAAAATCTACATCGGTTCCAAGGCCAAATGACCACCTAGCCCCCACTGGTCATTCTCTCATAAAAAAAGTGCTTAAATAGTCCCTTATTGTTTTTACACTTTTGTCCCAGAAGATTCAATGCAGGGAGTCTCCTCCTTCTGTCCACAATATCACTGTTGTGATCACCTGAAAAATGCAAGAAGTCCACAGGGAACAGTTGGGGTGCCAGCCAGTCCACCCCATTTAATAGAAACAAAAATAAAAGGGGTTCTAGTATACAAGGGAACAATGGAAAACAGGGCACTTCAGCCTCCAATACAGAACTGCAACAAACATATAATTCAGAAACTCTATATATAATGCAGTCCTCTACAAGGCTCAGGTCTGGAATGAGATGCCTCCTTCTGTGCACATCCCTTCATATGGCAACCAGACTGGAGATGCCAGGGCTTTTTCTGGGTGGCTTCTCAGAACTGTAGGTGGAAGGGAAAGGACACATAGCAATATTTTGCTTCAGAGGGGTGTGGTATTGCTTAGCTCTATCAATCCCTGAAGGTGATCCCCAGTCGCATATGTGTGCCACTGTATACACACACTGTTTTTTCCATTGCCTACTTCACAGTCTTCACCCTCAGCTTGATTCTTTATTTTATATGTTTTGTAGGTTGTTTTTGCTAGAGCTACAATTTTGGTTGAATACACTACTTAAATATACTAGACATTCACCTTTTTGCTTTTTCTGCTTATTTTCTCAATTTCTTTAATATTTATAAACCTGTTAACAGTACATTGAAGACATCTATTATGTTCAACATATTGCATTGTTTTTCAGTTTTGGTAACATTTAACAGCTGCTTGCATTCTTTTTTTTTCTTTAAAAAGCATTCCCCTTTATGAAATAGCCAAATATGGATTTTTATGTGATCATATCAACACATTTTAATATTAGAAAATATTTTAAATAGTTTCTTCAAAACAAAACAAAAAAACATGCATTTTTAAAACAGTTTCCAAAAAATAACTCAGGAGCAATAATAAGTACTTAGTCTATCCTGGCCAAATTGGATACTGGGAACATAAATAGACTACAGGGAAATTAAATTAGTTATTCTTTCCAACCAATTGTATGATAGCATTTTGAAATTCTAGATAAATGAAACCTTGTTTTTCATATAGTCACCATACATAAGCCACTTCATTATAAATAATGAGGTTCATATTCATAAGTTTACCAAAAAACCAATACTACTAGTTTACAATAAAGACAATGTAAACAGAATGAATAGAAAATCACACAGAAAAAGGTCAATACATTCTAACAGCAAAACTAATGTAATAATTTGAGAAAAGTATTACCTGATCTCCAGATCCACAGTTGGCAGTTGAGGTACTATGGGTAGTAGGGATGTCCACCATGAGCCTGACATACTATAGCTCAAAAGAAGATAATCTGGGGACAGACAGGAGATGTCAAAGGTATTATATATTTTTGTGGGAATGTGAAGGTGTGGGTATTTGTTTCGAGTCACTTGGCTACCGGTGAGGTGTTGCATTGATTTTAAAATCTTGTTGTTTGTTTTTAAAGCCTTGCATGGTCACGCTCCAAAATTTATCTGTGACCTCCTTCACCCCTATGTGGCGCCAAGAGCACTGAGGTGATCTGGACATCTTCTCCTTGTAGTGCCAAGATCTCGGGTGAAGTCAAGGGGAGACAGAGCTTTCTCAGTTATTGCTCCTAGGCTTTGGAATGACTTGCCTTTTCACATCAGGTCTTCATCCTCTATCGAGGTTTTTAAAAGTCGGTTTAAGACCTACTTGTTTTCTTCTGCTTTTCACTGTGCATAATGGGATTGTGGTGGATGTTATAATTGTATTCATTATGTTTACTTTAATGCTTCTTTGTACAGCACTTTGGCACAAAGACTGTTGTTTTAAATGTGCTTTTATAATTAATCTAATATAATCTAACTTGAGATTGTTAGTAATGAAAGGCACTGTATAAGTAAAATGCATTATTATTATTATTATTAATGATTCACTGCCATTACACTCCAATCCATGTCGTTTTCACTATGAATTCTAGCAGATCAAGTGTATGGAAGGTGAAGGCTATTTCATACTATGGAACTTTTCCAGCGATTTTCGGTTGTTGCCTTCATTTACAAAATCCTCTTATGTCTAAGTAGTAATATTGTAAATATATAAACATATACATTATACACCTGTAATATTATTTAATATACATTATCCAAGCTGCAATTATTCTTCTGTTCTTATGGGGGTCAAAATAAAGCTTGCATCAGGAGGTGTTTTTTGTAGGTACACAGGAAGTCATGTGCTTCATTGTTTTTCTGAAGACTGGGAGTCCTAGACATGGAAGAAGAAAACTAACTATGCCCAGTCGTAACCTTAACCTCTGCCCCTTACTTGTTATGTGTCTACCAGTTCAGGTTCTGTATTTTTTGTTTATGCATCCTTTTGCGTGTTATCTGATTAATTTAAAATGCTTTTTATATGTTTTGAAATTATACGACTTGACACAACAAAAAGGTTTTGGTCAGGCACCCCGTATACTTGAAAGTTTGGCTTAAAAAAGGCAAAATTGAGCAATGGGTCTTTATAGACAAGATACATTGTTAAAGTTAGGTCAGTCTGTGCTTTTGGTACTTTTTTGGTCTTATTTGTTAAGAATATTTTTGAAAAATAAATGTTTTTATTTATAAAGATTCTTTTTTGCCATTTAATAATAAACCAAACGTTCACAGTTACCCTTCCACTTGTAGGCTTTTGTGATATTTTTGTGATTATTATAGCTGTTTTGCCTGCTCCTCATTTTGGGCCTGTTCCTGTTGAATCCAACAGGTTACCTTGGGACCTGGCTGATTTAAGGTTTCCTCTGCTGTGTAAACTAGGTAGGCTTCTGGCCTACTTCCGAGCTTCCTGTTAAAGGCCTCGCCATATTTTGCTTTGGAGTAAACTCTAGATCAAGGCACTTACTACTGCGGGAACATATACATTCACTCACTCCTTCATTTCTGCATCTAATGACTGGACCTTGTTAGGGAAAACTTTCTATATGGGTCTGTGAATTATTTCTGCCTGTGCCTGCCTATAAAACTAAGACACACTGCAAAAAATGAAATCTAAGCCAAATGAAAAGTATTTAAATCATAAAATTAAGATCTAGTTTTCCTTATTGTAAGAATTATTGAGTAATCCATAAATTTGCATTTATGATTATTTATGTTACTTTAAGAAATATTGTCTAGTAAATTTAGTTTATCCCTTTGGCAATTTTTGTTGTTTTGGCAAAACAACTCCCATTTAAAGTTTTTGTCCAGTTTTTGCATATGCATTTTTTGAAGTGCATTCTGTACCATTTATTTCCAATACATTTACTATGGATTCACAGAGATAATGATAATTCCTTTTATTTTGTTCTCTATAAGAATTCAGATATAAGAAGTTCCCATTGAATGATCAGGTTTGCTAAAGACTTTTAATCTGTGTGGTATAGATCATACCATTTATCTATATGCTGATCGCTGCAGCTTTATTGTGTTCATTAATCTTTGGTCTGCACCTGTTGATACCTAGGCTCCATTGGATCCAATAATATAATAAAGGATGTCAGTTGACTGCTCATTGCAATGGTGACCTCAATCATTTTTAAGAGAATATTATAAGAGAATTTCTGTGGCAACCTTGTGTTTAAAGATTGTGATCTCTGTACCGTAAGCATTTTCTCCATTACATTTCACTCAGCACTTGTAATACAATAAACATGGGACTCCAAATCTCTGTCATATCTAGTGTTCTTTTTTTACAACATAACATAACATACATACAGATATTACCAAACTCTTTTAATAAAATTCAGAGTCATGACAGGCTATCTTACCAGCACTGGCAAAAACACAGGAAACAACCCAGGACACAATGCAGTCCATCACAGACACACACACCCACAATCACTCAAACTGTGGTCAATCTAGAGTCTTCATTTAACCTAATCATCAAATCTTTGGGATTGTTAAAGTCCCTGAAAGATATCCCACACAAGCAAGAAGGGATTGTGCAGATTCAGTCAATAGTCATTCTTGGGATTTTAATCCAGGACACTGGTTCCACAAGTCTAACCACTAAACTATTGCTGAACTATAGTTGTAAACTAATTCAGAATGTCATTAAGAAGTGAATATACCAGCTGTGCTCTTAATATAAAAAATTAATTGGGCAAAGCAGCAGGATACATGGAGCAGCACCCAAAATAAAATTTATCTGAAGGCTAATATAAAGACAACACAACAGCTGTAGACAATTTGTGGTTCATGCACTGAAGATACATGGAACAGATTACTTGCACATATTAGCTTTCATAAAGAAAAAAGTAGAGGGAAGAGCATAAATTCTTTGACAGAAATAAGTACACTACTGTCTATGACCTTATACTTAAAACTACAGAAAGACCATTCAAACAGAAAATGGCTCTGTTTATTTGTAGATCAGTGTCTTACAATAAGAAAATCTACCAGACAACAAAGCATCTGATGCCCCTAAAGAACCTTTAAATCAGGTCACTTGTGGACTGCAGGAGGTAACCACAATACTGCCTCTAATAAAAGCCCCATCATAACATCCACCAAGCAGGGGAGTTTTCTTTAGTCACTTCTTCTCCTTCATAGGCTACAGATGTAGTCCAACCAGGATGATGTATTAGGTCAAATATCAAGCTACTGCAGCCAGGAAGGACTGCTGCATGTGTCTGAACTACTTTGGCAATGAATGTAAGAAAAATATTGGACAGTCAAATGGTTTACACTTTGTTCTATCTGAATATTGTCAGTTGCACACTGGTACATGACATCCTCAAGGACAGGAGCACAAAATGCACACAGCATAACCTCTAACTCCCAACAAGCAGATAGGCTGGGTGGACTGCTACAACTCATATCACTATGAAAAGCATGGCTGCCTGCACACATCAAAATAAAACAGCAAGTCATGGCAAGCCAATATTCAAGCATGCATTAAAAGTAAATATATATATATATATATATATATATATATATATTGTAACCAGAGTTAAAAAATAATTGTGATTTGCAATTTATGAGTGTTGTTTTCATTTAATATACTTATGTTCAGCATACATGCATATATTTAGTAAATGAAGACAAGCAGACACATCTTTCAGGTAGCTACGACAATCTGAGGATGGCAAAAAGGGACCTTAAAGAATTTTAGTGATTAATGCTGGTGCTCTGTTCCATTTAGGAAGACAAAGGAAGCAAATAATTAAAGAATGGGCTATTTTGGTGTATTGGTCCTATAATCCGCATATAGAACTGATCAACAGAAAATGCAAATGAATGTGCTAAATTAGTAGAACAGAGCCTAATCCATATATAGTATTGTAGAACCTCATTATGGCAGGAGTCTGCACAAGATAGAAGTCATCTAATCAAGTATGTCACTAAGAGAAAGGCCTCACACTCCTCCAAAGATGGACATACAGTCTTCAAAGATTCCACTGAAGGACTGTAAGACAATTGTATTGTTTCATACCTTCTCTTTGGCTGAATGTATGTATATAATATAATATAATATAATATAATATAATATAATATAATATAATATAATATAATATAATATATATTGTAATTTATATTAGGAGTGCAAGCAGCTTTTTTTAAAGCAGATTAAATATATCTTTTATTTTGTACTATATACCTCTGCTGTGGTTATCTGGAAGGGATATGTGGAGGTTTAAAGTATAAACTGCAATTCTAAAACAACATATTCATAGGGATTTAGTGGAACAGATTTTAATCCAAAAGAAAATACATAGGCTGACAAAATCAAAACAGAGGGCAAAATCAAAAAATCGGATAATAACAAATAGTCAAAAAAACAGGCAAAAAGTGTTAAAAGGAAACTCTAACATGTACTTAAATTTGAAAACAATGCATGAAAATCCAAAAGTTAAAAGCTTGAAAGTGTAAAAACTAAGTCATGGTCAAAAGATACTTAAGAACAGGAGACAAAAAATGATCAAAATGCCTAAAAACACAAACAGGCAATTAAGGACAAAACTCAAGGCAGGAACGGACCACCAGAAAAACCATGACACAATGCTCAAGGGGGCCTTTCAGTGCTATTCAGGGCAATACAAAACTGCACTCTCAGTGTCATTTGCTCTCTTTGTTATTATTTTTTGGGTTATTTTCGATTATATTCCACATTTTTCTCACCATAATAGTTGATAAATCCTGAACATTTTGTTTGCAATTATTGTTTGAATTCTTACATTATTGGCCTCTAGCAACAATCCTACACATTTTTTTTTGTACTTTGACACTTGCTTTTTATTTAGTTATGGAAACTATATCCTTTGAGAACTGACATTAGATGATTATTTTGGTACTTTCCTAAAGTCATCTTGTGGTCCGTTTTTGAACGGTCCAATTTAGGATAAACTGTCTTTTGAGCGTGGCAGTATTTGTGAACTTCTTTTGAAACTATCAGTTGCCTTTTTTGCTAGACCTTTAGTATTGATATGCATTTAACCTTCTTAGCTTCAGAACTTGGGCTGCAAAAATAGTGCTAAAAACATTATTACTGAGGCTCACTCGGGGTAAAGGTATAAATGTGTTTCATGTAAGTGTTACTGTCAAATAACACATGGAGTATAAAAGCACTAACAGAGTTAGTGCCGAGCGGACAGCTATATAAGCGTTTCTGACAAAAGCGTCAGGTTCAAGTATTATCTTGGCAATAATGCCAGCTTGTCTCCATAATAGCATAATGGCGTCTGGTAAGAAACATTTTTCAGCAGGCCAGGTGTTGCATGTTCTTAACAGCGATAAATGCAGTAATTTTGAGAAGTGAATCTTGAAACAGATAGTGAAGCTGAAATCGATTCTGCCGAATCTGAAAGTGACGCTCGCATTTGGGTTTCTGTTAATCCTGCTTCAAGTAAACCAGTACCACCTTTTTTTCATTTTATTATTGGTATCATTATTATATTTTTTACACTTGTGATTTTGTTTTTTTAGAGTTTTGCACGTTTTGACAGTATATATGGTACTATTATGGTATAATTATTATTATTATTCATTTCATATTTTATTTGTATCATTATTATAGTTTTTACTCTTCTGAGTTTGTACGTCTAATGTTCGCATGTTTTACAGTAGAAAAATGATGTTTAATAAAAAAGTCATCTTTCATGACAAAAAAGCAGCAATTTTTACATTTTTTTTTTGAGAAAAATTGTAATGCTACGGAGGTCAAGTATTGTTGGTTCTGTATTTGTATTAATGGCCTTTAATAGTGCATTGCTGTTGGCATTGGTTTGATCCTTTTATTGGACTTTGTTATTGCATGGCCTTTAAGTATTGCTTGGTCTATTTGGTATTGCTTGCACTAAGAAAATTGTTTGGCTTATTTTATATGCTGGCCTTTTGTATTTTTGATATTTTGGTCTTTACAATTACTTGACCCTTCCCACCTAATTGTATTTTGGCCTCTTTTACTTGGCTTTTCTTTTGTTTTAGTATTTTTGCATTTTTAAATAGTTTTAAGTAAAAAAATCTATTAAGCTATTTACATTTTTTGTGTGCACATGGTTCTCCTTTCAGATCTATAAATATATAATAACAACTGATTGAAAACAACATCATAGCTCCACCGATTTAACCACAGCATGTTACAATTTAATATTTTTCAGAAAATATCCTCAACCTACAGTATGTGTTACTATACGTTATACTTGACCCTGCGATTATCCCCCTAAAGCCTTCCAAATGAGAATTTAATGGGAAGAAAATAATGACTAAGTGAGCTTTATCAGTTAAAGTATCATAGCCAAAAGCTTGGAAGTGCTGTAATTCATCAGTAGGAATAGATGTTTATTCTGGGGCTTTTTGTTGATTGAGTGAGAGAAACACTCCACCTAATAGTAATTCACATATCATTTTACCCCGAAGACCAAAATGTTTTTATCTGTATTATCACAGGCAGCATAGTCCCAGTTTTGAATATTTTTTTACACTTCTATTGTGTTCCTTTTTAGCCATCTGAAATTAAAAGGGGGATGCCCAGTCAAAAGCAAATGAATCAGTGTTTAAGTGCTGTAGTCAAACATGTAGAGTAAAAGGCTGTCCTGTTGAAAACTAAGCACTTATACTTTTTGCAAATTTGAGAAATTTTGATGTAGCAGCATTTACATTTTATACATCACCTTGGATTTTATATTGTTCCATTTATAGGCCTGTGCTGAGTTGACAGGCTTTTACAGACACATAACATTCTAGGTGGAAAATTTTGTTGTAAGCCAAATAAAAAAAAGAATAGGCTGTAGGAACTCAATGCACTTACATGGTATTTCTTTGTTCCAGGTTTTAAGGCGCACTGCAACCACAAATTTTGAAATTTTTCAATAAAAATAGTATATGTAATAAGAATTATAATAAAACCAGTAACGGCATACTGCACTATAATATGCAGTGAATACACTTGACTTGAGCATTCATAGTTTTCATCCTCTTTCTCTGTACGTTTAGCATTCATTTGCTCAGAGGTTGATGCACTTGCTGCTTCCTGAGCAGCTTTTCTTTTCTCCACCCCAGCGGCCCGCTTCTTCTCTTCTTTCGTTGGCATCTATTCACATTAAAAGTGATTAAGTCAGTGTTTGTGTTTCTATTACTTAATTAGTTTTCTTTAATATTTCACTTAAGCTGGCACTTAAGTCTTCAATCTGCCTCAAGAATGATTTAAGATATGAAGAGGTAGGGGAAGTGATGCATGCGCTGCACGGCCACCCTGCTGGCCGCTGCCAAGAGTTGATTCTACAATACAATAAAATAAAAATAAAAAGATGAATAACCTTGGACGTCAATCATCACCCCGAATGTGGATAGTAGGCGTCACGTAGTATATGTGTACCAAATTTCAGGTCAACTGATTAAACGGTTTACGCGCTACAGGTGACTTAAAATCCTGGACAGACAAATGAACAGCCACGGTAGCGTATGATATATAAAGATATCCTTATCTGGTGTGATAAGAATATCTGCATGGCACTCAGAATCAGCACGGTTGAAATTCTAAATATATTCATTTTATAAAATAAAGGGAAGTGAGAATAAAGATAATATATAAAGCATTGTAGGTTCATAAGGTCATTATATAAACAAAACACAACGTAATATCTTGCTTCCCCATGGATTTAATGATTAGGGTTCATTTTAAATTATTTTCTCATCTCCCAGAGCTCTGTTAGATAGATTTTAAATTGGAATGGGGGGATCTCAGGTCATAGAAGATATTTTTGGCATCAGATTTCAGATTTCTTAAGTCTCATTCTGAGGCCATCTTTATTTTTCTGACTGTCGCCATTTTGAGCATTGGTTCTTATGCCGTTGCTTGGAGTTGCATGGTGCTGATGGATCACCATGGCAGGATAAAGGGTCAGCAGTCCATCCAAGTTTGTGGAAAAACTTAAATAAAATTATTCATTGCTAGTACTTTAGATCACGTTTTTTGCATTGTCTTTGACTTTTGCTTTGTCGAACTATGTGACAGATTCTCAGTTACAACCTTTTGGCTATTTCTGGCATCTCTTCTCTCGTCCCCTCCAAGATTCTAAATGTTTATCCCATGTTTTTGGCAGTCAAAACACTGGAAACAACTACATCAAAGCAGAAAAGGTAGCTTACTCTCCTTTTTTTCCCAACATGCACAATATACTGTGTTCTAGGACTAACTCTTAATTTGCAATTTACTCTCTTGTTATAAAATTTAGTGACATAACCTGCATTCCACAGAAGTCTTTTTCTCAAACTACCTTCCAACTCCATAATCATTGAGATCTTGCATGGAACATGGAACAAAATGTAGATCTGTGATGAGATAAAACCTGGGGTTGTCACTGTATTAATGTTTGATCTCTCCATGGATGCTCTCCAAAAGCCTGATGCCTATAAGTTAGTACACCCTTTAACAGCTCCATAAATAACTGCAGCCCTTATTTGAAAGCCTCTGAAAGACCTCGGAAGTACATTTACATTGACTCTCACATATCAGGCAACTTTGATTGTTTTTGAGTTGTCTTCTTCAAGAGACAACGTGATTCTCTCAGTGCTAGATTGGGTCTCTCTGTTGACCTTTGGCATGCTGGGATAATTATTTTGGCCTTATGTCAGTACTCTGTTATCCTCATTGTGGTGTTCTCAGCAATTTCTTTTAATGACTGGATTCATTGCCCCTTGGCAGCCACTGACAACCTGAACAAATAATTGGAGGGGCTTTCTAGTCAGTAGTTACTGCCAGTTTGATCTGTAGTAACCTACAGGTGATATCACAATATGTCATTATTCTTGCCAGTGCTTAAAACAGGATTTAAACTTAAAACTCTACTGCTGAAGAAAAATAGCAATCTCCATCTTCAATATTTTTTCTTTACACTATTTCAATAATGTGCATTAAATATTATTTAAAAAGTTAAAAATGTCTGGTACAGAAAATTCATGGCACCTATCCACTTTGACACCTCATGACAGAAGTTGGTATTAGCTGATTTTATTCAGTCACAAAGAACTCCACGTTGGTATATTTTAAAATAAGAAATGTTTTATGTGATTTTAGTAGCGTGTTAACTTTGAGTTAGGTAATAAAAATTACTGTAATCCTTTTGTTACAACAGCCCCTAAACCTTGGAATCATCTGCTAGTAAATGTGAGAGATGCTGTGTCAGTCAGAACATTGTAAAGGATGACAAAGATCTGCTATTTTAGCATACCCTACTACTGCTAGAGATGCTGATGTGTTGGTGCATTGTGTTGTAGTGTTATTGCACAGTATGATCTCTTAAAGTTAACTAAGACTATCACTTTTATGGGCTCTTATGGTACTTTCACCTCTTTATCTCCTGGCTGTCACTTTTCCTAGCAATGTGAACATGGTCTCAGAGCAGATGACCCTGATCAATTAGATTGATCCCAGAACAAAACCTGCTTCATCGCTTCACAAGTTACAGCCACAAGTATGAACATTTTCCTGGACACTTTATTTTGTGTATTGTTAGAAAGCCCAGGTTGGCCAGCTTGTTCTCTCAGTCTAAACAATAGATATCCAAGGAATTACATTTTACAGCTTAGAGGTATTTTGTATAATGGAATTTAGACAAAATCATGTTACTTTTTGGAGCAGTTGGGCCTCACTAATGAAACACAACTTTTTAGAAATAAGTACGGAATTAAAAAAGTTTGCAGACACAAATAATAATGAGTGATGTAATAGGAAAACCTGAAAATGTTACCCACATGTCATCTGAACAAGCCATTAACACAGAACTATTTCCCATATGCTGTAATATCATTTCAAGACTACAGCTAAATGCCATTGTTTTTAGGAGAAGTAACTGGATTAAAAATTTAAAATACAGTAAAACTTGAGATTGTGGCATATTAGATTAATGTTCAGTGCTGGGCACACTTGTATACACATCCATACACATGCATACAGTGTCTATACAAAGTATTCTCCCCCTTGGAAGTTTTCACATTTTATTGTTATACAACATTGAATCACAGTGGATTTAATTTGGCCTTTTTACATTAATCAACAAAAAAAAGAATCTTCAAAATGAAAACAGATCTCTGCAAGGTGTTCTAAGTTAATTAGAAATATAAAAGTGAAAATAATTGATTTAATAAGTATTTACCACTTCCAAACCAAAACGTAGATGCAGCTTTGGCAGCCATTACCCCTTAAGCCTGTATCGACAGGTAGCTTTCGATACTGCGCACCCGGACACTACAGCTTCTTCCTATTCTTCTTTGCAAAACTGCTCAGGTTTTGTCAGGTTGCATGGGGAATGGTACATGAACAGCCTTTTGCAAATCCAGCCACAAATTCTCAGTTAACTTGATATCTGTGTCTGTATTTATCAAGCGTCTCAAAATTACTTCTAGGAATTGCAGTAAAAGTCTGACTAGGATAAGAATTTGTCCTATCCCAGGGTTGGACATGAGAAGCAGCTTTGAAGTGTCCAGTGAAGAGTAGGATTTTGCATTTGAGACTGAATGATGTCACGATTTCATGCCATCCTGAGCTGCCAAATAACACCCATGAAGGTGTTTTTTTGGTTTTCTTTGGAAATCTTCATGATTCTTGTATGTTCAAATACTAAAGTGGCATCACCAGGCGATGATGATAATAATAATAATAATAATAATAATAATATTTAAAGAATTAAGAAGAAGAATAAGGAAAACATAAAGTGGGATATTGCGCTACGCTGCATGTAATTGTTTCCACTTCATAACAACTTCAAGGATAATACATTTTGCATCCATGAGCATCTGTATGTTCATACTGTGATATCTCATATGCATGATCATCCATGATCTATATGTGCGTGCCATCAATCACACCAACAACTCCAGGAAAACCAAAAATTTGCATGAATGCAGCTTGCTTTGACATTACAACATGTTGAGTGGTGGAGAAATGTATAAATCTGTGTATTGCCTCACATGTTTTAAGGGAATTTAAAGATTGGTGCAAAATTTGAGAAATGTTTGGATGAGATATGCTTAAATTGCCACTGTTACATAGTGGCATTTTTCCCATGGCCATAAAAAGATGATGTTACCAAAACTTTCAGTTTGACTGACAGCACATGGCCTCTTCATGTAGATAAGAGTGATCATGTGACACACAAGCTTTGTTAAAATATTATTACATCTTTATTAAATTGAAATCTTTTTACAAGTACATTGTTGTCCACTGCTTCCAAAACATTCTGCTTTTCTCAGAATGTGCATGCCAGTCTCTTCCTGAACACCATTTTCTGGAAGCTCCTGGCAATCCTGATCCATCCATCCATTTTCCAACCCGCTGAATCTGAACACAGGGTCACGGGGATCTGCTGGAGCCAAACCCAGCCAACACAGGGCACAAGGCAGGAACCAATCCTGTGCAGGGTGCCAACCCACCGCAGGACACACACAAACGCACCCACACACCAAGCACACACTAGGGCCAATTTAGAATCGCCAATCCACCTAACCTGCATGTCTTTGGACTGTGGGAGGAAACCGGAGCGCCCGGAGGAAACCCATGCAGACACGGGGAGAACATGCAAACTCCACGCAGGGAGGACCCGGGAAGCGAACCCAGGTCCCCAGGTCTCCCAACTGCGAGGCAGCAGCGCTACCCACTGCGCCACCGTGCCTCCCGGCAATCCTGATGAAGTTAGAAATCATTACCTAGACTGAAAAAAAAATCATAAAATACTATCACTCCTACTCCTAAAACCATATTGGCATCATTTTGAGATTTTTGATCCAGTTAGGACTGTTTTCCTACTCTGAGTTGCTTGATAAATATGAGAATTGAATTCTGACTTTGCCACTAAAGAGCATTTACGTTGTTGTTTTAAAGCCATTGCTGTTTAGCTTTGGCTTCATGCTTGGGAAACAAATCTTCTCCTAAGGCACAGGCTTCTTGTAGACTGCATTACGTATTCCTACAAGATTTCCCTGTATTTTGTGGCATTCATTTTGTCTTCTACCCTTACAAGCCTTTTAGGACCTGCTTCAGAGAAGCATGCACAGAGTATGATGCTAATACAACCATACTTCAAAATCAGGGATTGCCTTTTTGATAATGTGCAGTGTTCAAACATGGTGTTTTAATCTGATCTTCATTTTGATCTCATCAGACCACAGAACCTTCTTCCAGCTGACTTCAGACTACCATGTGTCACCAGGCAAACTCTTGCCTAGATTTCATGTGCCTTTTTTTTTGTGGCTATCTCTCTTCCACTCTCCGATAAAGCTATGACTGGTGAAGCACCTAGGCAAAAGTTGTTGCATACACAGTCACTCCAATGCCAGTCACTGTAGCCTGAAAATCCTTCAGAGTTCTATTATGTCTGTTGGTGGCCTGCCTCACTAGTCTTCATCTTACACATTCAGTTTTTGTGGATGACCTGCTGTAGATAGATTTACAGCTGTGGCATACACTTTCAGTTTCTTATTTATTGATTTTACTTAACTTCACAGGGTATTCAGTGATTTGGATATTTTCTTGTATCCATCCCATGGTGTTTACTTTCCAATAACCTTTTCACTGAGTTGCTTAGGATGTTCTATTGTTTTTTTTGTGCTGGTTAAGCAATGACAATGACTCACCATAAGTTTGACCTTCCAGATACAGGTGTACTTACACTGACTGATGAGAGCAAATATTTTTATGACCACTTTCCTAATATACTATTAAACCTACTTGTACTGCCAAAACAGCTCCAACCTTCCTAGGTGTGGACTCTATAAGACTTTTGAATATATTCTGCGGTATCTGGCACCAGAACTTTATAATTAACAAGACATAGAGGATTTGCTGCTAAAGTGGAGCCACCAATGATTATTCATGTTGTTTAAACTCATCCCCTAGGTGTTCTACTGGATTTAGATCTGAGGAGTTTGGAGCAACACTATGAACCCTTAATCATGTTCCTCAAACCAATCCTAAACAATTTATGTAGTGTGGCAGGGCCCATGCCACCCTTGCCATTAAGTGGTGTACCTGGTCTGCTGTTTTGGTAGGTGGCACATATCAAATTAATGTCCACATGTATGCCTAGATTCAGAGTTTCCTAGCAGAGCATTGCCAACAGCATAACAGTACCTTCACCAACTTGTATTCCTACACTGCATGCTGGTGCTTTCTCTTCCTCAGTGCCTGGCCATCCACACGATGTAACAGAAAATAGGATTCATCAGACTAAGTGATCATTTTTCATTAATCTTAGGTCAAGTTTGCCCTTTGTAGGCACTTTTGATGGTGGACAGTGGTTTGCAAGAGCACTGTGACTGGCATGTAGTTACGCAGTCCCATACATAGAGGGGCTCAGTGTTTTCAGTGTCATGACACGTTACTCCCATAACCATCATTAAAATTTTCTACGATTTGTGCCCATGTAGCCCTGACCTCTTCCATCAATGAGTCTTGGCCTCCCAACACTCTGTCAGCAGGTCATGGTTTTTTCCTCCTTGGACCACTGAGAATAAACACCCTACAAGAACTGCAGTTTCAAAAATGCTCTGACCCAGTCATCTGGCCAAAAGGATTTGCTCAAATCAAAGTCAGTTTTACACCTGCACATATGCATTATGCTTTCAACACATTGACTATGAGTACTTAATGTCAATTTACATCTAATATATATCTATGGGGCGGAGTGGTGGCTCTGAGGCTAAGGATCTGCGCTGGTATCCTGAAGGTTGCCGGTTCAAATCCCCGTCACTGCCAAAAGAGATCCTACTCTGCTGGGCCCTTGAGCAAGACCCTTAACCTGTAATTGCTTCAGGGGCGCTGTACAATGGCTGACCCTGCGCTCTAACCCCAAGGGGTATGCGAAAACTAACAAATTTCTAATACGAGAAATCGTATAAGACGAAATAAAAAAAAAAAAAAAAAAAATCTAAGCATAATTATGACAAAGATTTTTTTTCCTTTCTAAGTTTAGTATTGAGCTATTTTTAATTCAACCAGCACTCAAATTATTGTTTTTTTTCTTTTTTTTTGATTTGTAGTGTATTACAAAAAAAAGGCAAAGATAAAATACTGATATTTTGAAAAAGAGAAAATAACCCTCTTATTTCATTTTAAGTAGCACCTTAACTTGATATAGTGTGACCAACACAAAAGATACTGTTGCATCAGTTATGACATGGGTCCCATTTAAATTCTCACTTCATTGCAAAATACCATGTAGTCTAAATTCAAACTTAATCCAATTTTGTTTTTAATCATCTGAATGTCTACAGTAGGATAATGAAAATAGGGAACATTTAAAAGCTGTAGATTAAAGACATTGATTTAAATCAGAAAGTAAAATCTTGAGGGCTTCTATTATAGTATGGTTATCGATCATATTCTAATGAAAATGTTCATGAAGAACTTAACACCTCTCCCAATGCTTCTTCTGGCATTACTTTTATGTCACTAGCGATGATTATATATTTTATAGTTAAAAAATTCATTTTAAACTATCTATGTTGCCTTTCTATCACTGAGTTTTGTGATTTAGTATTATAATTATAAAATAAAAAGCCTCACTCATACTACCGTGGCACTGCACCTCACAGTTCTGGAATGGGACATGGACTGTGTGGTGTTTGAACCACCAGTGTTGGATTTGATATTCTGGTTTTCCTTCCACATTCCAAAGACATGTGTTAGGTTAACTATCAACTCTAAACTGGGAAGTGTGAATGAATATGCCCTACAGTGGACTGGCACTTCGTTCAGAGTTTGTTCCCATCCTGCACTCAAGTTCCACCAGAGAAGAAGCTATCTCACCACAACCCTAAACTGGATAAGCAAGTTAGAAAAGGAATGACTAGATCTTATTGGTCAATTCATAGCTTCGCTGAATACAACTGTGACATAAAATAATCCAATTTATGGTCATGGGAGTATATCACAATATTTAGGGCAGGAAAGCAGCCCTAGATAAGGCATTTAAGGGCTGGATATCTTCTATAAAACACCTTTAGATATTGAAATTAAGAGCTTTTCAGTGTTATTTCATAACACATGCATCTATGTTTGAAGCTTTTTTTTATCTTAATGGAAATCAAGGCAGCAATAGGCAATACAAGAATCAGCTTGGATATAATGCCAGACAATTGAAGGGACAAACTAATTCAGGGGAAGAAAGTAACTGGTATATCTGGAGAAAACCCACAGAGAGAAGCAGAAGATACATGCTACACAAATTCAGAAAACCGAACCTCGGACTCTGGAGCTGTGAGACAGAAAGTGCCAAGCCTGGTGTCACTCTTCACAATACTATGAACAGCTCACTGTTTCGATATTCATCAAAATGAAGAGTTTTGGAAGTAGTTGTCAAAAGTATGAGAGTATACAAAGCATAACTTTGTTGCTGAAGGAAACACTTTTTTTAAACATACCATTAATTCCTATGACACAACAGTGGTTTAAAAAAATTATACGTTTATTGTCTGTTTGTAAATAGTCATGTTAAATTTGAGATTCATTGCTTACTTCCCTGTGGCAATTTTCTGGTGACATTTACTAAAATTATATTTTGTTACCTTAGATGAGGCTCTTGATATGGTATATACAAGATATGTTTACTATATTTCTTATATACAATTTTCCCACAGAATCATAAACTGTCTAGAATTATGGCTGTCCCTTACCATAAATTTGTTTCCAGTAAAATCATGCCTCACCAAAAACACTTGTATACAAATACCCCATCTTTAAAAGTAAGTTTTTTTGCGATGGCCCTTATTATATGCTGTGTAAATGGCCTAATACTACCATTGAAGGCTTTTGGAAAAAGAAGAATGTGGAACATGAATCCTTTGCTTGTAATCAGAGCTGGGATGTCTCACACTGAGCCTTATCTCTAATGCACTGCAAGATGAATTGTGCCATTTTATCCAAAAAAGACTGAGCTCTCTTTTCCGTGAGTGAAAACAGACATAAAGAAAGATGTAAGCTGACAGGGAGCTGTTGATAAACTTTGAGAATGGTGCTCTGTGTGATGTGTCTGAACCTGTTTGTGAGGCCTCATGTTTTAACCAGCTTGCCTTCCTCTCTGATCTGCAGCTGATAAAATGTTGCCCTCTTTTAAGAAAAATGGAACTGCATTTTCACTCTTTGATTATTTGTTAAAATTCTAAGTTGCAAACTTGGAAGGTATAAATGCTGATTGAACAGTATATAGTAAAATGGAGACCTTACTTACAGGTCTTGCATTTACTGAAGTTAAAATTTAAAAGTTTGAGATGGATTGATGCCCTGTCTAGGGATGTTTGCACCCGGTGCTGTAGGAATATGCTCAGACCCCCGTGACACTAAACTGCAGTAAGTGGGTTTGAGAATGATATGATATGGCTTTATATTTCTGGCATCTTTGCTATGCACAGTTTATTTACTATTGGCTGTCTTCATTGTATTTGGCATATTCTTAAAACATTTTTAAGACCAGTGATTTTCTGACTCTAAGACAATAGCCCCCATCATGAATAAGACATCATGATTTCCATCAATTAACCATAATTTGTCCTTTTTATCTTTATTCAAAATTTAACTCACAATAATCATTCAACTTCAGAAAATAATGTTTAAATAATTACTTATTCTAATTACTTTGGGCAAAGAGTGATATGCATTCTTTTTAATAGCAAGTCCTTAATTAGCATATTTTCATTACTCGAGAAAATGAATAATTTACAAGAGTCTATTAGGCATACATTATTCTCTGTATTGCTTGCAATAAAATTAAAGAGATCTAACAGTCATTTTCTCTGCTCTTTGAAGAAGTGCAAGTTGTTGTTAAAAAACGTAATTGTTCTTCTGTTTTCTTATATGTTATTTTAGAATTATTTAATGTGTCCTTTGTCTAAAAGGTAAGCGGTGGCTTTTTAAACATAGTCTTCTTTTCACAAAAAATAACCAAATATTTAAAAATCCAGATTTCAAATTCAGCCAGCAACTTATATTTGTAAATGTGAAGGAAATGAATCCTTCATTCTAAAGATATAAACAGCATAAACCACATAATTCTGATTTCTGAGATAACCTGGGAGCTCAGTTCCAGATGTCACCACTTTTTGTTTGAAAATGTTGTTGTATTTATACTAATTTTTATTTTTCATATTTCTTGTATTTCTTCTACAAAACACCTACATTTCCTGAAGAAAGGTGACATGTGTTTGTTCACATCCTTCCTTGCTCTGGAATTTTACAGAGAAAGGTAAAAAATGAAATAGATTATTCATGTTCTTATGGAATGGTGTCAAAAACTAAACTTCTCCTAGGCCATTGAGTCTGCTATCACAAAACCTTGATGTCTGTAGTGTGAAATATCATTTGTTAAAGAGGTAAGATGTGTCAAATATGGGCTCTCCAACTGAGTGTGCCCGTCTGCTGCACTATGTATGATACTGTAACTCCTTCTAGGCCTTTCAGTTTATCATGCTCCCGTAATTAAATGGATTGTGCTCTAAAAATGTCATGAGTCTTGACATGCCGGCGTGTGCGTTGTCATAATTGTAGCATTCCTACACAAGTAATAGAATAAGTTACAGTACAGATCAGATGAAAGTGACCTTCACTTTAAAAGAACTTTAACATTTATACACTTCTCTTGTATATTACCTTCCAAGACTGACTCCTCAAAGGCTATTTATCAGTCAGTCTTTATTTTATTAAGTCCCATTCATAGAACTGGGTTAAAATTATTATAAAAATCCACTTAATGCTGTACATTATATATTATATTACCATCACTAATCTATGGAAGAATCATGTTGTACTGTGTACATATAACAAAAACGTCCAACTCCAGCTTACTATAATTAAAATAAATTATGTATAACTCTTTATAGTTATGTGATCTTTATTGAAAGTTGCAGGCAGTACTGGAGCTCTGTCAGTGTAGATACTGAATTCTGAATTATGTCACTGACCATTACCTTCATTTTGTTTGCTTATTTCAGAAGGCTGAAAATGCCCATAACAGGATAAGATGCCACGACTTGGAAAGTGTAAGGCAGGAGCTTTAATTAGCTGAATTTGGATAATAATAAATATTCTATTGTTTCGAATCGGTTGTTTGAACTGTTATATCTCATAGCAAGTTACGGCAAGTTCAGGTACAGTGGAACCTCGGTTCACGACCATAATTCGTTCCAAAACTCTGGTCGTAAACCGATTTGGTCGTGAACGAAGCAATTTCCCCCATAGGATTGTATGTAAATAAAATTAATCCATTCCAGACCATACGAACTGTATGTAAATATTTTTTTTTAAGTTTTTAAGCACAAATATAGTTAATTAAACCATAGAATGCACAGCGTAATAGTAAACTAAATGTAAAAACATTGAATAACACTGAGAAAACCTTGAACAACAGAGAAAACTAACACTGCAATAGTTCGCACTATAGCGCTACCAACCGCTGGCAAAAAACACTTTTTTTAATGAGTTTTAAGCACAGGGAAAAAAAATGAACATTTGAAAAAATCCGTAATTTAATAAACCACCTAGAAAAGTAACATTGCAACAATGCACGCTATGAACCGATCGCTGTAAACAGAAGTGAAAGCCTGTGTGTGTGCGCGGCTCTCTCTCTCTCACGCTGCCTGTGTGTGTGCGTCTGTCTCTCTCTGGCGCTGCCTGTGTGTGTGTGCGCAGCTCTCTCTCTAGCGCTGCCTGTGTGTGTGCACGGCTCTCTCTCTCTGGTGCTGCCTGTGTGTGTGTGCGCGGCTCTCTCTCTCGCGCTGCCTGTGTGTATGTGTGTGTGTGTCACGCGCTCTCTCGCTCTCTCTCTTGCTCGCTGCACAAGAAATGCACAGGGAGAGACTGAACATGTACAAACCGAAAGGGAAACTGGCTTGTTCGTATACCGAGTGTGTGGTCGTGAACCGAGGCAAAAGTTTGGCGAACTTTTTGGTCGTAAACCAATTTGTATGTGTACTGAGACATTTGTGAACCGAGGTTCCACTGTACTGTGATATTTTCAGTACCGTGGAGGAGCATCTTACACCTCTTATTTCAGATGCAATTTTAATGCTGGATGGGTTTCATCAGACTCAGTGGAAAAAAAATGGAAGGGGACGGAAGATTTTTGTGAATGCACAATGGAGAAAAAGGGAGAACAACGCAATATAACTCTAAAGTGTGTAATCAAGACATTGAAATGTGGACTGAATTCATTCATATCACTGTCACAGCAAAGTAAGTCACATCATCGTGAAATGATTCACTCTGTACTGATATGTTAATGATGAATCATTCTTAATTCTCATGACTTCAAACAAGGAACTGAGTGTCTATTAAGCATGTTCCATTTGTGGACACTACAAGCTGGACCTGCTCTCTCCAAATATGACTTTAAATATAAACCTGTGGTGCAATCTGATGCAATCTGAACACATATTGCTGCCACTTACATGCCTATTACTGATAGCAGCAGCTTTCTTTTATCTAAGCCAGAAGATTTTGTGTGTTTTGTTGTTAGTTCTGTTTATTTATTTATTTATTTAGTGAGCTTCTGCAAAAGTTTTATTTCCCCTTAGGGAAAAATAAAGTATAATCTAATCTAATTGCAGCTCCACGATGGCACCTCTAATATATATTAGTTATGTAATATAAGCTGATTTCCTGCTTGTACAGCAGTTTACCCCCTTTTGGGCATATTCAGCATTGTTTGAAATGTGCCATGTAATAAAAAATACATTGAATTTTTCATTCCATGAGGTAGTGTATCATAAATATTAGAACTTCTCTTGAGAATTCTGAATTAAGGACATATACTGTAACTGAGAGAACAGACAAACTGACACTATAACTTAATAAAGAAAATTTTAAATCGAAATAAGTTAGGAAATAAAAATGAATGCTAGGAGGATTGTTAATCTCATCAAGTCTATTAAACATTCTGGTCATTTGCCTTCATTATTGTATAAAAATAAGGACAAGAATAAATCATGTAAATAAATAATAAATTCCATTAACAGCTATAAAGAGGATATACTGGCCTCCAAGGACCCAAGATTGAAAACATCACGGTCAGGCCATTGTTATGACTGAGTTGTGTTTTTAGTCTTTTTCATGGTCTTCCAACCTTTAATGCTAAATCTATATGTGTAAATACATTTTCATGAAGGCATTGAATCCATTTCTGGATTTCATTTTAAGGTTGGAATCAATTTTAGATAGGGCCAAAATTATTTTATGTCTTTGTTTTTCCCATGGGCACTGCCATGTTGTTGAGCAGTCACCACTATGATGTAGTAATTTTTACATCAACACATGACATGAGTGAGTATGCTTTCAATAGTAAATGTAAGGTCAAATAAAGGAAACAGAGCAAATACAGAGCTTTTGGCATAAACCTTCCTGCTGCATACTCTGCCTCACATGTAGGTCAGGTTGGATGGTGACCCTAAATTCAGTTTGATTCAAGTGATTGTGGGTGTGTGAAATATGTGCAGAGTAATTGATTCCAGAATTTATACTTGTAAAGTCCTTCTCTCTTCCCCAGTTTAAAAGGAAATGCATTAAACTTTGTTTTTCATTAAAGACCTAGTTTATAGGGATTGCAAAGAGGTGATGAAAGTTCTGACAACTTATGTATACATAATAAAAAGATGTAAGCATATATTGGAACCTAGCCTAAAATATTTTTGACAAAAAAATTGTGACGCGTGAGTCACTGTCTTGCACCCCAAAACACAAGGCTGAGTCTCAGTACTTTAGCAAAACCAGCTTTATTCAACTTGAAACAGTAAAAGCAGGGTTATTTATTGCAGCGGGAGCTAACACTCTCCTATACACAGACACAGCAAATGGGCATAGTCAGGGCTAGTTATACTGTTCCCTGCATTTTTAATGTCCCTTGAATCACCCATTGGCGACAGGTGCGTATAGCGCAATCTTGATCAGCTCGTAGTTGTTTCCGCAACACTCTGCTGCTGCTCTGTGAACCTGTGGTTGCCTTGGCACCGGACAAGCAGTCCTCCACAGACGCGGAAGTTGTGCTTCGGCGTGCCGTCCCATTAGGGGGTGGTCCTTAAAGAGTTCAGAAACCTCGCAGTATATGTGTAATTCAGCATTTATTGTAGGTGTCTTCAGAGTTCCAGGTCATAAGAGCAATTCATGCAGTACTGTGGACATGATAGGAAAATGTTCTGGAGAGTGTGCTATACCATTGAAGGGCCAACTTACACGCAAATCCACTAGACTGGAATAACCAGTTGACAGAAAGGTTTTGGGAATGTAGGAAAAACAAACTCTAGACAACAACCAGGTAGGGGATATGAATTATAGATTCCAAATTCACAAAGCTGCATCCACCATCCTACACATAAGCATATGATGTTTTTGATGTATTGATCTTTGGGCCATGGACCAAGAAGGCTTCCATTGCACTACTTTTGTCATCACATTTGGAACCTTCTATAAAATAATGCTTAGAATTTAAATTTAAAAAGAAGAATTTATTAAAGGAACAAATTATAGAATTAAAAAGTTAAAATATGTAATGTAACATTTTGTAATTCTTAAAGCAAAATGTTTTTCTGCATCTTAAGATAAGTATAGGCAGTGTTTCATATGTCAGTTTTATGCAGTTTCTCTGTTTGCAGACTTGATTTAAGCAAATAAGCATATAAATCTCAAACACATATTGCACGGACAGGCTAACACATTCCAGAATATAATGATACTGTTTTAAATCCAGTGAGGAAATTCTGCATAGATTTGCAGTTGTTGTTATTGGATTCACTCGTTCTCACCCAGACTGTCACACATATTTGCAAACAGATTGTTCTATATCACCAGAAAAAAATCAATACGAATTCCTGTAGTGTTTCCATTGTAGATCATAAAATGGTTTTCAATCTAGTTCATTACTACATAATTTACTGTTTTGTTATTCAGTAAATGATGCTTATATACCATGTCACATGCATGTGCTTGGGGAAAAACATAAAGCCTTAGGTGTAACTTATCGCCTAGACATGAGGGGGCACTGTCTAATAACATTTTCTCTTCTCCTTCCCCATCTTTAGAAAGGAAGACTGACACATATTCCATTCTGACATCAGTTCTGGAGACAGACCAACCGGACCAGCCTCATCCTCACAGAATTATTCCATATAACAGAACACCACACCATCTTCGGGAAGGCTAATTGAAATTTAATGAAGTCTCATCTTTGCGCTCTAACGCATATTTTATTTTATGGCTTTTGTGTACTACAATATACAGGGTTTGCCTTTGGGTGCCCCAGTCCCTTTATCTTCTGCCTTTTTCTCTATTTAGTGGCGTAGTCTGCAGGATTTCTTTAGGAAAATCCAAGGCACAAGATGTTGCAGAGTTCATACAGAGGATGATGGCGGAGCTCCAAACATTAAAACACCTGGTGGGGCAGCAACAGACCCAAATCGCTGAAGCAGAGGTATGTGAACAAGCTCACACAGCTCTCCAACGGAACTTAGGGGAGGGACCGTCCCAAGTACTTCTACCCTTACACTTATTTTTTAGTTTTTGAGCGTACCGCCACACTGGGACCACACAGACTGGGCACACATATTAGCACCTTTCCTGCAGGGACCGACACAGCATGCCTATTATGATCTCGACGAGGAGGTAGCCAGTGATTGTGAGAAACTCAAAGCTGTCACTCTGGACCAACAAGCACGGGCTTGTCATGAGTGAACCATCGACCTTGGAAAAACTTACCCACACTAAGGTGTACGAAATCTGGAGCCGTGTGGGTCAATGGTTAAAACAGAGACTAACTCCTCAAAAGACATTGCAGAGTTGGCATTTCCTCATGAAAGTCCTCCAGAACATCTCACGCTATATTTGATTTATATTCTCGACAATAATATAAATCAATAGATGCCTTGATCTCAGCCCTTGAGCAACACTGCACTGTTTCTCAGGTTGAGAGGGCGGAAGGCACACTGAGCAGCACAAGTATAGCTGTCGCAAAATATGTGTGTGTATATATATGTAAATTTGATGTTTGAATTTGTAAAAT
This sequence comes from Erpetoichthys calabaricus, assembly GCF_900747795.2. Classification (NCBI taxonomy): domain Eukaryota; kingdom Metazoa; phylum Chordata; class Cladistia; order Polypteriformes; family Polypteridae; genus Erpetoichthys; species Erpetoichthys calabaricus. The sequence continues at coordinate 70,304,247 of NC_041396.2, forward strand.
ATATTTTGTAAATTATATTGTATATCATAATAGTTGTGTTGCAATCTTATTGTTGATAATAATTGCTTTTCTAATTGTAATTTTATTTATTTTATAATCTCAATGTATTTGTACATAAGTTTGCAAAGTTGGTCTGAACGGAAGGGTGCAGTGGTCATATGATAAGGTTCATTGGTGGAGCAGAAATGTACATAGTGACACACTTAATGGACGCTGAGCTGTTTAGTTTTAATAAGATAGTAAGAAGTGAAGTATCAGAGAGAATGTAATAGAGACTCCTGAATTTCTGGTCAGAAGGTGCACACTGTATGTTTTAATTTGTTATCCTTACACTTGTATAATTCATTAATTGTTTAATTTACTAGCTTTATTTTATTTTAGTTTTTCACGGTGTTTGAAAGCTGTAAAGAGAGAGAGAGAGAGCAAATAAATACTCTTTAAACATCAGTCGGAGCATGGTCTCATCTGTACCAGGAGAAAACGTTCGGGAGCAGCTACAACAAGTCTCAGCAGGGATGAGTTGCTGATTCAGAGCCCTCCCAACATGAAAACAACCCTAAGATGAATCTAAAGGTGTAGCTGCCCACACCACCCTGCTGTTACACTTGGGGACAGCTTGCCCACGCCATTCCTAACTGTGCCCATTTCGGCAAGCCCATGGACTGTAGTTGGGCTAAAGGATACAGGTATTCTTGTTTTGTGGACCTTCTGTCTTTTCTGAGAGATAAGGTGGTAGTTGATAACGGGCTTAAGGTGTCAGCACTTATTTATTTGTAGCTCACTGATACATATTACCATGACAATGGGAGTACGGATCAACCAGTCTGACCTGTCTCCATGGAAAAACCCTGTGGTACGGGTCCACAAATCTTTTCCACCTCTAAGAAAGTACTGGGCCTTACCATTGAAGGGGAATATCTGTCCCAGGTTATTCCCACTCCACAGTCACGTCCAACTGTTGGCATTGTCACTCAGTCGGAAGGGAGTGACGTTCCTTTGTCAATGTCTGATGACATAAACCAGGCGGAGGATGCAGCGCAGGGGAGCGTGTCTTCCTCCACTGAGCTGGCATGTGATCCCCTTACCCAATTACATTTTCAATTTAGGCAGATACCAAATGAGAAGAATGGAATGATGATTTCTTGAAGTTTGCATTAAATGCAGTTGTCCTGATGGATGGCCAATAAACAAATTATCCCATGCCTCAGGGACCTCACTTTGTTCTAAAAAAAATTTACTGTATCGGGTATCCAACCATGAGGGTGTGGTATGGATGTTGCTGCTAGTCCCATGGACTTTCTGGTGACAAGTCTGTGAACTAGCACACATCCACTAGCACACAGGTGCCCACTGAGGCACTGAAAAGACCTTGGAGTAGATTAAATTCCAATTCTATTGGCCAGGAATCAAAAAGGAGGACTGTTACTTTTGCATTTCATGTCCAGAATGTTTATTGCATGGAAACTTGTTGTGGTCTTTGTACGGGTTGGCATTCTGAAAGAAGTCCTAATGAACCAGGGAATGCCATTTACCTCAGAAACATTTAAGGATGTTGTCAAATTACTCCATATTAAGCATGTAAAAGCCTCCGTGAGCCATACCCAAATGGACAGTTTAGTAGAATGCTTCAACCAGACACTCAAACAAATGCTGCGTAAAGTGGTCAGCGAGGATTGGAGAAACTGGGATCGGTTAATCCCCCTCATTCTGTTTGCCTACCAGGAGGTCCCTCAAGCCTCCACAGGGTTCTCCCATTTCAGTCATTATACGGACAACAACCCAGCAGTCTTTTGAACATTCTAAAAGAAGGTTGGGAAGAGGATGCCAATCCTTCCACAAATGTTTTGGAACATATCACGCAATTACGCAATAGATTTGACAAGATAAGACCAATTCTAAAGGAGAATATTGAGCATGCTCAATCAGCTCAGGCTCATTATTACAACCAGGGTGCGACTCTTTGAGAGTTTCACCCTGAGGACCACGTTATGGTGCTCGTTCCCACTACTCACTCCAAATTATTGTCCCATTGGCAAGACCCTTATGAGAGTAAGGAGTTGGAAGAGTTTGGTTGACTATTTGATTAACCAACCCAATAGGTATCTGGCCGAGCGAGTGTATCATGTGAACTTATTAAAACCGTGGAGGGAGAGGGAAACCGACCCTAACTCCTCCCAACGTCACTCCTTCTTCACACTCCATCAACTTAATCTCAGTAATAATCTTTTTTTTTTTTTTTTATTTAATTTTATTGTAATCATTCCATACAAATAAATCAATTTATAACAAAAAAAAAAAAAATTGAAGATAAATCAAACCCCACCCCTGAGAAGGAGAGCTTAGCCAAAGGAGAATTGCTTAGGGCTTTTTAAAAAGGCAACAATAAACAAAAGAAAGGAAGAAATATATATAGGTAAATAAAAAATGGAGAAGGAAAATAAATGCGGTAATAGTTATTTCTCTTATTCTAAAATAATATTGATTAGATCCTGCCAGGTTTTGAAAAAATTCTGTACAGATCCTCTAACTGAGAATTTGATTTTTTCCAATTTCAAATAATATAAAACATCGGTTTCCCACTGACTTATCAGAGGAGAGTTAGGATTCTTCCAATTTAACAAAATAAGTCTGCGTGCCAAAAGTGTATTGAATGCAATCACCGTTTGCTTGTCCTCCACTTCAAGTCCGTCTGGAAGAACACCGAACACAACTGTTAATGGGTTAGGAGGGATTGTGACCCCAAGGCTGTCTGAAAGGCACTTAAAAATTTTGGTCCAAAATGATGTTAGTTTGGTGCAGGCCCAAAACATGTGACCCAGTGAGGCAGGAGCTTGGTTGCTGCGTTCGCAGGTTGGATCTTGCCCTGGAAACATTTTGGACAGTTTTAAGCGAGACAGATGAACTCGATATATAATTTTTAGGTGAATAATTCTATGCTTTGCGCATATGGAGCTCAAGTGAATTCTCTGCTTTGCTACCTTCCACTCCTTTTCTGATATATTGATTAAGAGATCTTCTTCCCAATGTCCTCTTGGGTCTTTGAAAGGTAGGGACTCTAACAAGATTTTATATAATGCGGAAATAGTGTTTAATTCCTTGAAATTGAGCAGTATTTTTTCCAGCATGGTGGAGGGTACGAGGTGAGGAAAATCGGGCAGTTTCTGTTTAACAAAATTTCTAATTTGAAGATAGTGAAAGAAATGTGTAGCTGGGAGGTTGAATTTGGAACGTAATTGTTCAAAAGATGCAAATATGTTGTCTATATAAAGATCTCTGAGCATTTTAATCCCAAAACTTTTCCAGGTATTAAAAACTGGATATGTTTGCGAGGGTTGAAAGAGGTGGTTCTCTTGCAGAGGTGCCGCGGATAAAATATTTTCCATCTTAAAATGCTTTCTAAGTTGGTTCCATATTCTGAGTGACTAAAAATCTCAGTAATAATCTGACACTCCAGCAACAATGAGACCTCAAAAAGCAGTTATCTCATTAGTCCTAGAAGTGGTGAATGAGCAACCCAGAAGAACCTCCCTCATTGAGCATGACATTGTGACAGAACTGGAAGTTGTTGTCAGGGAACACCCATATTGCCTCCTGGAAGCCAAACAAGTGGATGTCAAACTTGAGGTCAGACAGATGCTCAATTTGGGTGTTATTGAGGAGAGTTTCAGCCATTGGTCTAGCCCCATTGTTTTGGTCTCAAAGCTGGATGTGAGCTGTTCCTTTTGCAACAACATCTGTCATCTAAATGAAGTCTCCAGATTTGATGCCTATCCCATGCCACAAGTGGACAGATTTCTTGAGCAACTTTGAGGGACACAATACTTTACCAATTATGACATGACTTAAGGATATTGGCAAATTCCTTTATTGGCATCCGCCATTTGGTTTCCACAGGGCACTTGCAACGTTCCAGCATCTGATGGACATACTTCTCCGGCCCCACCAGGCCTATAACACCACCTACCTGGATGACATTGTCATTTATTCCAGCACATGGGAGGACCATATACAGCAAGTATGTGTAGTGTTACTAACAACCGGCCAGATAATTAATGCAAAAAACAGTTTCTTTGATTTAACCAAGGCAAAATATTTGGGCTACTTGGTGGGTAGAGGCACTGTACATCCCCAATGTTCCAAGGTTAATGCCATACTTAACTAGCCCCATCCAAAAAGAGGAAATTTAGGCTTTCTTAGGTTTAGCGGGGTATCCTGGTTCTCTGAGAGGACCGCCCTTTTAATGAATTTGACATGGAAAGGGGCTCCTATTTCGGTGGTGTGGGATGAAAAGTCAGATGATACATTTTGTGACTTAAAAAAGGCCCTTACTTCAACAACTGTATTAATAATCCCTGATTTTTCATTGCCTCTTATTTTGCAGACCAATGCTTCAGACACAGGTTTGGGTGCCATGTTGGGCCAAAACATGTGTACGTTTAGTCAGAAATTATTGGTTGGAACATGAGGTATGCAGCAGTAGAGCGGGAAACCCTTGCTATCAAATGTGCTATTATCCAAATCATGTATTACCTTCTGGGCCGTGAATTCACTCTTGTAATGGAGTGGATGGCCCTGCACAGGGAGTTGAACCCTCACTTCACCAGGTGGTTCCTTGACCTGCAGACTTTCCAGTTTAAAGTCCAACATCGGTACAATTCTCTCCACGCCATCGATGATGCACTGTCTCTTGCCCATGACCTCATGGCTTGGGTTGCCTGATTTGACGGATCTGGGCTTTACTGTCGCAGGCATGTGCTTGGGGAACAACCTAGAGTCTTAGGTGAGTGTAATTTATCACAGAGACATGAGGGGTCAATGTTTAATAACATTTTCTTTTCTCCTTCCCTTTCTGCAGAAAAGAAGATTGACACCTCACCCACTATGACATCACTTCCAGGGTCAGACCACCTGGATCTGCCTGTTCCTCTCAAAATTCCACGTAAGAGGAAACTACGCCATCTTGGACAGACTATCTGAAATTTAATAAAGTCTCATCTTTGCACTCTAACACGTATTTTATTTTATGCCTTTTGTGTACTACAATATACAGGGTTTGCCTTTGGGTGCCCCAGTCCCTTTATCTTGTGCCTTTTGTCCCTTTACAATGCAAAGGAAATAATTTATGGGAAAAGGAATCATCTAAGTTTAACATACATTATTTTACTTGTAAAAATGTAAAGCTTAATATTTTCTTGAAATTCTAAATTCAGGAACTAGATTGAGTCACATCCTCTAAAATACAAAACAAGTGAAACACTTAACTGTCCACCACATTATGCTTCATTATCCATATGATGTTTTTTTGTTTTTTTTAATTTACTTATTCTTTTCTTCTCTGGGCCTGATATATTTAAACTGAATATACACCACAGTCTCTGCTTAAAGTAAATATAAATTAGTACTTTACTAGAGCACATAGGTAGCATAGAATAAGAAGGTGTCCATGATGTAAAATGGCTGTGTAAAATCATCGTCTTGCATCATTAAGTCTGAAAAAGGTTGCTAGGGTAAGTCACGAGAAAAAAAATACTAAAGTTGATTATTGTTAACTTCCTCAATGATATATTACTAACATCTCAGTGTAATTGCTGAAATGGTGCTGTATTTTTGTAATTTATTTAAAAAATTACTTATAGATTTTTAAATGATATGTTTATTATTATTTATTTATTTTAATATTACTTATACAATGCTGGAAACTGAAATAAATTAGTAGATGAACATCCAAAATGAGGGGAATAAATTTGTGGCTAAAGGCATTTGTCAATTTAAGATTAGTAGTGAAGGGTTAGGACTGTTATTATTATTAATAGTAATAATAGATTTTTTTTTCTTATACATTCTCTTTCCCATGTTTGCATTGCTTAGGGCAGGGTGGTGTCAGTGACTTCTCAGTGTATTCTGGAATACACATTGGCACCCAACTGCCAAGTTATTTCATTAATATAGATTGATGTAGGTCTCTTGGTGCTCAGGACATTATATGTAGGATATGAATATGCCAATCAAGGCATCTGAACAAAGCTGTAATCCAGCCTATAACCAGTGAGATCAGATTTGTGCTCTGTATATTCATAGTCCAGGACTCAAACCTTAAACAGCGCATTGTATGCTGCACATGCACAGAAATCATAAAGTGATAAAGTAGTTGAGGCCACATGCTGAGGTCGAGCACAATAAATGGCAAAGCTGATGCTTTTTAATTTTCTCCAGCAAGAAAAATTGAGGATGTTCAAAAACACAAACATCTGCATGATTCATGTTCTTTTTACAATGTAAGGGTATTGGAATGAAAAGACCTCAGTAGTGATGCACTTTAGAAATGAAACTGTGTAAAGAGAAATGGGATGAAGGCATTTCATATTTATGAGTATTGGCCACAGTGACCTTGATCCATCCATCCATTTTTGAATCCATTAAGAGTCTATTTTGACAGCATTAGTCGCAAGGATGGAAATAGTCCAGGATGGAGCATCAGCACACAGTCACACTTAAATTCCTTTAACGTAATTTGTATGTCATTAGAATATGAAATTAATACTGGAAATCAAATGTTGACATAGTGGAATCAAGACCATAGGACCAGAGTTTGAAATCAGTGTATGATAAGTTGAATTACTATTTAGACATTTTTCAAAATACATTGCAAGATACCTGGAATTGCATTTAGGACATCTTAAAATGAGTTACAGATATCTGAAAATAAATGTAGTTTTAATATATTGTGAAATCCCAGCACCCCTAGCAACCCCCTATGGGCGCTCAAGAACCCCCCAGCTGTGCTGTGTCATGACACTCTGTTAAAACAGGCAGGGGTGGCTGTCTACTGTCGTTTCGACTGCAAGTTTCCAGGCTCACCACGTAATGTGTCTTTCACCCAATGGTTGGTGCGGGGAACATTTAAAACCGGCCACTGACCTGGCCTTGCACATTTTCTGTCCTCTCTCTCATGCAAGAAGACTATCTGTTCTTTTAACCTGGGAAGGGAGCACGAATGTGTTTGAGATATCTTTGTTTAGAAATAAATTTTTAGATGTCTGAAATGGAGTAGAGCCCCATTTTATGATATCATGTAATGAATTTGAGATATCTAAAAACAATTTTGCATATATAAAATGTGAGTCAGTATGAATATAGCCATCCATTTTCTAAACCTGCTTATCCAGGGCAGGTTTTCAGTGAAGCTGGAGCCTATCCTAGCAAGCATCATGTGCAAGGTATGAACAGCATCTGGAGAGGGCGCCAGCACATCATTGGAATCTGAAGGTAAGTGTAATCCACTAAGGGGGATAAGTATCCAGATAACTTAAAATAACTTCCTGCTCATTCCCAGATGTTTCAAAACCATTTCAATATCTTAAAACAGACCTTAAGTCCCAATGAAAGAATAAGAAATTTTACAGGAAGTGATTTCAAGAGATCTCAAAATGCATTTCAGATACCTTAAAATGCATGCAAGGTCAATTTGAGATTTATCAAAATGTATTTGAGATATCCTGAAATACATTTGAGATATTCAAAAATGTATTGCAGATATGTTAAAATGTAAATGAACATATTTTTAGTTATCTAGAAATGAGTTTCAGAGAGCTTAAAAAGTGAATTACATTTTAAGATATCTGAAATTCATTTTGAGATATCTCTGAACGTTAATTTGGCTTGCCATACTAGTGTCCTGGAGCTGACACAGGTCCGCACCTAGGGGGGGACAACCATGACACTTGTCATAGATAGGGACCCGCCCTTTTTCGAGTTTTTTTTTTTTCTCGAAAGGTCCTTTATTATCAAGAAGGGGCGCATCGACGTCATACAGTGGTCGCCGGTGGGTATGATCTCGGATCTAGCTGCTTTGAGTTTGAACTCCATTTCCGTCATCCGTCGAACCGTGGGAAAATGCAAGACCAAGAGCTTCAGCGGAATTCTCATAAAGGCTGTCCCGTGTCCATCATCAAGATAACATATGCAAGTCGGAATGAGTGCCGGTGGCAGTGCGGCAATGTTTATGTTTAGTCTCCACCTTTTGCCTTTGCGAATCGCGGAAGTTATTCATTCAATACTGGACAGTCACACTCGCAGTCGTGTGAGTATTAAGAGTTAGGGCCTACTGTTCCGTGCACGCTTAGAGTTAGACTTTACAAAAGCTTATAATTTGGCATTATTTCATTATTATGTGAACAGTGAAGAGAAGCGCCTATCTGCATTAATTTTGTATTTGGACTTTTGGTCTTAACAGCGGTTGTCCTCAGACTCACTCAGCAGTCAGAGACAGGTACGCGCGCTATTGTACAATACATACATTGTAATTTAATTTTGTTTAGTTCACCAGTCCAGTAACACGGACATGATATAAATTGAACTAGCGTGTTTTGTTTACAATATATTTCTAATACCACCATCGCTTATCGTTATTTTACATATAGGATCCAGATCGTAAAAAGTACAGTATGCCCTACCAACATAAATCTGGGTGCCAAAAGCGAAAGGAAAAAAAAGAGCAGAAGAAAAAAGATGAAGAATTAAAGGACAAAAACTTACTTGAAAGGAGAGTTGCTTCACATCAAAAATGTGTATGATGCGACTTTCAAAGATTGTGGTAACAGTTGTCTTGATTTACTAAACTCGATATTTGAGCTTGGACTTGAAGGCATATATCCAGAACTATGCGTAGCATTGAGGATATTTTGTTGTCTCCCTGTCTCTGTGGCACAAGGGGAAAGATCATTCAGCAAACTTGCAATTATAAATAATCATTTGCGGTTGACTATGACCCAGCAGAGGCTGAATGGTCTCGCAACGTTATCCATTGAACATGAACTTGCAAATAACATAAGCTTTGATAAAGTCATTGATGATTTTTCAAATATTAAAATTAGAAAATGGTCAGCAAAGCATTAAGGGATTAACTCATCAGCCAGTAACTGCTGATTACCATGATGTTTACACAATATGGAGAGATATTTTATATTCAGAATGAGATTTTCAGAATAAACTATTCCTAGTTAACCATTGACTTTCAAAACCCTTCGTCAAAAACCAGGTTTTCGAAATTAAGTGGCGTTTTAAAATATACGCACATATTTGAAACACGAAAGGGGCCCGAACTCTGTCAGCTGCCTGGGGCCCAGAATTTCCTAGGTGCGGGCCTGGCTGACAGGCAGCAACACTAAATTTCTAAATTAAACCATTGCTGCCTCTGTGCTGCCCAGTGACTCCACTGCACTTTTTAGATCCCTTACATGTGTCTATCCATTATCAAATCCTTTTGCTCAGGCTTTGGGGTGTAGTAGCCTAGGAGACTCTTCCACTTGCATTAAGGCAGACACAAATCATTTTAGATATGGATGCTTGACATATGCATGTACGATTTTTATTCAAACAAGTTGATATTCTAAAGACATATAAAATCTTTCCTTATCCAAAAAAATTTATTTCCTGCTAGAAACTCCTCTGCTTGGTCTTCTTTTATTCAGACTTAAAATACTGAATTTAGTTAATTAGTAAATTAGTTAATGATTTACTAATTAGTAAATTAGTTAATTAAAGGTTATCAAAAACATCAGGTCTGCCTTATTCCATAACTCCCTCATTTTTTAGTGGACCACTCCTCCATTAGCCTGCTGTCCTCTTTAGGACATAGGGGGCTTATCAATAAAACAGAGATAAGCAAAGGGCTCATATTATGACTATGTAGCTTTCACTGATGCAAGCAAGGATTACGAATGATATCTTCCAACAATAGTTCAATTTCCAAAGTAAGTTTAGCTTCAAATTCAGCATCAGGTAAGCTGCGCTAATCAGATGTTTTTCTTGGCTTCAAACATAATGCCACACCTCAAAATACAGAAGTAAATTTTTTGTTACGTATTAAGCTGAATTACCATTTTTCATTTTCCTTTATACTTGGCAATGGCCATATTTTAAACATACTGTAGGTCCAATTAAAAAATGTAAACTGCATATCTGGACCACACCTTTTGAATTTTTATTAATGGTTATCCCATGTAGGACTACATCAGACTTTGAGCTCCTGTTGACGTGGTCTAGTTTTCTTATTCACAGCCTCAAAACATATGGTAGGGGTAGCATATATTTGTGTTTCAATGCAAAATATAGATAGTAAGCATTTTAAAGGCACTCACCATATTTATTATGCTGCTTTTAGTAACAATACTGGGACTTTTCGGCTATTTAATATATTTGCATGACCAGATTAACTCCTGAAATTGATTTGCCACAGCATAATTTAAATTTATAGCAATGTAGTCCAAGTTATTAGAAAACTCAGTTTCTATGCATTTCTAACTACAATAAAATAAGCTAAGTGTGAAGGGCTAACAAGAGCATACTTGCTCATACTGAATGACATCTCCATGTCAAAATTTATAACTCAATTAATAAAAGAATGTCAGTATTGAAAGCCAAAAGAAAAGCATTAGGTTTCCTGTATGCTTAGTTTTGCAAGTGGAGGTTACAAGTGTGATTACAGTAAGGAAATGAGAACATAATGCATTGAAATAATGTAAGATGAGCGGGTATGGGGTTGTACTGTAATACGTACTGCAAAATCTGGTCTAGTTTATATATTCTGTTGTCTTCTTCTAGTTTGGTTTTCTTCATTGATGTTCATTTTCTATTTAAATGTCTAAGCTATAACTTTAAAACCTACCAGTTATTTTATATCACACACAATTGTGATAAAAAGACAGCAGTTCAATTATATCCTCTCTCTGTTGTGGACATCACAATCTGGCATTGCTGGTTATGGCATTATAAAATCCTAGTTTCCTTTTTGACCTGTGCGATTCAAATTTGCCAGTTATGATATGCCATGGGAGGCATGGTAGCGTTAATAGTTAGCACTATATTTCCAATACCGTACCTTCAATATCATGAGTTCAAGTCTGGGCCCATGCATTGTTTATGTGCACTGTGGGATATGGCCGGCCTGTCATCCCGGCCAACACCCCCAGGCCGCCAAATGTTGCTCTCCCTGTGGCATGGAAGTGCCCCGAATACCAGCAGGGAATCATGGACAATGGAGTTTTCCTTCACAGTCCTGCTGGATACCACAGGGGCCAACAGATGACGCTGCACGGAGGCCCAGAGAGTTGTTTGTGCCCTATAACCCGGAAGTACGTCATAAGTAAGGCGACAAAGGAAATGACGTGCTTCCGGGATGAAGAAAAGGACTTTTTATCTGACCCGGAAGTGATAAGGAATCACATGGTCTGTAGGGTTGGAACCACTTCTGGGTCAGGGAATATAAAAGGACGATGGGAAATCCCAGATGCTGAGCTGAGTGGAAGGGCGGCAACACGTCTGGGAGTGAGGAGGATTATTGTTATTGATTTATTGTTTGTTTACTGTGTAGTTATTTGAGTATTGTGGAGAAGAGGGTGCTTTGTGCGCATTTTGTCTAAATAAATATAATATTTGGACTTTTACCTGGTGTCTGACGTGTGGTCTGAGGGTTCAAGGGGTCACGGGGACCCTTAAATCTGTCATAGCACGTTATATACTTTTCCAGTACTTGCATAAATGTTACTCAAGGTTCTTCAAATTTTCTCTCATTTTCTAAAGATTTGTGTTGGGTTCATCAGCTACTCTAAAACTGTTCAGTTTATGTATGTGAGTGCACCCCTTGAGGGTCTATAGCACCCCAAACAGGATTGAATCCTGTATTATGAGAGATGCTGTCAGGATGGCCCCCTAGTCCTCACTGCCCTCATTATGATAACATATGGAAAGATGGTATGCAGTTTGTATTAAGAAATGCTGTTGAAATAAAATTGATCAGTTATGCATTCCCTAGGACATGGCAGAGTATTCATTGGGAAGTAAATGTGACATCAATACACCAAGAACCATTGTACAAATTTTGGAGCCTCTGAATAAAGCATTTGCCATTTTCTGTAATTTAATATCAAACTGGAAAAGAATAGCTACCCTAAGTGCATGAAGTAAGTGATCCAACTGAATTGTTCATTCTGACTAGTACATTATTGTGCCATTGCAAGAAAGGTTTTTTGCTTCTAACACTTCAAATGTAATTAGCAACTGTGAATATGAAAAATTATCTAAGTGTGGGACAGTGAATGTACTGTGATCTGTAAAATACATGGTAGAACAATAGTTCCTTTCCTTACAAATGGGTGTCAGATAAGAGCTGCAATCAAGTTTCAGATATATTTTAAATTAAAACATTTGAGAGATGACTGTGTTGCTTCTCTGTGTGTTTGTTTTGTGTTACCAACCTCATGGCAGTTAGGAATTGGGTAGCAATCAAAAGAACTAAACATAGCAGAACATGACACAACTCTTTTCAACAATTCCTTTGAATAAGTTCTTTCAGCTTACACCTATTATACATTTTATTATTTTTCTTTGATGGTGGTTTGTTGCATACTGTACATTTATTTGAGATTCAGGTATAATTTGTTAAGAGTATACATAGTGGTTAATGACATAATTAATACATTCAAGCAATCCATGGCTGAGGCGCTAGAAGGGAATGTGGAAAAAGCTAACACCCTAAACTGCTTTTTAAATAGATTTTCCTTCACGCTGTTATGTTCTTCCAATGACCAGTCTCCCCACACCATCCCTTCTATAACAACAACTTCTAATACCGTCAACTGGAATGGCTAATGACAAGTTCATCTTAGACCATCTAATTGAAGATAGAGTAAGGAGACAACTGTGGAAGCTACACACAGAAGAAAGCTGTGGGACCAGATGGAATCAGTCCTCAAGTTCTTAGGCCTATGCTGACCAACTTTGTAGTGTTTCACCTGTTCAGTTTGTCCCTAAGGTTCCAGAGAGTATCCCTGCTGTGAAAAAAAATCCTGCTTTGCTCCTGTTCACTTAATGATCACAGACCAGTGGCACATACATCTCAAATCATGAAGACATTTGAGAGTCTGCTTCTGGATAAAACAAGTCCTCTTGTAGTAGATCACCTGGACACCCTGCAGTGTGCCTATTGGACAAAGACTAGAGTGGAGGATGCAATTATCTATATACTGCACAAGCCTTATTCTCAGCTGGACAAAGCTGGCAGTACTATGAGGATTATGTTTTTTGATTTCTCCAGTGCCTTTAATGCCATCCAGCCATTCCCGTTAAGGGGTAAGCTCAGAGATATGCAGGTGTTTGAGCCTATGGTGTCCTGCAAAATGGACTATCTGTCGGACAGACCACAATTAATGAAACTCAAGGATTGTGTTTCTGACATGGATATGAGGAACACTGGAGCACCATAAGGAACAGTCCTGTCTCCTTTTCTCTTTACTCTGTACACCTCCAACTACAAATATAACACCAAGTCATGTCACTTGCAGAAACTCACATATGATTCTCAACTTATGGGGTGTATAAATAGGGGGCAGATGAGACAGAACATAGGAGTCAGGTTGAGAACCTTGTTTCTTGGTGTAGACAGAATTGTCTGAAACTAAACATTAACAAAAACAAGGAACTGTTTATTGACACTCACTACACCAAAGAACCTCTATTTCCAGTCACTATTCATGAAGTGGCTGTAGAGGTGGTGCACTTATACAAGTACTTGAGGGTCCACATCAATGACAGGTTGGACTGGTCTCATAACACATAGGAACTATGTAAGAAAGAGCAGGCTCAGTTATGGGATACACTCTGGAACCCCTGGAGTTAGTAGCAAAGGACAGAATTAATGAAAAACTGAGTTCCATTATGAACAATGCCGCACATCCTCTCTCTAACACTCTAACATACTAACACTGAGGACTTTCAGCCAACAAATTATTCAGCAGAAGCCTGTGACTACAGGGGATCCTTTACACCAACAGGCATACATTTGCATCTCACTGTGACTGTGACTTTCAAGGCAGAAGTTTTCTCTCTTTTTAAATGTTCTTCCTCTTTAACCATTCTGGCGTGTGTTCATACCATATTGTCTATGTATATATTTATTCTATTCTATTTATTATCTTCTATTTCCATTTATGTATTTATTTATTTAAAGAGCTTCTGTAAAAAGCCTAATTTCTCCCTGGAGACATCTATCTATCTATCTATCTATCTATCTATCTATCTATCTATCTATCTATCTATCTATCTATCTATCTATCTAATGTTCAATAAAAATGAATGAAACTAAAATAAAACTGATTGATTCTTACTGCTAGACCACTTGATCTTGAATTAAACCTAATGCAAATTCAATTTTACGCAATTTTAATGGATATTTTCATAATATTGCCTAAAATTATTTTATTATATTTTTGGATGTTTTTTGTAAAGTTTTTGTCCTAATAATTATGCACAGAGGCATTGTAGAAAGTTACCAAATTGTTTCATGAAGCATTTACTGTATATATGCATAATTATCATAAGGGGTTAATATGTATTTATGCCTTATGAAAAAAATCATACTAGTATATGTAAGTATTAGGGCACAGTTGCTGGAAATACCTTTAAAAAAATCTTATTTATTCTTTATCATTTCACATCTTGTAATCTAGTGAGCTTTCCTGGAATGGTGATAAATTATTTGCTATTGCATTTGTGACTCCTGAAAATCATTCTTAGGAGATGGATGGACGCATTGGGTCTTTTGTGTTTTCTGTATTTGAGTGACTCAGAGGAACTTGTACTCATCTTCTTCACTCATGGCTGTACATTACTTATGGTTTATGTTCTACAAAAGCAACTATTGCAATTTGTTGTTTCAATGTGTTGGTGCAGCTAAAAGGATGACAGCTTCAGCTTTTATTAAACTGTCACAAAACATATCATTTCAATAACACGTGTTTCTTTTTTAGCTCTGTAATAACCACGTCTAATTTAGTAGTCATGTCAGTAAAACTGCTAGATACTGTATAACTAATAGTGTGGATTTTATACCAACATAGATTGCTTATAATTAAAGATAAATGTTTAATAAAAATTTGTCATTTCATCAGTAATACATTTTACTTCTGTCAACTACCAAAATTGTATGTAAATAATCCATCCATCCATCCATTTTCCAACCCGCTATATCCTAACTACAGGGTCACGGGGGTCTGCTGGAGCCAATCCCAGCCAACACAGGGCGCAAGGCAGGAAACAAACCCCGGGCAGGGTGCCAGCCCACCACAGGGCGCACACACACACACACACACACACACCAAGCACACACTAGGGATAATTTGGAATCCCCAATTCACCTAACCTACGTGTCTTTGGACTGTGGGAGGAAACCGGAGCACCCAGAGGAAACCCACGCAGACACGGAGAGAACATGCAAACTCCACGCAGGGAGGACCCGGGAAGCGAACCCAGGTCTCCTAACTGGGAGGCAGCAGCGCTACCCACTGTGCCACCGTGCTGCCCTACGTAAATAATAATGGTTTTTATTTTAGACCATAGAAACCTACCAAGCTGCAAAATCTTACAAATCATAACATAACATTTTCAAACCTGATTAATCTAGTTTATTTTTTTCCAGCATTTTTATTGCATTACTGGATTGTGTGGTACAGCTGCCTATGAGAGCAAACTTTGGGCCAAAGGAAGGAATCAACCCTGGGAAGGAGATCACAACTTGGCACACATTCATACAAGATCAAATATTACTTACCAATTAACTTAATATCTGCATGGATGCAGACAGAAGGCGCACACTCTGCATAGTATGGACAAGGATTTTAAATCATATCCCTGTATAAATAGGGCAGCAATGCTAACAACTGCTCCAAAGACCTGCTCTGCTACATATGTAATGCTTACAAAAATATGTGTTATTCAGGTTGTTCCAATGGCATTGGTTTCATTGTGGTTAATAAGCTTTATACATCTTACTCTGCTGTGTTTCAGCATTAAACAGCCCAACTCACTTCTTCACAGATGTGAATGGATGCATTCACACAGATGAGAAGGACATACTAACAATTTATGTTTTAAATTTATGCAAATTAAATCCTTATATTTTTGAGTTCAATTTGTTCACGTGCAGTACTGAATGTGATTCACTTTGTGGATCAAAAATTAGAAATTTGAATTTTTCATCTTCAAATGCAATATTACTTTTTAGATGGGTGTGAACATAAATCAAAACTTTTCTAGGGATGTGGGGCATAGAAAAGGTTTGGAACCACCACTGCTGTAGACTCTTTATGGTGCAATACACGTCATTGGTCACAGGTATCACCTTAATATCATTCATCCATCCATCCATCCATTTTCCAACCCGCTATCATTCATTATTATTTAAATTTCAATCTGCTTATGCTGTTGAGGCACATGGTAGCAACATGCTGAACTGCTAGAACCAGGTTACCCTCTCCTTGGCAACTCCTTCTAACACCTGGAGAATTCCTTGACATTTCCAGGCCCTCCAGGGTCTTCTCATAGGGGTCTGTACCTTGTAAACCTTCCTTGGGTGACATAAAGGGACATATCCAAATCACCTCCACTGTCTCCTCATTTATCAATCCAGCAAAGTGATTATATAAATCATGCACAAGTGCCTAATATTGAACAATTATATTCATTTTTTTTCATCAATTATATAGCTTGTGACCATATAATGGTGATATGAACTGGCTGATAAATCTAAATTTTCTTACAAAGACTTAACTCTCACTTTACCATCACCATCATCCACAAAACTGATGTCACTGCACTCATTCATTGATCAATCTCATGATCAGGCATACATAAACTCCTTGAACTGGGATAGCTGCTCACTGCTTTAGCTGAAGAAAATCATGATGTTAGATTTTGGGGTGTTAATTCTTATCCACTTCACACATAGCTGTGGATCATTCCAGCGCACACTATAGATCACAGTGTGATTTGGTCAGAGGATTGACATCATTTATAAACAAGTCTTTCTAGGAAAATCATGAAAAGTGGAGACTAAATACATCCAAAATAGACAGTAAAATCAAGCCTAGAAAACAAAAGTAATATCTGTATTTATTGGGTCTTGAGAGAATTCAATTCTAAAAAGGTGCAAAGCAAAATTTAGACAAAAGTCACAAGAATCCATCCATCCATCCATCCATCCATCCATCCATCCATCCATCCATCCGCTGTATCCTAACCTAGGTCTGCTGGAGCCAATCCCAGCCAACAGAGGGCGCAAGGCAGGAAACAAACCCCGGGCAGGGTGCCAGCCCACTGCAGGGCGCACACACACACACACACACCAAGCACACACTAGGGACAATTTAGGATCGCCAATGCACCTAACCTACATGTCTTTGGACTGTGGGAGGAAACCGGAGTACCCGGAGGAAACCCACGCAGACACGGGGAGAACATGCAAACTCCACGCAGGGAGGACCTGGGAAGCGAACCCGGGTCTCCTAACTGTGAGGCAGCAGCACTACCACTGCACCACCATGCCACCAATTTTATTTATTTTAAACTAATTTTAATTTTGTTGTTACATACTTTGCATCTACCAACATTTTCCACTGCTGCCAACTACCCACTGCACCACCGTGCTGCCCAAGTCACAAGAATGGCTCTCACAAATTTTAAACCACATGGCAGTTAGCAATTTCTCAGTAACCATGAGAACTATGGAAACCAAAGCACAGCACAACTCTTTTTAATAACATTCCTTAAATAAGTTCTTTCCACCTACAGCACAACATTCTTCTGATTTACTCCAAAATTTTATTGGTGGTTGTTTTTTTTTTCAATACAGCAGTATATTTTCTTTATCACTAGCTATCCCCTGCGGCTCTACCCGCGAAGCAGTAAAAAAGGACAAACTTTAAAAGTCAATGAACAAACAGGTAACGCTAGCTAATGGGGGGGAGGTACGCATCAACATGTGGCGATAGGTACAGCGACTCGAACGAAGGCTTACATCTGGCTCCCCACCCCTGACGTCACACTTCCCCCTCCCCTCGGCCCGCAGCTTCTGTCTCGGATTAGCGCAAATATATCGCTCCTGCAATTGAACTATGGTTCTTAGCGTGATGAGAGAAGTCGCAAAATCAACCAGAATGTTCTAAATCCATTAAGTAGTTCTCTCGTGAAAGTGGACAGACATACAGACAGACAGACATTGGATTTTATATATAGAGAGCTAATGATACTTCAAAATTTTGTTGGGTGCTGTCATATAAATACAGCAGTACACTTTGTTTATTATTGTGTTCACCTGTACAATATCTTGTAAAATTCTTCTCATTCTTGTACATTTATACATTAATTTACCTAGCAATTCCAATAAAAAATACATTAACAAAAATTAGAAATGTAAAATTTCAGACATTTTTCTCATCAGCTTTGTCCTTTAATCTATACAGTAATCCCTCCTCCATCGCGGGGGTTGCGTTCCAGAGCCACCCGCGAAATAAGAAAATCCGCGAAGTAGAAACCATATGTTTATATGGTTATTTTTATATTGTCATGCTTGGGTCACAGATTTGTGCAGAAACACAGGAGGTTGTAGAGAGACAGGAACGTTATTCAAACACTGCAAACAAACATTTGTCTCTTTTTCAAAAGTTTAAACTGTGCTCCATGACAAGACAGAGATGACAGTTCTGTCTCACAATTAAAAGAATGCAAACATATCTTCCTCTTCAAAGGAGTGCGTGTCAGGAGCAGAGTCTGTCAGAAAGACAGAGGAAAGCAAACAAATCAATAGGGCTGTTTGGCTTTTAAGTATGCGAAGCACCGCCGGTACAAAGCTGTTGAAGGCGGCAGCTCACACCCCCTCCGTCAGGAGCAGAGAGAGAGAGAGAGAGAGAGAGAGAGAGAGAGAGAGAGAGAGAGAGAGAGAGAGAGCCAGAGAAAAACAAACAGTCAAAAATCAATACATGCCCTTCGAGCTTTTAAGTATGCGAAGCACCATGCAGCATGTCTCTTCACGAAGCAGCTGCACACAGAAGGTAACAACGTGAAGATAATCTTTCAGCATTTTTAGACGAGCGTCCGTATCGTCTAGGTGTGCGAACAGCCCCCCTGCTCACACCCCCTATGTCAGGATCAGAGAAAGTCAGCGCAAGAGAGAGAGAAAAGTACGTTGGGTAGCTTCTCAGCCATCTGCCAATAGCGTCCTTTGTATGAAATCAACTGGGCAAACCAACTGAGGAAGCATGTACTAGAAATTAAAAGACCCATTGTCCTCAGAAATCCGCAAACCAGCAAAAAATCCACGATATATATTTAAATATGCTTACATATAAAATCCGCGATAGAGTGAAGCCGCGAAAGGCGAAGCGCGATATAGCGAGGGATCACTGTATACAGTATATAAAGGAGAGTTGGGATCCGAGAGACTCTGTTTGTGTGTTTGTGGAGGGATGGAGAGTTAAGGCAGGTGTTGGAGTCACGTGATCATCTCCCCTCCCATTCACCTCATTTCATTCACTTCATTTCGCTCTGAGCTGAGCTCTGCTGAGCTCCGCTGCTGGCACGGTCTTGCCATTGTTTTCCCTTAGTGTTTAGTCCTTTCTCCTTTACTGATTTACTGTTTAGTAGACACGCTACTTACTGAATAGTATTTTTTCCTTTAGTGTTTCTACTTAGTGTTTCTTAGTGTTTAGTAGATGCGGTGTGCGAAAGGAGAGTTGGGATCCTAGAGACTGTCTTTGTTTGTTTGTGGAGTGATGGAGAGTTAAGGGGGGGTAGGGGAGACACGTGATCATCTCCCCTCCCATTCACCTCATTTCATTCACTTCATTTCGCTCCGAGCTTAGCTCCGCAGCTGACACGGTCTTGCCGTTCTTGATTTGCTTGTCACATGGCCAACTATACGTTGCATGCTCAAGAGTAAGCTCAGCGCACAGCTTGGTCATATTACAACCGGAGGGGCGAACTGACAACATGGTATACAAAGAGATCCTTAACAAATAATTATTGGTATATTTTCCCTCAGTTTATTATTTAAAATTTTAAAGCAGTACTTCACCGCTGCGAAGCGCGGGTATTTTGCTAGTAGATTATAAATACTGGTTTAATAATAAGTGGCTTAGCAAAAGCCACATTCCGTATCTTTCATTCTCTTTTTCCCCATTGAAAGGTCCCAAGTTCAGAAGATGTTAATAATTTCAACATGGATTACTTGCGCATTTTAACATAAAGCTTGGATAAAAATACTGACTGATGTGCAAAGACTGCGGCTGATGTCATAATAGATAGAAATGCTGTTAGCAGAGTAAGGGAGTGTGGCCTAGGAAGAACAGTAAACATAAGATTCTCAACTAAAATAGGTTTTCCACCAGGATCTGCCTTTCCTCGGCACAACCCCATTTTCTTTACACATTTCCTTCATTCTTTTACTTCTCCAAACAATTTACTACCACCATACATTGCAGCAAAAATAATTTAGCATGCTGATATTCATCATCTGCTCTCCAAGCCAAACCTATTGTTTTGCACTTGCATCAAAAAGATCCATCTTTGTTTTCATCTGTATAGAAAATCTTTTTCCACTTACATGCATTAGTTCTAAAAGGTTTATTTGCAAGAAAGGTATATAGCAAATCATATGGATTTTCTCTTGCAGTGGATTTTGTCTTGTAACCGTTTCATAATGGACTATATGCCCACATATGTTTATTGTAAACTCCTCATAGGTTTGGTTACTTGGCGACTATACATATACCTTATTTAAGCGACTGTTCCCAGCAGTGGGCCTTTCCCTCCTTGAACCTATGCTGTCAGGATAGGCCTATTCCCTTATAAACCTTTTTTTGAATAACTGGGTTTGGAAAAGAAATTAATAGCTCCAATAGTAAATCAGGGGATGTTCAAAGACAAAGCAAAACTGTCTTTTACGTTTCCATCAATCTGATTTTCAATAATATCATGCTGATTTTTGTCATCTAATTATTGGGCATGTGTTGCACTTTGCTTCAGACATTCACATTTCATTTCTGTGCAAATTCAAATAGCTGGTCCTTGCAACTTTACAGTCCTTCTCTGGAGTATGCAAAGAAGCAAAAACTCTCTAAGGCAACCGAGGCAAGATGTATTCTGGTTTGTGCAGATAAGTAAGATGTTTGGGTATCCATCTTTTACTGTAACCCAAGTTGCTATACACTATAGTAGGTGCAGATCCATTGCTGATATCCAAATTTGCAGCAACAGCAGTCAATGTGATCCATCGGTCTTCTCCGGTGAAGACATTCATCATGTCAATGTGAGCTTGTGTGCACAATGTTGATGGTCATTAAAAGTCGAGTTTCATTGGTTTCACTCTGTTCTTCCCACTTTAAAACTTTCTATCCATTTATAAATTTTTCGTTAAGTCGTGTTATTCTCAATTCCATACTTAGCCAACATCCTTCAGTGAATTTTAGCAGGTTTCACTCCCAACTGTGAAAGCTCCTTCTGGGGATGCCCCTATTTAGAAGGTTCATCTGGAAGGGACAGGGCTTCTTGGGACATTGTAGGCATGTCTCAGTTGCCCTCACTGGAACTCTTCTCAGTACTGTGGTGAGAAAAATCGAGATGATACTGTTAGATACTATTAGTGACAGTGCTCAGTCTCATCTGGGGTGGCTACACATGCATCAGCAGAGTCCATCATTTGATCCTCAGACACCCATGCCTGACACCATAAGCCATCATGGACATGTTGTATTGTGTCAGCTTCTAATCATTGTGGTTACTTGATAATTTTCAAATCACCTTTACTTTTTGATTTACCCTCTTACTGTACATCAGTGTAACACATGGGGTCTGGCACTTATGTATATCCATTTCAAAAACTGCTTTGTATATACATTTGTATCTACAGACCTTAAATAGGCACCACATACAAAACAAATACTGTACTTGACTGAATGATGTAAACAAATGAAAATCACATGATGATAATAATAATAAGTATTAAAATTTCACATTATTCCTATCTGACTACCCATTTCAGCTTAAAGGAATACACTTTCCTGCAAAATTGTATTTTGCATTGACCATCAACAAAAGCCAAGTCACTAGGAAAAGCAGGAATTGATCTATGGCAGGAATATTTTACTCATCAAGAGTAAGCTGCTCCAGTGCCCTAATAATATTATTACTTATTGTTTCACTGATGGCTTTGTCCAAGGTGACATAGAACATTTGAGATACACTTTTCATTTTCCTATTGGAGTATGGGCAGGTGAAGTGATGCATCATCATGGCCACACAGCATCAGTAGCAGGATTTGAACCCACCACCTCAGGGTTTGAAGTCCAAGGTTCAAAGCTTTATTCGTTACACCACACTGCCTGCCAATAATATTTCACTTTGGTTAAAAAAAAAAAAAACCTACAAATATTGTATACAGTAAAGTACTTAGTTACCAAGTACTTCTGATACCTCCGATTAACAGCATTACAACTGAGGGCCATCGTCTTATGAAATTTCCTGAGCAAAGCTGTGCAACACAATTAGTACAGCTAAACACAGCTAGTATGCCTGAGAAAAGGTCCATCATATATGGAGATGCATCTACTCCAAGTGAGACTAAGAGCTGCCTTAGAAGAGATAACTTTAAACACTTTTATGCATAAAATGAATGTCGATGTCGGGATGCCAGGCTAAGTTCAGATTTTCAGTGTAATTTTTCCATTTAGCTTGTCATGCATAAGGTGGGCTTTGTGATTCTCTCTTTCTCTGACTCTTTTTAAATACTTAAAGGTCAGCTCAATTCTACATACAAACTGAAGAATGTATTTTTCAGCCAAATGGATGTTTAACTAAACAGTGAAATAGTCACATTCAATATTGTATTTGCCATAGGTGTTGATCAATTAATGCTTTTGACACATGGCCCTTTCAAAATGAGAACTCTTCCTACAACTTAAAAAGTAGGATGAAATACTATTTTAGACTCAGTTTTATTTTCTATTTTGCTGCATTATATGTGTGCTTCTGACACTGCAAATAGAAACTGTCACTCTGACCCTAATCTGTGATTAAGTGCGCAATACATGACGAAAGATAAAGAAATTAATAATTACGAGTTGTCACTCTACTGAGGTGTGTATTACCACCCGGGACAAGAGGGGACACGGTCACTAACCATGATTTTGCAGCACTGAGAAACTGCCCCATAAGGGCAACTGAACTCTACCCACAGTGTCCCAGAGGTCTCACCTCTGTGGACTGGGATGCTATAAATCCAAGATGTTCCCAAAGGAGGGGATCTCACTTGAAGGAGAAGCCTCCACATGTTGGAACTATTTGGTTTCCCTCACAGGAGAGTTTTCTAAACAACTATTGTTTTCATTTTGTAAATAATTATACTAAAGGTATAGTTTTAACATTCTGAAATAATTCATACAATAGATACAAAGCAATCAGACACGTACAAGTCCATTACAAGTTTGCAAAGTATTGAGTGCAGCAAACAACAGGACACACTAATGCACGCACCCACACTCACTCATATTCGTCTATCTTACAATCTATACTTAGAAGAACCAGCCTGTCTTTGGGATGTGGGAGAGAAGGAGAGTATCTTGAGAATAATCAGCCAAACATTGGGGGAATAAAGCAAATTTCACCGTGAGAGACATTCAGATCCACTTTATTGGAAAGGTGAGGTAGCAAAGCTATAAGCTATGCCACCATAGTCAAACACAATAAACAAGACTGAGTCTTGATACTCATTACATTGAAAATGTGGCTCCTTTGATTAAACTAAAATTACAGTATAGATTTTATGTCACTTTCATGTGTAGCAAATGTTTGCATGCAGGTAGTTCAAATACAAAATACCCTGAAAAAATAAACTTCAGTGTTTGATTTTCTCTAGTTTTGTTTCCATGTAAATGAAAGGTAATGAGATTTTTTTTGCATTGTTTAAGCAATTTTGGTCATATATGTATACTAATAGATGTTTACTCATGTATCTACAATATTTTAGAAACTAAAGATTACACTCTACCACTATTTATTTATTTATTGAAACCAGCTCAATCAAGCCGCTTTTGTTCTGTGAAGCCCTATGGAATACTTGCCTCTTACAGCATATCAAGGTTTATTTGCATAGATACAAGGAGAGCATCCCAAGAGAAAAAATCAGCATATGGTTTGTAAAGCAATAAATGTAAAAAAAAAAAAAAAAACCCGTAGATTTCTTATTACATCCAGCCCACACTCTAAACACGCATGTTTTTTTCTTGTAATAATGGTTGATCAAAAAAAATGTTTTAATACAATGTGTAGATATCCCTTAGGGACTATGTATATATGTAATAGAGCTGATATTTTTATTTGTAACCTCAAAGATTTTTCTTCTGAAAAAATATTTATTTTACTAATGAAAAAGGGGTTTTCTTAATTCATTTTAAACTGAAAACCTTGAAAATCCATCCATCCATCCATTTTCCAACCCGCTGAATCCAAACACAGGGTCACGGGGGTCTGCTGGAGCCAATCCCAGCCAACACAGGGCACAAGGCAGGGAACCAATCCCGGGCAGGGTGCCAACCCACCGCAGGACACACACAAACACACCCACACACCAAGCACACACTAGGGCCAATTTAGAATTGCCAATCCACCTAACCTGCATGTCTTTGGACTGTGGGAGGAAACCGGAGCGCCAACCTTGAAAATGAAAATTTAAAATGATCTTCCCTGTATGTTTAATATGCAACTTATTATAAAAGTTTATTGTATATCTGACGTTATACAAAGTGCAATCTCTAAAATCAACATCAAACAGAAAACTATCATCTCTGCAATGTACTATATATCACATTAATTGTCCCATTATTTCTTCACTGTCATACAGTATATTTAATTAGAATGGAGCATTATAGTATATACTAATAAACAACATTATGCTTCAAGTTTAGTAGTAAAGATATCAGTCAGTCAGTCATTGTCAAACCTGCTTTGTCCTGAACTTGCTCTTAGGGGTCTGCTGGAGCCCATACCAGCTAGCATAGGGTGCAAGGCAGGGAACAAACCCTGGGCTGTCCATCACAGGGCACACAAACACACACACACACACCAAGCGCACACTTGGGCCAATTTAGGATCACCAATTCACCTAACCTGCATGTCTTTGAAATATGGGACGAAACCCATATAGACATACGGAGAACATGCAAACTCAGGGAGGACATGGGACGCAAACCCAGCGCTTCTTACTGTGATGCAGCAGCACTACCACTTCATGTGCTCTAGTAAAGACAGCACTTTAATAATCATCAATGACAGTGTTCCTTGAATCTTTATGCTTGCTGTAATATTTATCTAGTCCTTCTGATTTTTTCAAATAGATATTCACAAATTGCAATAGAAATACTAATATAAATTAAACTGAAAATTGTATCAACATACTCCTTATAATTTGCTTTGTTATGACTATATGGTTATGTAACTGGATTACCCATATTTCTTATTTTACACAAAAGGTGTAACTGAAGGGTGAAACTGAAGTGAATCTCAAAAAGAAAGCTAAAAGAACAAGAGAAAGAAAGAACTAATACTTCTTTCTTTGTTGTGGAGCTAATTTCATAAACCTTTTTCAAACTGATTTTAGTGAACACTAAGAAACACACGTTACTTTGGAGAATCTGAAAGGCTTACCATTAATTTCATTGCAAAAGTCAAGTAAGACAGTCAAACACCTTAAAGTGGTTGCTACAGCATGTATACAACTAGCCACTGACCAAAGATGCCTTTGTCAATTAATAAACAGAAATGTATGTATTATTTTGTCTTTCTTTGTTAGTTGTAGTAATTGTACTTCAACGACACATGATATGCTATATGGTGTTCCACAAGGATCTATCCTGGGTCTGCTGCTCTTTTCGATTTACATGCTTCCGTTAGGTCAGATTATCTTGGGGCATAACGTGAGCTACCACAGCTACTCCGATGACACACAGCTGTATTTATCAATAGCACCTGACAACCCTGACTCTCTTGATTCACTGACACAATGTCTCAGTTGTGTTTCCAATTGGATGAGTAGTAATTTTCTCAAACTAAATAAAGAGAAAACAGAAATTTTAGTGATTGGCAATAATGGATATAATGAGGTTATTAGAAATAAACGATGCATTAGGATTAAAAGTCAAGACGAAGGTAAAGAATTTAGGGGTGAC
Source organism: Erpetoichthys calabaricus (assembly GCF_900747795.2). NCBI lineage: Eukaryota > Metazoa > Chordata > Cladistia > Polypteriformes > Polypteridae > Erpetoichthys > Erpetoichthys calabaricus. The sequence goes on from NC_041396.2 coordinate 70,330,295, forward strand.
TATTGACTCTGAACTGAATTTTAAATCATATATTAATCAGATTACTAGGACAACATTTTTTCACTTAAGAAATATAGCAAAAGTTAGACCTCTTATAACATTGCAAGATTCTGAAAAATTAGTTCACGCTTTTGTTTTCAGTCGGCTAGATTACTGTAATGCACTGTCAGGACTACCAAAAAAAGACATAAATCGATTGCAAATAGTGCAGAATGCAGCTGCTAGATTCTTAACTCGGAAAAGAAAATCTGAGAATAGAACAGAATTGACTTTAAAATACTGCTTATGGTTTACAAAGCCTTAAATAATCTCGCTCAATCTTATATTTCGGAATGTCTTACACTCCAAATCATAACCTTAGATCTTCAAATGAGTGTCTGCTTAGAATTCCAAGAGTTAAACTTAATAAAAGGGTTGAGGCGGCCTTCTGCTGTTATGCACCTAAAATCTGGAATAGCTTGCCAATAGGAATTCGCCAGGCTAATGCTGTGGAGCACATTAAAACACTGCTGAAAACACATTACTTTCTCATAGCTTCATCTTATTTAAATCCTGATATCTCTGTATATTCAATTAATTATCATTATTATTCATGGTGGCTCCAAAATTCGTACTAACCCCTACTTTCTCTTCTGTTCTTTCTCCGGTTTTCTGTGGTGGTGATCTGCGCCACTACCACCTAATCAAAGCACCGTGATGTCCCTGCATTGATGGATTAAAGCCCAGAAGTTCACATGACCATCATCATCAGATTCTTCCATGAGAACCCTGAATACAATGAGGACTGATTGAGGTCATTTATGTTAGGTAGAATGCCTAGAGGGGGCTGGGTGGTCTCGTGGCCTGGAACCCCTGCAGATTTTTTTTTTCTCCAGCCGTCTGGAGTTTTTTTTTGTTTTTTCTGTCCTCCCTGGCCATCGGACCTTACTTTTATTCTATGCTAATTAATGTTCCCTAATTTTAATTATTTATTTTATCTTTTTTCTCTTTCTTCATCATGTAAAGCACTTTGAGCTACATTGTTTGTATGAAAATGTGCTATATAAATAAATGTTGTTGTTGTTGTTTTGTCACAATTTTAACAGCTATTTCTTTTGCTAAACCGCTAATGAAATAATAAATATATGCAACACTAAAATTAAAAAAAAAATTATGTTTGAATTGACATTTATTTGCTTAGTAGACACTTTCATCCAAAGTGCTTTATAAAAGAGGTCAACATAATCAAGTAAGCATCTGGGGACTGGTTTAGGCACAAGTGTTATAGGCCAAGTTTGCTAAATTTATCGTCACAAACAAAATAGAGGACAAAATTAGTTAATTTCTCCTTAGTTGTGAGAACCTAATAAAGCCATTATCAATTAGTCACATATTCACAGAATCAATTTCAAAAGGTTCTTAAACACATTCATTCCACCAGCCCAGAGCTCTCCTTGAAAAGAGTATGTATTGAGATTTGATGCCATGAAGGGATGTTCACTGTTCACTAGCAGAACTGGGTAGGCAAGAACAAAATGTAGGACCTCACAAGTGTCTCCATATACAAGGGCGCTGACCCACCAACAACCCTACAGGCAAGCATCAAGGATGTGAACTTAATATGTGCTGCTACAGGGAGCAAGTGTATCAACCTGAAAAGAGGAGTGCCATGTGTCTGGTTTTAAATCACAGCACAGTCACTGTTTATGTGAAGTTTGAACCTTCTCTCAATATCTTGTTCAGTCCTCCTTTGGGCTCTCTTGTTTTCCTCATTGGTCAATTAGCCACTCTGAATTAATCAGTGTAAGAATGTGCACACGGGTGCCATATCCTGGATTTGTTCCTCTGTTATGTCATGTGATGCCAGAATAAGCTTCAACTATAGAAGTTGAATTTGAACACTGGTTTGGAATGCGCACTGTTAAAAGTAAACCAGATACATTTCTTACTGTGTTTATGTTGAAAATCTTATTCTTCTGAACTTATGCTTAAAGGCTGAAGGTGCTATTTTGATATTTACTGTGACAAAAGTTTGAATGATTAACAAAAGGCATTTTAAGTGACTTTATAGGTCAGGTCAGGTTGGTGAGCATGAACTGGTACAGCGCATTGCCACACCCACCACAAGACGAAACAGCCCGGGTTCCTGGCCGGCAACCCCCCATGCAGATGCACAGTCAAGTCCCACCCTCCGGAAATGACCCCCTATCTGCCGCAGCCATGTGTTACATGAGCATCCCCTTGCCCTGGTCCAGCCACTTGGATCCTCAACAATTAGGATCCTGCAAGCCGGATCACCGTCGGGGAATCGCGCCACATGGCTGTACTGTAGTAACTGACACTCCCTTACAATGCAGGTAATGTGCCTCATTCGGGACTCCATGAGCAATCACTTGCTTGACACAAAGTCAAACCAGTGGCACTCAAGGATTCTCCAAAGAGACACATAACCAAAGGAGTCCAGTCTTTAGATAGATAGATAGATAGATAGATAGATAGATAGATAGATAGATAGATAGATAGATAGATAGATAGATAGATAGATAGATAGATAGATAGATAGATAGATAGATAGATAGATAGATAGATGCTTTATTAATCCCAAGGGGAAATTCACAAGTAGTAAAAAGTAGTAAAAAGTGTCCAGGAAATGAGTCCACATAAAAGAAAGTGGTAGGAGTAATCAGTGAAACAGAGAAAAATAGAGAAAAGGTAGAAAGATAAAGTCTTTCACGGAGCTGCTGGAATTGCTGCCACTCAGGGTGGCGCCTGAGTCATTCTTTATCTCAGGTCACTGGATGGTGTCGTTGTCTCGCAACCATATAGCTAGACAGGAAGCACCAGGACTCTAAGGACTTGGACCTTTGTCCTTTTGCATAGATATCGGGAGCGCCACACACACCCCTATCAAGTGACCTCACAACCCCCCATGCTCTCCCAATTCTTCTACTGACTTCATAGGAAGAGTCACCAGAGACATTAATGTTACTGTCAAGGTAAGTATACCTCTCAATAAGGTCGACATTCTCTCTGCAGTCAGACACACTACTGATGGCTGTGCCCAAGAGGTCATTAAAGGCCTGGATCTTAGTTTTTACCCAAGACACTCGCAAACCCAAACACTCAGACTCTTCACTCAGTCTCTCGAGAGCCCTGATCAGAGCCTCCATTAACATCATGAAGATCACAGCATTGTCAGCAGTCAAGATCAGTGAATCTTTCTTCACTAACAGATGCCCCACAGCTGCTGGAACCCACCAACCTTTCCCACAAACCAGTCCATGCAAGCATTGAACAGAGTAGGAGCAAGAACACACCTCTGACCCAGAATCAACTGGGAAAAACACAGAGGTTCTACCTCCACTCTGCACAGCACTCATAGTACCAGTGTACAGGCTGGCCATGATATCCAGCAACCTTGAGGGGATCCCACAAAGTCTCAGGATGTCCCACAGGGCAGCTTTATCAACTTAGTCAAACACTTTACGAAAATCTACAAAAGCCAATATTCACGTTTTCGCTCCATGAGAACTCTCAGGGCCAGGATGCGATTGATGGTAGACTTTTTAGGCGTAGAACCCGACTGCTCCGGTCACTGGTACTTGAGCAAGTGATAACGGATTCTATTGAGGACGACCCTAGCAAGAACCTTACCCAGCACGAGAACAGTGTTATCCCCTTGTAGTTGCTGCAATCCAGGCGATCACTCTTCCCTTTCCAAATAGGGACAAGTCCCATTTTCCAGTCAGTTGGGATAATTACAGTTCCATTGTGAGACTTTATAGTTTAAGAAAAAAAGAATCTTTTAAAGTGTGCTGGTTGCTCTATTGTTATGATGGACATGGCAGAATTAAGAAGAAAATATATGGTGATGCAAAGGTTTCAGAATGAAGTGGATGTGCATTCCATGCATGCAGTATACTTTTAAAACCCCTAAAACGTCACATACTCCTAAGTTAACAGGACTGTCAATCAGACTAGTGGACCAGGTTAGTTGTGACCATTTAAGGTAATCAATGTTCTGTATGTAATGTTAACAACTGGGTGTAACCAATCATGTTAAAGGTTTTCTGATTATGTAATGAATTCCTTGGAATTGTGATCTGATCAATGAAGTGCATAAACAGAGCGCAGTGCCGACTCCTCCTTTGTAACGTTTGCAAATAAGGTGTTCGTGCTCATGTAAGGGTAACCACTTGCAAGGCTTAGATAATAAAGAAGATTGATTAACGCTTTCTCCTGCCTGTGTTTTATTGCTTCTATTACGTGGGGAGAACAGGGCACCTTCTGGGGGTGCTGGAAAAAACTTCTTTGATTTCTCTTCAATTTAATTCCATTCATTATAGTGAAGGTCATAGGAATACATGATAATATAGACAAGCTTTCCTGTCCACAGCAAATTTTTTAAGGCCCTCCTGAGGAATTCTAAGATGCTCCCAAGCCAATCAACCCCCTATGGGAGTCATGTAAGAGAGCATTTAACTACATGCCTGTACCATCACAACTGGCTCTTTTGGTCCCAAAGAAGCATTTGTTCTATAATATATGATGTCAAGCAGAGTCAAATTTATTTTACATTTGCAGAAAACAGTTAAATATGACTTAATGATGATTTACTTTTCTTTAATTGTATTTTATCCAAGGTATACATAGAATTGAATGATAAAGAAGCTTGAAGAATGGTTTATCACAAGAAAGATGACAGAATGTTGGTCTGAAAGAAGGGCCACACAGAAGGTTTTAGCTTGGAGGACATACTTTGCTTAAATTAACTTATTAAATTGCATCTGAGCTTTTAAAAATGTCTTTTAAAACTGTACACATATTTATTGTTTTAGTGATGAATGTTAGATGAAGTGTTTTCAATACAAAGTATACAAAAAGTAAGACAAACTTGAAAAGACTGAAGGAAGAAAATGGGATTGGATAAAGTCATTAAATATTAATGTTAATATGTTGTCTAAACATATAAGCTCTGACATACCGTCAGCTAAGTTGCTGGTATATAGTAAAGCAACGCAAAATGATTAAATGCCATTGTGCACTGCTGAAGTTATTTTTTACATATTCCTTTTCATGTACAGTACTGTGCAAAAGTTTTAGGCAGGTGTGAAAAAATGCTGGAAACAAAGAATGCTTTCCGAAATATAAATAATGATTGTTTATTGTTATCAATTTACAAAATGCAAAGTGAGCGAACAAAAGAAAAATCTAAATCAAATCAATATTTGGTGTTACTACCTTTTGCTTTCAAACCAGCATCAATTCTTATAGGTACACTTGCACAAAGTCTGGGATATTGTAGGATTATAGTCAGGTGTGTGATCAACCAATTCTACCAAACAGGTGCTAATGATAATCAATGTCACATGTAGGTTGAAACACAGTCATTAACTGAAACAGAAACAGCTGTGTAGGAGGCTTAAAACTGGGTGAGGAACAGCCAAACTCTACTACCAAGGTGAGGTTGTGGAAGACAGTTTCATGTCATGGCGAGATTTAGCACAGCAACAAGACACAAGGTAGTTATACTGCATCAGCAAGGTCTCTCCCAGACAAAGATTTCAAAGCAGACTGGGGTTTCAAGATGTGCTGTTCAAGCTCTTTTGAAGAAGCACAAAGAAACGGGCAACGTTGAGGATCGTAGACGCAGTGGTCGGCCAAGGAAACTTAGTGCAGCAATATGAAAGACACATCAAGCTTATTACCTTTCGAAATCGGAAGATGTCCAGCAGTGCCATCACCTCAGAACTGGCAGAAACCAGTGGGACCCAGGTACACCCATCTACTGTCCGGAGAAGTCTGGCCAGAAGTGGTCTTCATGCAAGAGTTGCAGCCAAAAAGCCATACCTCCGACGTGGAAACAAGGCCAAGCGACTTAAGTATGCACAAAAACATAGGAACTGGGGTGCAGAAAAATGGCAGCAGGTGCTCTGGACTGATGAGTCAAAATTTGAAATATTTGGCTGTAGCAGAAGGCAGTTTGTTCGTCGAAGGGCTGGAAAGCGGTACAATAATGAGTGTCTGCAGGCAACAGTGAAGCATGGTGGAGGTTCCTTGAACGTTTGGGGCTGCATTTCTGCAAATGGAGTTGGAGATTTGGTCAGGATTAATGGAGTTTTCAATGCTGAGAAATACAGGCAGATATTTATCCATCATGCAATACCATCAGGGAGGCATATGATTGGCCCCAAATTTATTCTGCAGCAGGACAACAACCCCAAACATACAGCCAAAGTCATTAATAACTATCTTCAGCGTAAAGAAGAACAAGAAGTCCTGGAAGTGATGGTATGGCCCCCACAGAGCCCTGATCTCAACATCATCGAGTGTGTCTGGGATTACATGAAAAGACAGAAGGATGTGAGGAAGTCTACATCCACAGAAGATCTGTGGTTAGTTCTCCAAGATGTTTGGAACAACCTACCAGCCGAGTTCCTTCAAAAACTGTGTGCAAGTGTACCTAGAAGAAGTGATGCTGTTTTGAAGGCAAAGGGTGGTCACACCAAATGTTGATTTGATTTAGATTTCTCTTTTGTTCATTCACTGCATTTTGTGGATTGATGAAAATAAATGATTAACACTTCCATTTTTGAAACCATTCTTTGTTTACAGCATTTTTTTACACCTGCCTAAAACTTTTGCACAGTACTGTATATCCAAGTTACTCAGGAGAAATGAAATGTCTTTCTTTAACAATATTTCTTTCACTTAACCTGTGTCAGTATCCTTCAACATTTTCATTTCACTCATTATCATCACAGGTTTAACAACCATTTCCCAGTTTTTCACAGATTGGTCATTTGGTCTCAAATCTTTTTCCTCCACTTTTCCTTGGGTGGGACCTATTCTTTTCTTGCCATCTGACAACACTTCCAACCATGTCTTTTTTCATAAGTCAAATTCAAGTAAAAGTATAGTTTTAGGTAAGGTTTACTTGGAAAGCTACAAAGTAACCAACAGCCAAATAGTAATAGTAATGAGTCAGCTAATAGCTAAACCTGAGAAGTTGCGATCTGCTCTGGTCCACAAAACAATTAGATGGTGCTCTTAGAAAAAAGAGAAAGAACAGTTTTGGAATTATCTGGTATGTACTGAGAACAATAAGAAGCAATTTAATTAAATGCTGTGTTTCATGAACATCAAGAATTGATTTCTGATTAGGAAATTGGTTTGGACGATAATGATGTCCCTTTAAGGAATTCTCCATCCAAAAATATCTTTTTTTCATATGTTACTTACCCCATGTAGTTTGTAGTGATGGGCAAGAAAAAATTTTAATCTTTCTTGCAGAACAGAGATAAAAAAAAAGTGTATGATATAAGACAAGCCAATGGTGGCGAATGCTGAACTGCGGCAAAAGATGCGACAAACGTTAATGGAAAAAAAAATGTCATGTTACTTGAGTTTCATATTCTCAAAATGTGCAAAACACATGCACTTTTTACTAAATTATTAATAACTTAATATTTTTGGAAATATCAGCACACATTACTTACAGGAAATGGATTGAACTTCTTGAACTGAGGGTCTGCCTCTCCTCCTCATTCATTGGTCTAGAGTAGTCTTATCTTAAATTCAGAAAGTCAATCCCGTGTGACTTGCATTTCCATCTGACTTGGTACCATTAACACCTGTCATTATTAAGCATTTTTTACATAAAACATCTGGAAAGAAATGAATGTGAAAAAAGTAAGACTGTGAAATTACCAATCTGTTTGGCCCAAAATAAATTTGATAATATACTTGGAAAGGAAAACCTACAACGTAAGAATGACCTGACATAAGAGAGTGAAAACATAAAATTAAACAACAAGCTCTATTATTATTAAGAATTGACTTCAAATTAAGCTATTGGGTTGGAACCAAATGCCTCAGTCACTGTGGCCCTGGCCTACACATTTTCATTTCATAAAGTAAACTATCATATTATGGTTTTAAATAAATTGCTATCTTGGTGCACACTAGATGACTCAAAACTAAGAATAACTATAGAGGCTATTCATGTGTTATAACAAATTGGAAAATTGAATGTAAACAACCCTGAAATAATCTGAGAGATTACGCTTGGCCAAAAATGTAAATACAGGTCATTGCAAGGTGAATACAAATGCACACATATATTACCATCATTTTAGCATCACCAAATCCCCAAACCTTCATGTCTTTGGAAGGAAACCAGAGCACACTGTGGAAACCCACCAAGAAAACATGCAAACTCCAGGCAGGGAACGCCAGGAACGTGATTCCCTATGAAGCAGCAGCGCTGCCACTCTGCCACCCCCACATGTGTAATTATTAACAGTATTCATTATTTAAGTGATGGTGGCACGGTGGCGCAGTGGTAGCGCTGCTGCCTCGCAGTTAGGAGACCCAGGTTCGCTTCCCGGGTCCACCCTGCGTGGAGTTTGCATGTTCTCCCCGTGTCTGCGTGGGTTTCCTCCGGGTGCTCCGGTTTCCTCCCACAGTCCAAAGACATGCAGGTTAGGTGGATTGGTGATTCTAAATTGGCCCTAGTGTGTGCTTGGTGTGTGGGTGTGTTTGTGTGTGTCCTGTGGTGGGTTGGCACCCTGCCCAGGATTGGTTCCCTGCCTTGTGCCCTGTGTTGGCTGGGATTGGCTCCAGCGGACCCCCGTGACCCTGTGTTCGGATTCAGCGGGTTGGAAAATGGATGGATGGATGGATTATTTAAGTGAAGTTAACAATTTATCTGTAAAATGTAATATAAATTTAAGGATTCTAAATGTGCAGAGAGCTGGAATATTATACATTTAATATGTTTTGTGTGGCAGTTGCTGCTTGCTGTTGCTGTCAGTTCAGGAGGAATTCCCAGAAGCACTTAGCGATTAACAATTGGGTCGGTTTTAAGATAACATTTATGAAGGTCTACTTTAAAGATAATATTAACTACAAGATTAAAATGATCATTTTGAGATTAAAGCTGAAAATAGACCTTTTCAATGTTTCCCTAATTTTTTTCTCTGTGGCTCAAATACAGTGTCATACATTCTGATGCTGTTGTGAAGTGTTCATGCATTTATCTCTAGTAGGATTGACTACTGCAATGCGGTGTTCACTGGATGTTCAAACTGTTCTTTATACAGCCTCCAGTTAATCCAAAATGCTGCTGCAAGAATTATTACAAGAACAAAAAAAATGTGAACACATAACTCCAGTTCTTAAATCCTTACACTGGCTCCCGGTTAAGTTTAGGGCGGATTTCAAAATCCTTCTTTTAACATATAAAGCATTAAATGGCCAAGGTCCGGTTTACTTGTCTGAACTTATCATGACTTACAAACCTGAGCGCACATTAAGATCTCAAAATGCTGGTCTGCTTATGATTCCAAGAATTAATAAAATAACGGTGGGAGGTTGAGCTTTTAGTTACAGGGCCCCTAAACTGTGGAATGGTCTGCCTGCTACTATAAGAGATGCCCCTTCGGTCTCAGCTTTTAAATCCCGGCTGAAGACTCACTACTTCAGTTTATCATATCCTGACTAGAGCTGCTGATTTACTGTATAGACTGCATCTCTGTTGTTAGTCATTAGCACTAAAACATAAGTAACATGATAGTTCTAATTTGATACTAACCCTCACCTATTCTGTTTCTCTTCTCGGTACTCAAATGTGGCACTTGGTGCCACGGCCCACCTGCCAAATTGTTTTGCCTGCCAAAGGTAAAGTCATCCCTGATGGACGATCACAGGAATCGTGGGAAAGAGGGGTCCTTTTATTGGATTAGTGCTATTTCAGCTGTGGAATGGCCAAATGGGGGAGGCAGCTTGATGAATCAGGTCTCCAGGACTCTAAATAAATCCAAATCATATTATGTGATATATACTGTTCAATTCTACTCCGTACTTCTAAAATTTTTATTTTTATACTATATTGAGGATTTGTTCTGTTCTGTGTATTGTACTGTAATGTATTGACCCCCTCTTTTTAACACCCACTGCACACCCAACCTACCTGGGAAAGGGGTCTCTTTTTGAACTGCCTTTCCCAAGGTTTCTTCCATTTTTTCCCTACAAGGGTTTTTTTTGGGGAGTTTTTCCTTGTCTTCTTAGAGAGTTAAGGCTGGGGGGCTGTCAAGACGCAGGGCCTGTTAAAGCCCATTGCGGCACTTCTTGTGTGATTTTGGGCTATACAAAAAATAAATTGTATTGTATTGTAAATTGTAAGTGCAGTGAGACCTTTAAAATGTATTGTGTCATTACGATGGGGAATATGCGTTGCTTGAATATAAAAGCATCACAAATACATTTGTATGTCAGCATTTTGCTTCACCACATCAAACAATTCATCAAACATTGAAGCATGCACATCGATCCTGTAGAATCTGCTTTCTGTCACATATTGATAGTAAACAGAGATTTTGAAGTCACGTTCTGACTTGATCACACTGCTCCCACCTATTTTTTATTAGTACCACAACTTGCATACGTGTCGCATTAATTTCTGAGGACATGCTCAGATGATGCGTCAAATGAGCGCTGGGAATGTGTGGCAGCCGTGACACATACACGTTCTGAGAGTGAAGTATAAACTGGCCTTAAGACAGGAGGAAACATACACAAACAGTCAAAAGTTACCCCTGGAAAAGAATGCCTTCTGATGGCTTTGATGCTTTTCCTGGACCTCTAAGCACTGATATTGTTTAAAGGATCAGGTAGCAAAAACTATCCCTGGGCTGCTAATCCTTTTAAGCAGTCACAATGATCACAGTATCATCCCCTTTTGAAATCATGCTATTTCTCTAACCTGGTCTCTGTCTTCACTGATCAAATGGTGTTCTTTTTGTCCCTGCTCTTAAACACACAGTCACCTCTTTGGTTCCCATCAAATTCAGTGTGGGGGTCACCAGTGACATATGCTGTACTGAGTTTTACTTCTGGGTACAAAATGTTTAAATTGAGGTCCTGTATCCATTATGCCTGCTAAAAATGGATTTAGATTAGATTATTTAGATTATTTATTTATAAAAGCACATTTAAAACAATAGAGGTTGCGCCAAAGTGATGTACAAAAAAGCATTAAAATAGACACAATACAAACAATCATGCAAAATCAGATTAATAAAACAACCAATTGTAACATCCACCACAATCCCATCATATACAATGAAAGACAGAAGAAAACAAGTAGGACTTAAGATGACTTTTAAAAACCTCGATCGAGGATGAAGACCTGATATGCAGAGACAAGTCATTCCAAAGCCTAGGAGCAACAACTGAAAAAGCTTTGTCTCCCCTAGACTTTATCTGAGATCTTGGCACTACAAGGAGCAGTCGTCCAGATGACCTCAGTGCTCTTGGTGGCACAAAGGGGTGAAGAAGGTCACAGATATATTCGGGAGCAAGACCATGCAAGGCTTTAAAAACAAAAAACAAGATTTTAAAATCAATGTGACACCTCGCCAGTAGCCAGTGGAGAGAGGCTAAAATGGGGGAAATGTGATCCCTTTTTCTTGACCCAATCAAAAATCTAGCTGCCGCGTTCTGAACCAGCTGAAGGCACATTAGTGCAGATTTTGGCAGATCCACATATAATCTAGTCGAGATGTAATAAAGGCATGAATGACTGTTTCCAAATCCTTCTGTGATAGAAAGGTTTTTAGTTTAGAAATTTGCCTCAGTTGGTAAAAACTGGACTTTACTGCCATGGAGATTTGTTTCTCAAAACTTAGAGATGACTCAAAGATGATACCTAGGTTTCTGACATCATTATGAATCATTGCTACCAAAGGTTCTTAAGTGCATGCCGATTTCAACTGCAGATGTGGTAGGACCAAAAATAGTGACTTCTGTTTTATTTTTGTTTAAATGCAAGAAATTTTGTGCCATCCAATATTTAATATCCTCAAAGCATATCAACAGCTTTTTTACAGATGAAGTGATGTCAGAACTAACTTTGAGGTACAGCTGCATATCATCAGCATAACAATGATACGCGACATCATGTTTGTAAAAGATGGCCCTCAAGGGGAGCAGATAAAGTGGAAATAGAAGTGGAGCCAGGATAAAACCTTGAGGGACGCCTTGTGTGAGAGGAGCTGGCTGAGAGAAATTACCATCTATGTTAACAGACATAGATCTCCCTTTCAGGTAGGACACGAACCATTTCAGTGCACAGCCTTGAATGCCTACTTCATCCTCAAGCCATTTTAACAGAACTCCATGGTCCACTGTGCCAAATGCCGCACTGAGATCCAGCAAGGCCAAGATTGCAAAAGAGCCAGAGTCCAAAGTTAATAGAATATCATTTGTTGCCTTCAGCAGAGCCGATTCAGTACTATGACGTTTTTTAAAACCTGACTGAAACACATCACATACATCGTTATCCTCCAGATATGAAATTAACTGCAAAGAAACCACTTTCTCCATAATTTTGGACAGAAATGGGAGCTTAGAAATAGGCCTATAGTTTGAAAAAGCTGTACGATCAAGTGTGGGCTTCTTCAGCAAAGGCTGAACAATTGCATATTTAAAGTTGTCTGGCATTATCCCGGATTTTAGACAGTTGTTAATAATAGCCAACACAATTGGACTAAACACTCTAAAAGTATCTTTAAATAGGCGTGCAGGAAAGATATCTAGCGGATAATTGAAAGGTTTCATATGCAGGATTATATCAGCTAGCTGAGAAGAACAAATAGGTTGAAAGGAAGTAAACTGGCTGTGCATTGGCCTTAGAGTGACTGGTGTCTTCCCACAGTTGTCAAAACTTGGAAGAATAATGCTGGAATGAATGGCTTGAATTTTATTTATAAAATAATTAAGGAAAAGCTCACAGGTCTCAGGCGTACTGTCAGGGAATCTGCTGGCAGGTGGGGTTAAGAGAGTGTTAATGGTGCTAAACAGCACCCTAGGTCTCAAGGTAGCATTCGCAATTAAACACAATAAAAAATGTGATGCTGCTGATCTCACAGCTTCTTGATAGGACTTCCAGCGAGTTCTACGAATTTCATAAGAGACCTGCAGTTTGTCCTTTTTCCACCTCCGTTCAGCCTGCCTGCATTCATGTCTGAGTGGCCTTATTTAGCCAGGGCTGAACACTGGCTTTTTCCTTAGCTCTCCTTAACTTTAAGGGTGCGACCAGATCCACTACACTACCAGAGTATCCGTACAAGTGAGATCGAGAAGCTTAACTATATCAGTAATATCCTGACACACAGAGAGGGCTTCTAACACCAAGGGTAAATGATTGTCAGAAAAAATATCATAGAATTTCCGCACTGTGCCAGCTTTTATACACTGTGAAAATTGCTGTGGTTTAGTGAAATTGAAGGGTGGACACAAAAACTTAATTTCAAAAACATCTGCAAAATGATCAGAAATACCGACATTGGAGATCTCAAGGTTATTTGCAAAATGCCAAGTGTTAGACCTAAGTCCAATGTATGTCCTCCCTGGTGTGTGGGACTTGACACCACTTGAGTGAAATTAAAAGAATCCACAAGTCTTAAAAAACCATTAACCAGCAGTTTTGTCGGACAACGAACATGAATGTTAAAATCTCCCAGAATCAGCATTCTATCAGCGCATGACACCATGAAAGATAAGACAATTTGGGGTATTAAATCTTAAAATACTAGTCTTAGACTGAATGACTCATCTTTCTAATCTTTATCCATTATTAAATGCATAAAGTATTGCAAATATGTTTTTTTTGTCTAATTAATTCACCATCTGTCACTCTTACTTACACCAACAACATAAAGTTGGGCAACTGTTAGCCATCAAAGTCAGTTTTGACCATTGCAGTAGAATTCATTATGTTGTGTAGTAAACTGTGTGTTCCTCAAGCCAAGATACACTTCTCTCCCAAAGCACACTTCATTCAATATAACCTTTTTATGACAACAAATAGAAGTCATGGCACTTTATAGGTACTCATGATTACAGTGAGCTAATGTAAAATGAGAAAGTAATTCACAGTGTTCAGAAGTTAAGAGTCTGTTATAAACATAAGATTTATTATCATAATATAATTCTGACTTTGTGCTGCTGTACAACTTTAGCTGTATTTTGCAAGTTTAACAAAAGTGGTGACTTTTTAATTATCTAACATTTCATTTATAATCACCAGCTGATTTTCAGTTCAAGTACAGATGTTCCAGCTGGCATCTGCCATCTGATATAAATCTGCTAGCCGTGGGAGTAATTTGGCTGATGCAATTGATTTTTTTACTTTTAAATCGTCATATGTTTTCAGACTGTTTAAGGGAACAGAGTTTAAGTGTCATATTATAAGGAAAGGTCATTGAATTCTGAAAATAAATATCATTTTATATTACTTTCTAGAACAATGTGGAAAGTCTGTATTAAATTGCTCAGTTAACAAATTCTGTATTGTATGTGTTCCAAACAAAAAAAAGAAAGAAAGAAAGAAAGAAAGAAAGAAAGAAAGAAAGAAAGAAAGAAAGAAAGAAAGAAAGAAAGAAAGAAAGAAAGAAAGAAAGAAAGGGTGGGAGGAAGGATGGGAGGAAGGATGGGAGGAAGGTGAGAGAAGGAAATTGTCTGTGGTACGTTGACTTGTGCAGTGCGACAATCTTATGGACATAGCTCTAACTTTGACATCCTGAGTAGAGTCATCTTTATAATTAATATATTTGTTTTACTGTATAAGTTGAGTATAGAAAGTATCCACCCGTGAACGTTTTCACATTTTATTATTTTTCAGCATTGTCACTATAGGTTTAATTTGCCTTTTTTGACTCTTATCAACAGAAAAAGAGTTTTTAATGTCAAAGTGAAAACAGGGGCCTCATGTATAAACGGTGCGTACGCACAGAAATGTTGCGTACGAACCTTTCCACGCTCAAATCGCGATGTATAAAACCTAAACTTGGTGTAAAGCCACCCACATTTCCACGGTAACTCATACCTTGGCGTACTCAATTTTTCCGCTCGGTTTTGCAGACTGGCGGCACCCAGCGTCAAAGCAGTGCTACTGTTCCTGTGTGGTTACTCTTTCTTAGATCCACATCCACGGCGGCGGCTTTATCAAATACACTGAAATTAACCGCATATCGTTCATAAATTTAATGCATCTGATTGTAATTAACCTGTAACAATATAATGGTCCACAGAATGGTCAAACTACTGTTCCTGTGTGCTCATCCTTTCTTTCTTAGCTCCACATTCCTGACGCGGCTTTATAAATACACTGAAATTAACTGCATATTGTTTATTAGTGTAATGCATCTGATTGTAATTAACCTGCTGCAATATAATGGGCCAGGGAATAGCCATAGTATTCCAAATACCATAACTGCTTTAGCGTTGTTACGCTCACTGCATCTTGTTCTTCTTTTTGCTGTTCCCGTTAAGGGTTGCCACTGCGGATCATCTTTTTCCATATTACTCTCACTGCACCACTCGGAGTATTTATATCACTGTATTTGAGTGTGAATCACAGCAGCAGATGATCGGAAAGAGAATTATCGGTATACAGTTTCAAGTACACACTACCTCAACCACGGCAAAAAGCGTCAAAGCCTTTCCTGTACGGACCTCGCGTTTCAGAAACAGTTTCATCCCAAGAACTATAAATGCACTCAATCAGTCCATCAAGTGCTCCTTGTAGAACTGTTTGTACTTATAAGTACAATCACCTCACTGTAAACTTGCACTACAGTTATAATATTGCACAACCTGCGCTACTTTATAAAGTGCGTATGATGACAATATCATTTTTAAGATGAAATGCAGCAAAATATGTTGCTTATAGTATACACATAAAACTTTAACTTCATTTAAATAATCTGTATTGTTAATAATTAAACATGTGAGGACACGGTGCCGCAGCATATAGCTAGTTCAAGGATAGCTCCTGCCTTGCGCTGTATTCTTGCTGGTGCTGACGCGACACTGGAAGGACAGACGAATAGAATAATTAAACATGTACTACGAAGATATTTCAATGTTCCTTAAAAGTTTTGAAGAATCGGCGTTCTAAACTTACAAATGGCTTTACGTCTATTACAGAGCTGATTGTGTGGCGATTGGAGAAAGAAAAGCATGGACAGGAATTGGAGGTTAGTACGTTTGAAAGAGACAGTACTTCTGTAATAAATTATTTCATCGAAGGTCGCACATGGTGCAGCAAGCCTCTTGCGTGAGATATGAACAATCACTGCGCCACCGTGTTCCCATGTTTAATAACATGCTTTCATTCCTATCATCATGAAAATGATATCACGTATACATCTCAGTATTTTAATTATTCAGAGAGCTGTAATATCTCGAATGTAATGCATTCTGTGTCCTGTCGGAGAAAGAGAAAGAACGGAAGCATGTAGTGATTCACACACATAGAGCACATAGAAGATCAAACACAGAAAAAAGCATTTAACATGCTACTTGAGAAACTAGTAAAATAAACGATTTTAAGATGAAGTTTATGATGTTCTACTTTAATGGCAAAATAAACTACGTGATTAAAGTGGAAATTTCGAGATTAAAGTTGACATTTCGTGCTTTTTTCCCACTGTGTGCCTATGTTTTTTGTTTGTACCTTAATACGCTTTCATATGACACTCAGACGGTGGGCTACGACTCGCCTTTTCACAGCGACTTTGATATGTGATTTCTTTTTTATTTTGGGCACTGTGCAACTTTGTGAATTTGATCTTTCGAGTTTTTCCGACACTCTGTCAATGGATCAACTTTCTTTTGTTGATTATACCACTGTTTAAACCAACAAATAGTACGTTTTTCCTTTGCCTCCACTTGGTATTCGCTGAAATTCTTATATTTTCCCCTGTGCTTTTCCCATTGTCTTTTCACAGAAGGCTATTTATATTGATTTGCATATTCAAAGAGGCGTAATTCTGGGAGGAGTTGGGGCGGGACAGAAGGCGCGTGCACGTGCGTTACTTTTCACGCTGATCGGGATTTATGTAGTGGAAGAACGTGAAAGTATGCGTGCGCACAGATTCCTGCATCTGGATTTTTCTGTGCGTACGCACAATCCCGCTTTTGTGCTTACGCCATGTTATAGTGTGAGTTCTACGCACGGCGTTATACATGAGGCCCCAGATGTCTGCAAAGTGATCTACATTAATTACAAATATAAAACACAAAATAACTGACTGCATATGTATTCAACCCCATGCAGGCAGTATTTAGTAGATGCACCTTTGGTAATAATTTCAGCCTTGAGTCTGTCTTCCCAGGTCTCTATCAGCTTTGTACATCTGGTGCACTAAAAGTTTTCTCAATCTCTCTTTGCAAGTCTATTCATGTTCTGTTAGGCTGAAGGAGGATTGTGAGTGAAGAGCCTTTTTCCAGTCCACTCAGAAATTCTGTTAAATTGAGATCTGGGCTCAGACCTGGCCAACCCTGGATATTAACATTGCTGTTTTTAAGCCATGTCTGTTTAGCTTTGGCTTCATGCTTGAGATAATTTTCTTGTTGTAAAAAAATGTTTTCCCAAGGGGCAGATTTCTTGCAGACTACATCAGGTTTTCTTCCAGGATTTCCTTTTATTTTTGCTGCATTATTTCAAGCCCCCCACTGCCTGCTGCAGAGTAGCATTTCCACAGCATGATACTAGCAACACCATGCTTTATGTTAGGGATGATTAATTTTTGATAATGTGCAGTGTTCACATTTGGTATTTAGTTTTGGTTCCATTAGATCATAGAATCTTTTTTCCAGCTGAGTCTCCTGTTTGCCTTTTGGCAAACTCTAGTTGAGATGTTAAGTGTGTTTTTTAACAGTAGGTTTCTCTTTAACACTGTCCTGTGAAGCTATGACTGGTGAATCAACCAGTTAACAGTTATCATATGCAATGTCTCTTCAATCTTACCCACTAGCTTGAAAACTCTTCAATGTTGTTATAGGTCTCTTGGTGGTCTCCCTCACTAGTCTTCTTCTGGCACGATCACTTAGTTTTTGTGGATGGCTACTCTAGGCAGAATTACAGCTCTTCCATACTTTTTCCATTTCTTAATCATTAGTTTAGCTTACTGTGCTTAACAGTACTTGTGTTGGTGGTGAGAAACACTTATAGAGCAGAGTTTCCCACAATAAAATCTGGGGGTGGTACCCAGCCGGGACGCCCAGGAGGACCAGAGGAGGGCTTTGGCCTCCTCCAGACCACGAGGGGGCGACCGCCCTGGTTGTGTTGGGGACCACGGCTGTAGGGCTTGGAAGCCCAACCCTGTAGGGGCCTGTGGTCACCGCCAGGGGGCGCCCCGATGCCTTGGGAGCCCTGAACCTCAGCACTTCCACTGGGGGGAAGAGGATTGAGGACACCCGGAGTCCCTCTGGGTGCACAGCCGGCACTTCCACCACACAGGGGAGTGTCGGCGGAGGAGTGTCGGGAAGCACCTGGAGCCCATCCGGGTGTGCATAAAAGGGGCCACCTCCCTCCATTCGAGCTGGAGTTAGGTGGAAAAGGACAGAGCTTGGAGGAGAGGAGTGGAGGCAGACCAGAGACAGTGAAAGGCATTGTGAAAGACCAGGGGCCTCATGTATAACGCCGTGCGTAGAACTCACACTATAACATAGCGTAAGCACAAAAGCGGAAATGTGCGTACGCACAGAAAAATCCAGATGCAGGAATTTGTGCGCACGCAAACTTTCACGTTCTTCCACTACATAAATCCTGATCAGCATGAAAAGTAACGCACGTGCACGCGCATTCTGTCCCGCCCCAACTCCTCCCAGAATTACGCCTCTTTGAATATGCAAATCGATATAAATAGCCTTCTGTGAAAAGACAATGGGAAAAGCACGGGGGAAAATATAAGAATTTCAGCAAATACCAAGTGGAGGCAAAGGAAAAACATACTATTTGTTGGTTTAAACAGTGGTATAATCAACAAAATGAAGTTGATCGAGTGACAGAGTGTCGGAGAAACTCGAAGGCTCAAGTTCACAAAGTCACACAGTGCCCGAAATAAAAAAGAAGTCACATATCAAAGTCGCCCTGAAAAGGCGACTCGTAGTGGACCGTCTCAGTGTCATATGAAAGCTTATTAGGTTACAGAGAAAAAAAATAGGCACACAGTGGGGAAAAAAGCACGATATGTCAACTTTAATCTCGAAATTTCCACTTTAATCATTTTGTCATTAAAGTAGAACATCATAAACTTCATCTTAAAATCGTTTATTTTACTAGTTTCTCAAGTAGCACTTTAAATGCTTTGTTCTGTATTTGATCTTCTATGTGCTCTATGTGTATGAATCACTACGTGCTTCCGTTCTTTCTCTTTCTCCGACAGGACACAGAATCCATTGCATTCATGATATTTATTACAGCTCTCTGTATAATTACAATACTGAGATGTATACGTGATATCTTTTTCATGATGATAGCAATAAAAGCATGTTATTAAACATGGGAACACGGTGGCACAGAGATTGTTCATATCTCACGCAAGAGGCTTGCTGCGCCA
This sequence comes from Erpetoichthys calabaricus, assembly GCF_900747795.2. NCBI lineage: Eukaryota > Metazoa > Chordata > Cladistia > Polypteriformes > Polypteridae > Erpetoichthys > Erpetoichthys calabaricus. The sequence continues at coordinate 70,349,686 of NC_041396.2, forward strand.
TGTGCGACCTTCGATGAAATAATTTATTACAGAAGTACTGTCTCTTTCAAAAGTACTAACCTCCAATTCCTGTCCTTACTTTTCTTTCTCCAAATACCCAATCGCCACACATTCAGCTCTGTAATAGACGTTAAGCCATCTGTAAGCTTAGAACGTCGATTCTTCAAAACTTTTAAGGAACATTGAAATATCTTCGTAGTACATGTTTAATTACTCTATCTGTCTATCCTTCCAGTGTTCCGTCAGCACCAGCAATAATACAGCGCAAGGCAGGAGCTATCCGTGAACTAGCTAGCGCTGCGGCACCGTGTCCTCACATGTTTAATTATTAACAATACAGATTATTTAAATAAAGTTAAAGTTTTATCTGTATAGTATAAGCAACATATTTTGCTGCATTTCATCTTAAAAATTATATCGTCATCATACGCGCTTTATAAAGTGGCGCAGGTTGTGCAATATTATAACTGTAGTGCAAGTTTACAGTGAGGTAATTGTACTTATAAGTACAAACAGTTCTACAAGGAGCACTTGATGGACTGATTGAGTGCATTTATAGTTCTTGGGATGAAACTGTTTCTGAAACGCGAGGTCCGTACAGGAATGGCTTTGATGCGTTTTGCCGTGGTTGAGGTAGTGTGTGCTTCAAACTGTATACCGATCATTCTCTTTCCGATCAGCTGCTGCTGTGATTTCCCACTCAGATACAGTGATATAAATACTCCGAGTGGTGCAGTGAGAGTAATATGGAAAAAGATGATCCGCTGTGGCAACCCTTAACGGGAGCAGCTGAAAGAAGAAGAAGATGCAGGGAGCGTAACAACGCTAAAGCAGTTATGGTATTTGGAATATTATGGCTATTCCCTGGACCATTATATTGCTACAGGCCCCAGGACTTAAGGGGTGACTTGGTGCTGCGGCACTGGGTTTGTGCTCACTTTGATCATTGTATATAGTGTAAAATAAACGTGTGTGGTGAAAACATCATGTCTACCTATCTGTGTCCGGGCTGTACCCCACAATGTACATATATATATATATATATATATATATATATATATATAAATATACAGTGATCCCTCGCTATATCGCGCTTCGCCTTTCGCGGCTTCACTCCATCGCGGATTTTATATGTAAGCATATTTAAATATATATCGCGGATTTTTCGCTGCTTCGCGGGTTTCTGCGGACAATAGGTCTTTTAATTTCTGGTACATGCTTCCTCAGTTGGTTTGCCCAGTTGATTTCATACAAGGGACGCTATTGGCAGATGGCTGAGAAGCTATCCAGCTTACTTTTTCTCTCTCTCTTGCGCTGACGTAGGGGGGTGTGAGCAGGGGGGCTGTGTGCAGCTGCTTCCTGAAGGACAGGCTGCACGGAGCTTCGCATACTTAAAAGCTCAAAGGGCACGTATTGATTTTTTTTATCTGTCTCTCGCTATCTCTCTCTCTCTCTCTTCCTGCTCCTGACAGAGGGGGTGTGAGCTGCCGCCTTCAACAGCTTTGTACCGGCGGTGCTTCGCATACTGAAAAGCCAAAAAGCCGTATTGATTTTTTTTTTGACTGCTTGCTTTGCACTCCTTTGAAAAGGAAGATATGTTTGCATTCTTTTAATTGTGAGACAGAACTGTCATCTCTGTCTTGTCATGGAGCACAGTTTAAACTTTTGAAAAAGAGACAAATGTTTGTTTGCAATGTTTGAGTAACGTTCCTGTCTCTCTACAACCTCCTGTGTTTCTGCGCAAATCTGTGACCCAAGCATGACATTCTAAAAATAACCATATAAACATATGGTTTCTACTTCGCGGATTTTCCTATTTCGCGGGTGGCTCTGGAACGCAACCCCCGCGATGGAGGAGGGATTACTGTATATATATATATATATATATATACAGAGAGAGAGAGAGAGAGAGCATATTAATTTGTTGTTAAATATACTAAATACTTCTGCTACTACACAACAAAATCACCAAAATTAAAACAGAGTTATGCTGACAAAGTATTAATTTAACACATTTATTTAGCTGTGTATACTATATTGTTTTCATTAAAAATATTTTAAAAGGACATTTTGAGTACATTATACTTCAAATTCATCAACTATTCCATTAAAATGGGGAACATTTAAAGACATTGCAGATTCCAATCCAAGTATGAAATGTAAGAAATAGGTTAAGTATTATTCAAGGTACACCATGCAGTGTGAATTATTTATTATCAGGTGCAGTGGCCCATTAAGCACACTTTTTTCTCTGTTGTCAATATATTGTTTTTTTTTCATGGCCAGGAAGTTTTTATAGTCTTTCAGAGTTCAAAGAGTGTATCATTACGTCATCATGACAGCTGACATTGTGTGTGTTTGTAACATTGTAAAAGGATGGGATACAAAAACATTAATAACTCTGCTATTTTTTTTTAATGGAGAACAAAAATTTGTCATTTTTACTATTAATGCAATAATTCCTGTTTGTGCATTGTGTCTTGACCTTGTCATTGATTAATGTATGGTAGCTGATAACCATACTGAGTTACAGGTGAAACTGCCATGGGTGAGGAGCAAGTCTGATGAATTATGATTCCTACTAGTTCATGATGATTTATATACATATATATATATATATATATATATATATATATATATATACATATATATATATATATATATATATATATATATATATATATATACAGTATATATATACCACTTGGGGCGTACCAGCCACCTTACCCGACACAGACAAGCAGGCACAATTACTGTCCAGCACACACACTTTTTTGGGCAACGCTTACCCCCAATTCCCCAAGCTCACAGCACAGTCAATACAGCACCAATAAGCAAACACAGTCCCCTCTTCTTCTTCGCCTCCTCTATCGCCTTCACTCCTCTCCCAGCAAGCTTCATCCACCTCCTCCCAACTCTGTCTACCCCGAGTTGTGGCAGCTGGACTCTTTTATAAAACACCGGGAAGTGCTCCAGGTGTTCCATGATCTCCTTCTGGCTGCACTTACAGGTGTGGCAGCATCCCTGCAGAGGAGGGCTCAGCTGTTCTCCATGCGCCCCCTGGTGGTAGCCATGGGCCCCAGCAGGGTTGAGCTTCCATGCTCCAAACCTGTGGCACTGTAGCACACCAGGGTGGCTACCCTCTGTTGTCCTGGGGGAGGTATTGCCCCATGCATGCTCCTTCCCCCGGTCCTTCCGTTACAAAGGTGTCTCAGCCAGGTATGAATCCCAGCTGCCCATTACAATATATATATATATTTTTTACTGTTCAATTCATACTACTTCAGTATCTTCACAACATGGTTGATTGGGGCCTGAGAAGTAATTTTTTTTTTTCTCAGAACACATCTGCTGCTTTATTTTAATATATTAGATGCGCAATATAGTATACAGAGAAATTTGTACTGCTTCCTTGTGGCTATAGTAATTAATATAATTAATTCTATAATTATAACCATTTATTCTGAGTTGAATACTGCAGACTCAATTATGGTACTTATGCAGTACATGCTAAGATGATCAATGAGTATGAGTTTTAGTTTTTGACTTAATATATATCAAAAACTTAAATTTAAATTTGATAGCAAATAATAAAAGAGAATAGCTAAATATAGAATTTCAGGAGATAAAGGAATGCACCATAGAGAGACATTCTTTAAGAGATGCATACCAGAAACTGAAGAGAAATTGTGGTCATGGTCAAATTCTTGGGCATCTTCTAAATATGAGAATATTTTTCAGGATTATTTCTTTTTTTTTTTTTTGGAAGGTTTTGTTTACCATAGCAAATAAAAATAAATTGAGTAAAATTAAGAAATACAGTATAAGAAACTGCAATTTTTAATTTGCAGTTTCATAATTGCAATGCCAGAGTCTTTGGTGGTTTGCATTATTATATAATGAATTAATAGTTAAGGCAATGAATGGATACATGCAATTTAAATGTTGGCACCACATTCTGTTCAAGTATAACATGAAAAGACTTTTAAGATATTGTTTAATATGCGCACACCTATTGGTGTAGTGAGGCACTGTTTTGTATTTCAAAGCGAAGCAGTGTATGTTTGGCATATGTTTAAATTGTGCCATTCTGTATAGTGTGAACTAGTAGAGTTTTTATTCACAAAAATATGCCAAAGCCTGATATAAATACTTACAAGGTAAGTACTGCTTTACTTGATGCTACTGTATATTCTGTTAGGGTGCATTAAATCTGCCTTGTGCTGCAGTTTTACTACTTTTACTTTTAATAGAGAAAAATCATTCTTGAAAATTAGCTGAAATAAACAGCTTTCTCATCATCCCCATCTATTGGAGAATATATCCCTACCATTAGGACGCTATCCAATGACCTGAGATGAAAACTGGACTCACTCATTACTGTGTCTCTTCAGAGAATTCTTGGGTACCACTGGTTTAACTTTTGTACTGTGGTGTCTCAAATGATGCACATTATCTGCATTGTGAGGGAGCGTCAGTTGTGGCACTACTGCCATGTGTTGTCATTCCACAAGGGTGATCCGGCTGGACCAGGCCAAGGGGATGCCCACATAACACCTGGCTGCGGCAGAAAGATGATTTCTGTGGGGTGGGACAGGACCGCGTGTCTGCCTGGGGTGTTACCAATCAGGATTCCGAGCTGTTTCGTTGTGTGGTGGGTATGGCAATGCACTGTGCCAGAGCATGCTCCCCAACCTGACCTGACCTGGGGCCTCGTGCATAATGCCGTGCGTAGAATTCACACTAAAACATGGCGTATGGACAAAAGCGGAAATGTGTGTACCCACAAAAAAATCCAGATGCATAAATCTGCGTGTACGCCAACTTCCACATTCTTCTGATACATAAATCCCGGTGTGCGTGAAAAGTAACGCAAGTGCATGTGTCTGCCGTCCTACCCCATCTCCTCCCAGAATTACGCATCTCTGAGTATGCAAGTCAATATAAATAGACCTTAAGCTCAGCGTTCTGTGAAAAGACAATGGCAAAAGCATGAGGGAAAATAGAGGAATTTCACTGAATACCAAGTGGAGGCAAGGAAAAAAACGTACTATTTGTTGGTTTAAACAGTGGTATAAACAACAAAAGGAAGTTGATCGAAAGGCATAGAGTGTCGGAGAAACTCGAAAGCTCAAGTTCACAAAGTTGCACAATTGTCAAAGTTGTCAGATATCGAAGTTGCCGTGAAAAGGCGAGTAGTAGCCCACCGTCTGAGTGTCATATAGAAGCATATTAGGGTACAGAGAAAAGAAAAAAATTGGGACACAGTGGGGAAAAAAGAGCTCGAAGTGTCAGCTTTAATCTCAAAATTTCACTTTAATCACGTAGCTTATTCTGTCATTAAACTAGAACGTCATTAACTTCATCTTAAAATTGTTTAATTTACTACTTTCTCAAATCCCATTGTAACTAAAGTAGCAGGTTAAATGCTTTGTTTTGTATGTGTTGTTCTATGTGCTCTATGTGTGTGAATCACTACATGCTTTTTAAACTGGCTTTCTCTTCCTCCGACAGGACACAGAATCCATTACATTCATGATATCACAGCTCGCTGAACAATTTAAATACTAATATGTACACTTGATATAATTTTCATGATGATAGGAATTAAAGCATATATTAAACATGGGAACACGGTGGCACAGTGATAGTGAAGAACTGGCACCCCATCCAGAAATTGGATGGAATAATTTATTGCAGCAGTACTGTCTCTTTCAAACATACTAACCTCCAATTCCTGTCCTCACTTTTCACTCTCCAAGTAACTTATCGCCACACAATCAGCTCTGTGATAGATGTAAAGCCATCTGTAAGCTGAGAACACAGATTCTTCAAAACTTTTAAGGCACATTGAAATATCTTCATAGTACATGTTTAATTAATCTATCCAACTATCCATCCAGGGTCGTGCCAGTCCCAACAAGCATACAGTGTGAGGCAGGAACAATCTCTGAATTGGGTGCCAGCTCATCACTACCGCTGTCCACCATGTCCTCACATGTTTAATTATTAGCAATATAGACTATTTAAATTATGTTAAAATTTTATTTGTATAATGTAATAAACATCTTTGCTGCATTTCATCTTAAAAATGATATCAAGAGCTCCAAGAAGATAGCGCTTGGAAATCTAAAATGACTTTCATATGTAAATATATGCTTTATACAGTGGCTCAGGTTGTGCAATATTATAACTGTAGCTCAAGTTTACAGTGAGGTAATTGTACTTATAAGTACAAACATTTCTACCAGGAGTACTTGATGGACTAATTAAGTGTGTTTATAGTTTTTGGGATGAAACTGTTTCTGAACCGCGAGCAGTTCAAATTGACTGTGCGCATGGCTGAGGCAGTGTGTGCTTGATGCTGTATATCGATAATTCTCTTTCCAATCAGCTGCAGTAGAGCTGTGATTCCACACTCAGATGCAGTGGGATAAATACTCCGAGTGGTGCAGTGAGAGTAACAACACTAAAGCAGCTATAGTATTTGGAATAGTTTGGCCATTCTGTGGACCATTATATTGTTAATAGTTAATTACAATCAGATGCCTTAAACTAATAAACGATATGCAGTTAATTTCAGTGTATTTTATAAGGCCGTTTCAGGGATGTGGATCTAAGAAAGAAAGGGAAGCCACACAGGAACAATAGCATTGCTTTGACGCTGGGTGCAGGAACTGAGCTGGAGTGAAAATGTGTGCGGCTTTACACTAAGTTTAGTTTTTATACATTGTGATGTGTGCGTGGAAATGGGCGTACGCAACTTTCAATTTCAGTAAAATGCCATTGAATCAAAGGTGTATTATTTAGCAAAAGCAACATCAATCAGACAAGACAGATCAAGCACCAAGTCTATTGAACATGTAAAAAAATGAAAAATTTTGCTAAACACTTTATGAAATGGTGTGCCAGAGAATTAAAGTGGTTAGCCTTTGTCTGCAGTTTTTATGTTGTTAGCATTTTTCAGTTACTCAGATTTTCCTCCCACATCCTAAAGATTTGAGTGTTTGATTGAATGGCAAAATTGAACACACACACACTATATATATATATATATATATAGTGTGTGTGTGTGTGTGTGTGTACTAGTTGTTGCCTGTTGTGGCTCCATCCCCACACTAGTGAAACGGGACAAATTTTAAAAATCAAAATGTAATAATTTGTATTGAGAAGAATTTATATTGATATTTTTTGTATCCAAGGGCCTCTTGATATACAATATTATTGGTTTTGCTATCGGGGCGAGAATGCAGCTGGTGATTTCTTTGCCAAAAATGTAAAAGGTTGGCAAGGTATCTCTGGCCAAGTAGGAGGTAGATACGCTCCAACATCAAACATTGGCAAATGTTGGCACTGTATCTGATCGTGTTCAGCTCTGATGGGAGAAAATTCTCCATGTGGGAAGAAGAGCACATGGCCGTGATATCTATGCAAATTATCAGCTACCCTCTAAAACACACATAACTGAGATCTCTTTCTCTCAAAAACGTCTTACTCTTTAACAATCTCTAGATGATAATATCTGTTGAACAAACAGGTATCACTAACTAAGCGCAGGCAAAGTACACTCCAACATGTGCTGAGAGGTAGAGAGACTTGAACGGAGGCTGGTGGGTGAGTGAGAATAGCCCTGCCAAGTTCCCTACTCCTGAGGTCCTGCCACCCCATCCCCTCGGCCCACAGCCTGTCTCTTGGAAATTTCATGAATAAATCAGTGCTGCAACCAAACTATGATACATAGCGTGATGAGAGAAATTGCAAAACCAACAAGAATGTTCAAGCAAATTATAGAAAAAAAATCTAAATCTATTAAGTATTTCCCACAAGAGGTAGAGTGACTTGAACAGAGGCTGGTGTGTGAGTGAGTATGGCCCCACCCTATTCCTGAGCTGTTTATGCACCATTTATACATGAGGCCCCTGAAGAGCATGTGCTTTATCTTTCCATAAAAGTTTCTCACACTTCAACTGAAGGATCACTTTTAATCCCTAAACATATTCCATAGAACTCCCTCAGAAATAATGTGGTTATAGTAGAAAAAAATAATATCAAAGAATTCAGATTTTGACTATATACATAGTTTTTTAATTTTGAGCTATACGTTGTTGGAGTGAGCACTGTTGACTGCTGTATCTTACTTATTTTAGCAAACACACATTGTACATATGGATTTCTTATTTAAGCATACAAACTCAGTTGAAGTAAGTTGAAATTTTAAATTGACGTGTTAATTAATTGATTAATTAAACATGCACCTTATGTTTGGTTCCTGTTACCGGGGTCCTTTAAGTTATTTTACAGGATACATCCTGCAGGTCTGTATTTCACTTTCCATAGCAAAACATCAAGCACATTTTAAATACTAAAATAGTAAACGTCTTAAGCACAAAATCTGTTGATTTAGGAATCTGAATTTCCCCAATCTAATCTAATCTTATAGAACAACTAGAATCCTGTCCTATCATTACAATTGTATCTAGTTACTGGCTTTTGTCATATAAATGCAAAACTACCTTCAGTGGTCCAGATGCCATTGCTTCTAGGGTAAAATGAATAATTATCTAGTTTAGTATTTAATGAAAAGGTATTTACTTAACACTAGAAGTACCAAAGCCTACGAAAAAAACTCGTAGATCCATCCCACCTTAAATCTCTTCGCACTTCTCCATCAGCATCTTTTGTCCTGTAAATGTGTTCATAAGCAGCAAACAGCAAGCAGCCTGCTATCATATCCCCCACCCCACACAGTTTTCTCAGCTCAAGTCTGTTTACCTGCGTGTCAGTTGCTTAGAGTTGTATAGAGTGAGAAGTCAAGCAAAATGACACCTTTTATAAATACCATATCGTTATTTGGAACACTTGCATTTCATGTGTGTTCCATGTCTACAATGATCTATGTAAACACATTGTTAAAACACAAACGTTTTTCATGTTTTAGTAATAATTGACAAAATGTAGACATGAAGTGTATAATGTGTGAAGCCTGAATTCCAAATATCAAAGAAACACTTTCACAAAAGGTACAAATATAACAGAACAAGTGTGCTTCTATTCAAGAATATAACTGCAGAAAAACAACCCGCGTTAGAGTGCGACATTGACACGCATTTGCTACGATCACTTTGGTGGCGCAACAGTATCAGCTGTTGACTGGTAAGCTAAACTTTATGGGTTCGATCCTGGACAAGTCCGTTTTGAGAAGTGAGTTGCACGTACTCTTACTATTTTAGAACAAAAATATACATTTGAGTCCAGTCTGTAACAGTCGGTATAATTTATGATACTTGTAAAGGTTAGCTTTGGTTTTTTTTTTTAATTCACTTTTATTCTCTCAGCCGCGTTCAAAATCCCAACACGTCCCCACACACATTTGACACTGCTGTTTTAACATAAAGATGCGCTATAACAGAGGTCAACTCAGATCATGATGACTGTTCTACATCGGAGCAAGAATGCACTTTTGCCATTGCTGTACTTTGTATATGTACATGGGAAGCTCTGCACACTACTTGTGACTTTACGCTGTAGGATGTAAGTAAATAAATAAAGGTAAATAGGCAAATAACATTCGATCTGGCTCTTACATACAAAGTACAGCGAGAGCAGCTTCCACCTGCAGCTATAGACTCTTCAGTATGCAAGCGACTCTACAGGACGGTGCATGTGCACAAAACATTAACATTTATATGTTACTCACATAAGAGCCAGATCAAATGTTATTTACCTTGAGTTATTTACTTACTCCCGACAGCGTAAAGTCACAAGTAGAGTGCAAGTAGAGTGCAGAGGGCATGCTCAAAAAATATGCCTAATGCCACGAAAAGTGGCTGCTGATACTTTAGTACGCAAGCAATGGTATGAGAATGCAGTTAGACTTTTTTTTGGGGCACATACACTGTCGCTGTACTTTGTATGTAAGAGCCAGATCGAATGTTATTTACCTATTTACCTTAATTTATTTACTTATTGTTATAGCGCGTCTTTATGTGAAAACAGCAGTGTCAAATGCGGGGGGAGGTGGGGTGGGTCGGATGTTGGGATCATGAACGCGGCTAAGAGAATAAAACTGAATTTAAAAAAAAAAACAAAGCTAACCTTTACAAGTATCATAAATTACACCGGCTGTTACAGACTGGAATCAAATGTATGTTTTTGTTCTAAAATAGTAAGAATACGTGCAGCTCACTTCTCAAAATGGACTTGTCCAGGATCGAACCCATAAAGTCTCAAAATGGACTTGTCCGAGATCGAACCCGTGAAGTTTAGCTTACCAGTCAACAGCTGATACCGTTGCGCCACCAAAGCAATCATAGCAAATATGTGTCAATGTTGCACTATAACGCGGGTTGTTTTTCTGCAGTTATATTCTTGAACAGAAGCACACTTGTTCTGTTATATTTGTACCTTTTGTGAAAGTGTTTCTTTGATATTTGGAATTCAGGCTTCACACATTATACACTTCATGTCTACATTTTGTCAATTATTACTAAAACACGAAAAATGTTTCTGTTTTAACGATGTGTTTACATAGATCGTTGTAGACACGGAACACACATGAAATGCAACTGTTCCAAATAACGATATAGTATTTGTAAAAGGTGCCATTTTGCTTGACTTCTCACTCTATACAACTCTAAGCAACTGACACGCAGGTAAACAGACTTGAGCTGAGAAAACTGTGTGGGGTGGGGGGATGTGATAGCAGGCTGCTTGCTGTTTGCTGCTTATCCACACATTTACAGGACAAAAGACAGAGACGGAGAGGTGAGTAGCGATATAAGGTGGGACGGATCTACGAGTTTTTTCATAGGCTATGGTAATTCTAGTGTTAATATGGTTAAATATGTTCTATGGCCCATTGAACCAGGGGAACTGTAAACACAACATAAACAAGAATAGATTTACACACCAAACTAATACAGTGATCCCTCGCTATATCGCGCTTCGCCTTTCGCGGCTTCACTCTATCGCGGATTTTATATGTAAGCATATTTAAATATATATCGCGGATTTTTCGCTGGTTCGCGGATTTCTGCGGACAATGGGTCTTTTAATTTCTGGTACATGCTTCCTCAGTTGGTTTGCCCAGTTGATTTCATACAAGGGACGCTATTGGCAGATGGCTGAGAAGCTACCCAGCTTACTTTTCTCTCTCTCTCTCTCTTGCGCTGACTTTTTCTGATCCTGACGTAGGGGGATTGAGCAGGGGGGCTGTTCGCACACCTAGACGATACGGACGCTCGTCTATAAATGCTGAAAGATTATCTTCACGATGGCTACCTTCTGTGCAGCTGCTTCGTGAAGCGACATGCAGCACAGTGCGTCGCATACTTAAAAGCACGAAGGGCACATATTGATTTTTTTATCTGTCTCTCTCTCTCTCTCTCTCTCTCTCTCTCTGCTCCTGACGGAGGGGGTGTGAGCTGCCGCCTTCAACAGCTTTGTGCCGGCGGTGCTTCGCATACTTAAAAGCAAACAGCCCTATTGATTTGTTTGCTCCTTTGAAGAGGAAGATATGTTTGCATTCTTTTAATTGTGAGACTGAACTGTCATCTCTGTCTTGTCATGGAGCACAGTTTAAACTTTTGAAAAAGAGACAAATGTTTGTTTGCAGTGTTTGAATAACGCTCCTGTCTCTCTACAACCTCCTGTGTTTCTGCGCAAATCTGTGACCCAAGCATGACAATATAGAAATAACCATATAAACATATGGTTTCTACTTCGCGGATTTTCTTATTTCGCGGGTGGCTCTGGAACGCAACCCCCGCGATGGAGGAGGGATTACTGTACTGTTAATAACAAATCTAACTTAAAAATCTTACCTATCCATATCTGTGATTTAGAAATAAAAATGTTTTTAGAAGATCTCTTAAACTTAAAGCTTAATTTTCATAATTACTTGTATTTACTAATTTATACAATTTTATACACTTTCATTTTGTGCTTTCTTTAAATTTCAGTGTGTATCCAGTACAATACTGTTGTCACTTCTAATATACACTAATAACAAAATTAAAGCTGTCTAACAGAATGTTTTCCCTCTAGTTAAGGTGGTTGAAGCTGTGCCATATATTCAACCACCTTAACTATATATATATATGTATATATATATATATATATATATATATATATATATATATATATATATATATATATAAATATATATTGCGGTGGGTTGGCAACCTGCCCGGGATTGGTTCCCTGCCTTGTGCCCTGTGTTGGCTGGGATTGGCTCCAGCAGACCCCCGTGACCCTGTGTTCGGATTCAGCGGGTTGGAAAATGGATGGATGGATGGATATATATATATATATATATATATATATATATATATATATATATATATATATATATATAGTTTTTATGTATTCATGTGCATGCACATAGGAGATAATTTAAGGGCTTTGAAGATGGTAATTCTGCACTGGTCCAGGGAGTGGCGCTGTGATAACTTTATCTCTTTTTGCCACAAATCTTTGATATTCTCTTTCGTTTATTACTATATATATATAGTGAGATACAGCCAAAAACCTTGCCTGTCATAGAATGGCCCCAATGTGGAAGGGTGGGTCTGCACAGGGCTTTGTTTCCCCTGGATCACTAGATGACAGACCCCGTGGGTTGTGGCAGCATCCCAAATTCCCACATATGAACTAGAGTTCTTTGCCTCACCCCTGTTGGGTTCTGTGGGTGCTGTGGGGACAAATGAGCCCTACTTTGTGGGGCTTCAGCCTTACCTGGAAATGCTCCCGGTCCATGCCTTTGGGACACCGGAAGTATTTCCAAGGATAACATAAAAGGAGCAGCCTGCCACAACTCTGGGAACCAGAGTGGGCGGAAAAGGACAACGCTTGCTGGGAGGAGACTACAGAGTTGCTGTGTGCAATCTTTATTCTACTTGGTTGTGGTGTGGGAAACAATTGCAGAAAGAGTTTCCCACAATAAAAAGCCTTAGTGTGCTTGCAATGTGTTTCCAAGCCTGTGTCTGTCATGTGTTTGGGGAGCTGGAGTGTCCCATGGTGGCCATAAAATATATAGTACTGTAAATAACAGGCAAAATAAAACAGTATTTTTAATATGAATTTAAAACTTGCTTAATGTAATTTGGTGTTTTTGGAGGAAGAGCCTATCCCACCAGCATCAAGTACAAGGATCAGACAAGCATAGGATTCATTAAAGTCCTATTCATATTTACACTGGACCAATTTAGAGTTACCAGATATTTTAACATGCACTTCTTGGCTGAAGTAGAACATCCCATTCAGACATGAATAGAACATATGAATACTAAACAGACATTGACCAGCTGTGGAATCTGAACCCAAAAAGCAATATCCATGTGGCATTAATGCCAACAATTGCTACAATCTACTACCCAAACACGTCCAATTTTAATATACTACTATGAATCAGTGTCAGCAGCTTTCATAAAATGTTCCAATTAGGCACAGCCTGGCAGTTCTCAGTAAGAAGTAAGGCCCAGATATTGGCCCTCTTGCTACTGAGAAGTTTCTATAAAGGAGGTAGCCACAAGGTTTTGTTTTGCTTTAATTTTTTATAGAAAGTTCAGCAATTTAAAGAAAGGTGTTCCAGAATTTAAATCCAGTACATATATAATATGTTGAATTTAGAAAGTTTTATATTTCAGAAACAAAAAAATAGACTCTAGTGTTTAGTGTTTTTTGAATAAGGAGTACCACTCTAGAAATCTCTCTGTTATTAGCCTGTTTTAGGATTATTTAAAATTGCAATACAGTAATCCCTCCTCCATCGCGGGGGTTACGTTCCAGAGCCACCCGCGAAATAAGAAAATCCGCGAAGTAGAAACCATATGTTTATATGGTTATTTTTAGAATGCCATGCTTGGGTCACAGATTTGCGCAGAAACACAAGAGGTTGTAGAGAGACAGGAACGTTATTCAAACACTGCAAACAAACATTTGTCTCTTTTTCAAAAGTTTAAACTGTGCTCCATGACAAGACAGAGATGACAGTTCTGTCTCACAATTAAAAGAATGCAAACATATCTTCCTTTTCAAAGGAGTGCAAAGCAAGCAGTCAAAAAAAAAATCAATAGGGCTTTTTGGCTTTTAAGTATGCGAAGCACCGCCGGTACAAAGCTGTTGAAGGCGGCAGCTCACACCCCGTCTGTCAGGAGCAGGAAGAGAGAGAGAGCGAGCCACAGAAAAACAAAGTCAAAAATCAATACGTGCCCTTTGAGCTTTTAAGTATGCGAAGCACCGTGCAGCATGTCCTTCAGGAAGCAGCTGCACACAGCCCCCCTGCTCACACCCCCCTACGTCAGCGCAAGAGAGAGAGAGAGAGAGAGAGAGAGAAAGTAAGTGTGGTAGCTTCTCAGCCATCTGCCAATAGCGTCCCTTGTATGAAATCAACTGGGCAAACCAACTGAGGAAGCATGTACCAGAAATTAAAAGACCCATTGTCCGCAGAAACCCGCGAAGCAGCGAAAAATCCGCGATATATATTTAAATATGCTTACATATAAAATCCGCGATGGAGTGAAGCCGCGAAAGGCGAAGCGCGATATAGCGAGGGATTACTGTATAATCAAGTAGGTAGGGTGACTTTTTATTAGTAGTGCATGAGAAGTCCCAAGAAGTCAGTAGAGTAATACTTAGATGAACTGAGCTGAGAAAGTGAATCAATGAAACGGACAGAAGTCTTTCGTAAAGTAGGAGTAGGAGTTTCTAACCAGCTTCCAGCTATAATTCTTACTCTTATTACAATACTAACTTAAAAAAGATGTGTAACTCTTCTCTATAATTTCCCTCTCAGTGCTATGTATTAAGCATTTTCATATATCAGTGGGTGATTATCTACTTACTGTATGTGCATGTTTCTTATTGCACATCTAAATAATTGACACACAAATGTTAACAAAAGCCAATTCAGAAAAATATTGCTTGACCTTGAGGTGTCATCTCATCTGCAGATGATCTGAAACTCCTGAAGGCCCTCTAACGCAAAATGATTTGAGCAGAGCTACAAAGCATAAGCATCACTGAGCACACTTAGTTAAAAAGAACCTGAGCAAATATCATTTAGTGTTTGCTTAGGTCCACATTCTGAAGATCATGGCTGATTGTTCTTTGTAAACTAAGTTTATGATGATATCTCTAAACCTTAAAATGCCTTTTCCAATAGATGTTTATTTAACTGCCATTACTGATTCTCTTAGCAGTCATTCATAGGTGAACTTTGGTTAAAAGTTTATAAAAGTTAGGAAAAATATTTATCTAAGATATATTTTAATATGACAGTGAGTTTATTTTCAAGTTTGGCCTGCTTATAAAGGCTAAAGCACCTGCGCCTTAAGCTTTCACTTTGTTCTGGACATACCTGTAAATATGTCATCTACCTGTCCTTTGAGTTTGCTTAGTGGGAGGCAGTGCCAATTTTGGAATCGGACAAAGAAAGTTGCTTATGCCCCATAATGACATTTTTTTCTGTATACTTAGATTTTAAAAATGTTCAACAATCTTTGGTTGCTGTTATTTCAGCATCATTTGGAAAGCTTTCAGAGACAAGGAATGAATTGGACAGACAGTGATCTCCATATTTTTAATACAATTATAAGTGAATAGAGTAACTCTTCTTTGCAAGACAGACATGCCAGTGGAGCAAGGTGGTCCTTATTCCCTTAATCATATTTTATTCTCACTCTCATTTTGTCTCAGATCATAAAATCCAGTTCTATCCTTAATGTTTTATAACTGGAGAAGGTTTAGTTCTTCATGATTTGTGCTTTCATTGAGGAGAGACCAGACACAGTATTAACATTTCCAGTGACTCCATCCCTTCTTTCCTCCTATCTACAGTAAATATGTCCATGCATCAATACCCTTAAGAACATAACTATGACAAGCACCTTTATTAAGTCTACATTTCTAAAGAAGAAAAAAATAAGGTGTATAAACTTTCTGTAATATGACTGCCATCTTCCTTTGCTTTGTGTGAACTAGTACTTACTGTACCTACTGCTTGGTTCCACAGCTCATAAATTTCTCTCTCTCACTATTTCCCTTTCTTTATTTCTTTCTCTCTCTAAGTTTACCCAGGTTGCCTCATTACTCCCTAAATTTAGGGGACATTAGAACAGGATTTTTTTATAGCCAGATGCCACTCTTGACTCCAAACACCTGTAGTTGCCTTTTCTAACATAAAGATTAATCCAACTTCAGGCCACAGGAGTGACACTAAAGCAAATGACACTCCTTTTAACCTCCTTGATGTTAAGCCTGTGCCTCACTCAAGCTGGGAATTCTATATTGTGATAGTTACAACAAGTAATGATCTGCTTTACAGTATAAAGTTGGAATAACTCTCAGGACAGTATTTTGCTACTATCTGCTAGGTGAAGTAACACTATGCTGCAAAAAATCCTGAATATTTCAATGGTTTTGCCATCGTAAACTACAGCAATGATGTGTAAACAAGAAGCTGCAAAGTCAGTTTTAGAACAAACTGAAACTTGACTATTAGTTGAATCAAGCAATAGTGATGATGATATGAATTGAACACAGATACTGAAACTGATGCATGCGACACTGTATGACTAAACTTTTGTGATATGCATGGTCAGTTGTTTCCAAAAAGCTTAACCATTGATGCAAGTAGCTTTGTAGCAAAAAAGCCGAAATGAATATGATCAAGTAAAAGGACAAGAAAGACTTTAGCCCTATAAGCACTACTCCTGCAACTGTTAATGTTCATTTCGGAGGAAATGTTCAAGTCACAAAGCCTTATGCTCTTGTGGCATACATTAACACAATGGAAATGTTGATTGGGGTGGGTCAGGAATTGACATTTTACCCTTTCATGTGCAAGCAACAGAAAACATATTATAACAAAAGCATGCAAAGAAACGCGCTTCCACTGTCCTGATTGTAACGTCAGGCCGTGTGTTGGTGAGTGCTTCAAAACAAGTCATGCGAAGGATGTGTAATAAATCTGCATCAGTACAGAGTAATGCAAAATAGTTTTCTATACATGATTTTTCATTTTACGACCTGTTTTCACGAATACATTAGAACTGGATAATGAAGCTTCACTGTCCTTGAAAATAAATCCACACATAACTTCTTTTGCAAACAGTCACAGTTGTTTTATGTCACCCTCCTATACTACAGTAGCAGGAAAAATTAGTATACAGTAGGTCGGATAATCCCCTGAGGCACACAAAAGTGTTATATATCAACTTGAATTTGTGTGTGTGTTTTTTTTTTTTTTGGTTTGTGATATTATTCATATTCAACGCATTTTCTGTCATTTTGATAATGAATAATTTTCAAATAGTTTCTTCCCACAGTCCAAAGACATGCAGATTAGTTGGATTGGCGATTCTAAATTGGCCCTAGTGTGTGCTTGGTGTGTGGGTGTGTTTGTGTCTGTCCTGCGGTGGGTTGGCACCCTGCCCAGGATTGGTTCCTGCCTTGTGCCCAGTGTTGGCTGGGATTGGCTCCAGCAGACCCCCGTGACCCTGTGTTCGGATTCAGTGGGTCAGAAAATGGATGGATGGATAACATTTATTTATGTAGCACATTTTAATGCAAGGAGATTGTAGCTCAAAGTGTTTCACATCTAGCAAAGCAGAAAAATATAATAAATATACAACAACAACAATGCACTTTGATATAGTCCTAAATCACATATCAAATGCCCCTCCGTAGACTTTCTATAAAAACAAGAAAAAAACTCCCTAAAAACCTTAGAGGAACATGTGCCTCCATTCCATGTGCTTTGTGGGTACAACCTAAGGAGACAGGGACACCATTTCCCTTTACTTTGTGGCCAGAGCAAGAGATTCAGCCATGTTTCTTTTTTCATATTAATTTTGTTTCTGCTATTGGATTATGTATTGGGACTTGTTTAACTCAGACTACCTTTTTAGGCACATCCTTTTTGCTCTTTTGAGCATTTTTGCTGTGTTTTTCAGTTTTTTCCTGTAGTCCTTCTGTCTATAAGCCAGGGGTTTACAGTAATCACTTCTTTTGCAAGCTATTTTGACCTATTTTGTGACATTTCTTTATATTTTGAACTGTTAAACCAGTTTCCCACACTTTGGCCCTAGCCAGGCCAAAGTCAGTAGGTAATTGTCTGGGACATGTTGGTTTGAGGTGAGTCTCTTCTGGGCTGGGCTGCTTTATCATTATTTTGGATGCTTTTTGGATGCTTCTTTTACCATCTTAAAGTCACCTTCTTACAACAAAAACAGCACTAAAAATCTAAGTAGGTTCCATGTAATGACAGAAGCTGAACATACAGTATATTAAAAAAGGCTCTAATAATTTAAAGACGTGGCCAATATCAACAAAAGTGAAATGGGATAAAAAGTTTACAGCCACTCATACATATGGCAAATGTTTTATGGACAATAGAGGCAAAATTAATAGTCTAAATGCAAAGTGTCTCAACATTCATTCATTCTATTTTCTGAACCTGTTCATTCCATTTCATGGTCTTAGCAGACAAGGATTATCCTGGCAACATCAGATGCAAAAACAGTAACCAACCCTGGATGGGGACCTGTGGAATTGTACATCTAATTCTAAATCTATATAATTTTTCACTCGCATAATACCATTATTACTCAGAAGCTTGGTGTTGGCAGTAACACTTAAAGAAAATGTTTTTCATAGGAAAAGAGTAGAAAGCTTCTCAAGACAGACGGTAATTTGAATGAAACCAGATGGAGGCAATCTGCTTTAGTCTATTAAACCCCATCTTCAGACAATTCAAACTTATTTTTTGTAAAATGTGGTTTTATAATAAATATTCTCTTTGCATATGAAGAAAGTCTCTATTGTCACAAAACCTTTAACATGTGGGGGGTTATTTTATATTGGTACTTTGAAATGCTTGACCTTTACAAATTAATAGCTTTGTCTCTAGTTGTCTGTTTTGTGTATATACTGTGTAGAAAACTATATGAACATGAATTAGTACTGTATTATCTTTCCAAGTGTAATGTAATTTATGTATAGTAGGTCTTCTTGCAAAAATAACTGACATGCACTCCAAGTTAAGCACCCAAACATTAAAAATTCAAAGAGGATTAAGAAACAAGCTATTTAGTACTTCAAAGATACATAATTCTCAAACCCACTTAATTAAATTCAGGTGCACAGGGGGCTGGAGCCTATTCTGGGTGCATGGACACAGGGCAGGAAAAAGCACTAGAATGTGACTCAGTCTATCACAGGACTCACTAACTTACACATCTCTGTGAATGTAGCAGCAAAAGCAGAGTGCGAAAGGATAATTTGCAAACTACACATAGACAATATTCATCGGCTGGACACTGCATGCATGAGGAGGTAATGCTACCCACAGCAAAACAGATGTGCATTTTTAACTGATTGAACAGTATTGCACTGCTACATAATCCTCATTAATAAAATCCCTGTGTGCGTCCAGGTGGCCGTGTGTGTGTGTCTTCTGGTGAAGTGCGCATGCGCGGGGCATGGTGCGATGCACGATATTACTGTCAGAGAAAGTTACAGGCGTTTTATGGAAATACAAACCAGTATTACTGCGAGAGGAAATTAAAGGTACACAATACATTGACGCATATTACAGCCACATACAAGCCAGTATTACTGTCAGAGAAAATTAAAGGCATATTACCGATGTGCACGCCCGTATTACCGCCAGAGAAAATTAAAGATATATTACGGACGTACAAGCCAGCGGATGTACAAGACAGTATTACTGTCACAGAAAATTAAAGACACACAATACACGGCGGCAGCCCACAAAGAACGGTCAGCTCAGCAAGTAAACATCAACAAAAGAAAGGCTGAAAGACAAAGAAAAATACGACCAACAAAAAGAATGAGGTCAAAGTCCCTTGCCATTTAATATAGACTGTTCCTACTAATGTTTATGCACTAGTGTTCTGCGCCCGTTATTGTAACGGGCTAAATGACTAGTTCGTATATAACAATCTTTAAAGATGGGCTTGTAAAGTTTTTCTTATGAGCAGGTTTATCAATAAGAAAGAAATTATTCTGTATTTCCTTGCTAAAGTGTGTATCTCATTTATGCATTTTTAAAGAATCATCTCATGCTATTTTCATAGGTAGTTGTTCCATTTGCAGTTAGCTTTTACCACACTTCAATTAAAAATGAATGGTCTCTTACTGTTTAAGTGTTTATTATATAAGCCAAGTGCTGCGCACAGCAGAAAGCAGTGACACTCAGCTATGCAAATATGACAGAGAGGTGATGCCACGGAACTGCCCGCTAAATGAGTGTAGGCCTACACCAGCAACAGAGTGCTGAGGGTGCCGTGAAAAAAGGGTGCCTCATTATAGAGCAGCCAGTCCTCTTTGTGGTTTTCACTTGACAATGAAAATTCTAGCATAATGGTTTCCAGTTCCAGTCCTAGGGATAACAGTGACTGCAAGTTTTTGTTTTGACCAGTTTCACAATCAGTGAGTCATTTTTCATCTAAATGATCTTTATGTTTAGTTAGTTGGTCTTTTTTACTTCTTTTATTCTGCAATTAAAAAAGCAGTAGTGTGAGATTCAAATTAATAAGAAATTAAGTGGGGTAGACAAACGGCCAAACAGACAAAGAATGAGGAAAGGCTAATTTTGCTGAATTTTATTGGAATGTAATATATACATTCCAATAATATAATATAATATATATATTGTGAAAAAGAGACCAGAGAGACAGATTAAAGGTTGGGGAACTGTCCCCATATACTGTAGGTGAACCAGAATATTTGCTTTTTCTGCACAGCACTGTAAGAATTAGCATATATAGTCGGCAATGATACTGGAAAGGTGGCTGGTTTTATGGCGGACGGACCGGAAATTGGTGCAGAGGTGAGATGACGTGGACGGAATGTGATGGAGATGATGTCATCAGAGGGCAACCGGGTTGAAGTCGTCATGTGGAGATGGCTGGAATGTGGAAGGTCTTCCTTGTACATGCTCATTTTCTAGCAGAGACTTCACGTATCAGGATTCATCTGTTTTTCAGTAAAAAAAGGAGAGAAGCATTAGTACACGTGTGTGACTATATATATATATATATATATATATATATATATATATATATATATATATATATATATATATATATATATATATATATATATATATATATATATATATATATATATATATATATATTGTCACACACGAGCAAGTAAGGGGCAGCCATCCCCTGGGATGACTTCATGTCTGGTCCCTCGTTGATGTCCTCCCTTCCGGCTTCCCATACTGACGTCACCTTCATCACACCACGCCCTTCGTCACCCTCATTTCCCTTCCGACTGTATTTCTGCTGGTTCCACCCCATAAAAGCTCCCTCTGGAAACTGTTTCTCTGTCTAACGTGTATTTTGTATGCATACGACGAAGGGTCTACAACCCTTAATCGATTCTCTGTGTCTTTTTATACTTCACAATATATACAATATACAATATATATATTACATGAATATATTTTAGTGTTTTGTGTCTTGTTTTTAAAGATTTTCATCATCATCATTTTGATTTTTATTCCACTTTTTCAGGCATTCTGAGTATTTAAACTACTATTTCAGAATGAACAAGCTAGTTAGTTTGACACTGAAGTAGCTGCAGCCAGTCAGCATTTAGAGAAATATGAATATTTCTAAATTTGTTATGAATGCAAACCTCACACTTCTGCTCTTTTGTAAATGAAGAATAACAGAAAGAAAAAGGAGAGACCAGTAAATTAAACAATAAGATAAACTGGAGGTAAAATGACTCACTGATTATGAAACTGGCTGGATGGAACAAAAAACTGAAGCCACAGGGGTCTGCCCAGGACTGGGATTGGAATCTCTGTTCTAGCACCTCTAGTTCAAAGTGTTATATTGGTTCTCACAATTTAATCTCACCAAACATGTAGATGGACTCAATTTAAAATCTAATCATGTGGGTGTACACAATGCTCATACTGCAATTCTTTTGACTAATTGCTTTTCCTCTGCTTTCTGTTGTCTTTGCAGTGATGACAGGTATAGAATGATAGATCATTTCACAATAAGAAAAATTTGAGAATGTTGGAAAACACAATTCTGTGAAAGTTCTGGTAATACAAACTGAAAAGCCATTATGAATATTTAATTATGCTACCAATTATAAATCACAAAATAACAGAAGTGGTAGGCAGAGACTGCTATGATATACTAGAGTTCTTTCAGCAGGAAATTTTGAAATATTTGAGAAATGTCTTTCAGCTAAAACCCTGAAATAATAATAATATATGAAATATGACCATTCCAAATCTCATTCAGAACCAGGCAGACATTGAAGAAAGCTGTATTGCCAACATGATGTGTTGTGCTCAGTATGCTATTTTTTGTTCATGACTTTTGACCACAAGATAACGCTTTAAAACGTACTGTGGTTTAGCTTTCCATTTCTCATACCATGAGGAATGTGCGTGATATGTATATGCTATGCATCACCATCACAACAATGGAATGAAAAATCTGGACTGTTAAACTGCATCAAACTCCTGCCAATGGCAACATACCAAAGCATTGAATCAAACTGCATATGGACATTTGTTTAACATAAAGAGCAGCAGCAGCCAATATCTGTATCATAATACAACAGTTAATAGTTTTACAGATGTCTGCATGGCGTAATAATGCTTTTTATGGCTTATAAGGCTTACTAGATTAAACATGCAAACTGTATGAAAGGCACAGTGCATGTTTGCTGTCTTCTAGTAAGAATAAACTGTTAACTTGGAAAAAAATGTTATTACAGTTTTTTAAAACCTAACAACTTGATAACAAAAGTCTTCATATAAAGCATTGAAATTATAGCAATGACAAATAGCAGGACCACAGTGTGGCATGTTTTGCAGAATTTCACAAGTCATACCTCGTCAGTCATCCCCAAGATACAAAAGTTTACCTTCAATATCATATATAATTATTATAAAATAAATTATTATAAAATGTGGACAACATAGTGGCAACGTCATTAATGATGCCGGTTCACAGCTCCAAAGCCCATGGTTCATATTTCAGCCTGAAACTACCTGTACAGTATGTTCTAGGATGTCAATATGGTTTTTCATTCAGGTAGTCTTATTTTCCTCCCACATTCAGATCCACTTACTATGAGGAAATCTCAGTGTATGCATGACTGGGCCCTTCAGTGGACTGGTATGATATCCAGACTTGGTTCCAGTCATCCGTTCACAGCTGCTGGAATAATTTCAACTCTGTATGTCTCTGAAGTAGGTAAGCAGCCTAGAAAAACATGGATGGATAAATATAAAAACACTAATCCATCTATTTTTTCAAATCTATTATTCCATTTCTGGGTCAAAGGGAGGCAGAGCCTAAGCTCAGCAGCACTTGCACAATACAGGAATCAGTTGTGACCGCTATCTGTCACAGGCACACGTGGACGAAACCAAAGTAATAGAGAAAAAAACAGTTGTAAATTAAAAATGCACATTCCACACACATAATTATAAGGCAGAAAAGGACTCAAACTCCAACTCTCGGCTCTAACCAATGTGTAACCATGCAGGATTAAAAAATCATGATCTTTTAAAATGACACTAATACAGTTTGAAGAAATTCGTCATTACAGCAAATCACAACTATATCCAGTATCTCTAGGATACAATATGAAATGAGCTGTCACTGATTTTAAAACTGCAACATCTACACAATTAGTGGATTCTGACAACACAAAAAAGCTTATAAATCTAAGAAGACGAACAGGAGCCTTTTAGAGATGCTATCTTTAAAATAAACATTACTTTAGGTTGTTTCTATCTTGTTGCCAAGGGGGGAAGGGCAATGTCAGTTTAGTTCCATCTTTCAGGCTCACAATAAAAAAAATCTTTGGGACATAACCTGCTCTTCTATCTGCAGACATTTAATTAATGCAAAGCACTATGTGTGTTGCTTTACAGAAGACACTATAAATGTTTAATGTGTGATTATTTCTGCAGGTATATTCAGCGAGCAAATATTTTATTGATGGTAAACTTCGGTGGTCTTTGAAGGCAGAAAATGCAGACACCATGAAAAATAAAAATAAAATGTATATTACCTAAGGCTGCATATTGTTCTACTTAATGAAGGAAATAGTCATAATTTAAGGGTTTGCCAAAGCTTTGTTTTCTGGATGAAATCATTGAAAGATTCTTTGTTTTCATTTTCAAGCAAACATATTGCACAAAATATTGAAGAATGATAACCATTTAGGAAATAATTATAATTAATCCTTTAAACTCCACGTCATTTTTGGCTATTTTTGATTTAACTGGCTATAATGTCATCATTCTTCAATGAATATTCATGTTCAGCACCTCAAGCTAAATTTCAGACATCTCTCTTTTCAGAATCATTACACCTGGAGAATTAGTTATGTTGTACACATATTACAGCAGAATAAGTTGTAGAATTTGTTTGAATGGTTATTTTAATTACCATATGTGCTGGGATAAACTTTCAAACACTTCTATAACTGTCAGTAAATTTGCCAGAAACACCCAAGAAAGAAAATTGATATGAAATATGTATAGTTTTACTGATTTGAAGCAAGTACAAAAAAGAGGATTCACGTTCTCTGCTTATACTATTTTCAAATACGTATCCACTACGTACACATCTGTTATTGAAGGCTCAGTTATTTTGAATGACATATCTTACTCTAACAGAATGCGTATATAGTAGTTGGTAAAGAAATTATACTAATTACCGAAAGTACAACACTAATAATTGTAAGATTAAAAAAAAAATTAGAAATATAGCAAGTGGGAAACATAGAAAGTGGAATGTAGTATCATTTGAAAGTTCAAACACCCCCCTCATTTAGTACATACTGTAATAGTATGCCCATCAAATTGTATGCAATTGAATCAGAAATCCATGTGGGGTGTAGTTGGTGGCAACTATTGCTGTGATGCATTAATTCAGCTATCACTGAGAAAGAAAAACACTACAACATGGTATAAGGGTATGCAATATAGAATTTTAACATCAAAAACACTGTACCTTAACTATTCCAATGAGGAAATTAATGATATTAAGGCAAAACAATAGGGCTGAGTTTGAAGGGTTCAACAACGTACAAAGTATATTTTATGCAAGCAATAAACCTCTTCCTGAAAAATGTTCATGTGTTATACAGTCATGTGAAAATGTAAGTACATCCTAAACAAAATGTGTTTTCTTATATAACATATGAATATATGATTTGATCTTCATTAAAACAGTATCTGGTGGGTAAAGGTCATATAAGAAATACGATGCCATATTTACATTTTGTAGTCCATTGAATGATTTAAACAAATATAACTGCAAATTTTACATGTGGAAAAGAAATAAACCCAAATATTTGTCACTACCTCAAGCATCAGATCTGATGGAAATGATTGGAACATCATTACAAAGGATCTTGGAGGCAACAGTCTTATTTTAAACCTCAGATATTACGTTCAGTTTGCTCTTTGTTGTTGAAGTGTATGTTATCAGCTTAACAAATCGAAAGGGCTCTTCAAAAAGAGTTTTATAAATGCCTATAAGTCTGGAAATGGATTTAACAAGACCTTCAAGTAATTCAAAATTAACTATTCTACTAGGTCAGGTCGCCCTAGAGGAGAAGTCCCTGAGAATACCAGAATTTCAAGAAGCTCTTTCCACTGCTGATGTCAATGTGCATGAGTCTATCATTAGAAAGACGCTGCACAAATCAGATCTATATGGAAGGTGTGCCTAGAGCAAAACTTTGTTGTACACAACATTAGGACAAAGACTAAAGTTTGTCCATGAACACCTGGGCAAAGACCAGAACTTCGGGAATGATGTGCTCTGGACAGACAAGGAAAAGATAGAGTTATCTGGCCACCGTACCAGAAGACATTTTGAGGAAAACCAAACACAACAGTTTACCAGAAGAACCTGATAACAATTATAAATTATGTAGGAAGAAATGTTATGTTTTAGGGCTACTTTGTTGCATCAGGACCTGGGTGGCTCAACATCCTAGCATCCACTATGATTTCTTTATTGTATGTGAGACCATCTGTCAGAAGATTGCAGCTGAATCAAAAGTGGACCATTCCAAATGACAATGACCCTAAACATACCATTAAGTTCACCAAGGAATGGCTGAAAAAAAATAAATGGAGGGTTTTGAAATGGCCAAGTCAAAGCCCAGATCTGAATCCAATCAAGATGCTGTGAGGTGGATACTAACTACATAACCCTGGCCTCCATACACAAAATAAAAGGAACACAAGACATACAGTAAGCAGGTATATGATTAAGATAACACAATAATGTAAAGTAATTAACAAAATAATATTAACAAAAATGAATATACAATGTATTGAATAACAAACATTACAAAATAATTCTCAAAAGAAAACTAAAAGATTTAATAAAAAGAAAAAAAAAACCTGTGCCAGGAATGAAACTTAGGCTATAACATAATAAATTCCTTCCATTGCACTCCATTTTCCATTTTTTACTTTTCTTTTCTAATATATATACAGTATTTCTCCTTTGCAACATACTGCCTGTGTTATTCGTTTACCTCTCTCACTCTCCCTCTATTTCAGTACTGCTGACACCATAGATTTGCAATGCCAATTCTGAGTTTATGGAATTATAGATTTTTCACAAATCACCCATTTAGGCTCTGGGCCAGCCCCTTGCTTAAATTGATGCTGGGATTGGCAGTGGCCTGCCATCATTCTGAACTGAAGTAATAGTAATGGATCACATCCATATATGACTGGCAGCCATGTTTGTATATGACACTAAGGCATTAACCTCATAAAAAATAAATTAAAAGCTTGAACAATTTGTATACAGTAACAACAGTAACAAAAATGACTCACTATCAATATTGAACCTTGGTAAGTGTCTATAGTTTTAGTGAGTATACAGTTGTGCTGTCATATTGTTTAAGTTTAAAATAATAACATACTTTTATCTATTACGATAGGCACTCATTACTTTCAATTTCAGCTTTACATAGCCACCTCATAAAAGAGAAACTAAATTATACCCTTTTTCAACACAAACATGCTACAATCAGATGATCACTAAGCTTATAATTGGTTGGCAGCCCTGTCAGGCTCAAATCAGTCTCTTCACTTTTGCTCGTAATCTAGCAGCAGCAAAACAAAAAAAGTTTATGTATCATCTTTTTTATATTTTTTAGCATTTCGTAAGAGAAGAAGGAAAACAAACACATAATAAGTAAAAGAGGAGATATAAACCGGATAGCATTTTGTGGAAAGTATAAACTTACTGACCTGAGAAGATGAATTTGGTTGATGGTGAGGATATACAGTAAACCTACAGCCATAGAGAAGAAGGTTCAGAAAAGTTGGCTGAATTGATTTATCCATGTCTGCAACATGGATCCACAGTGTCTTGATTACCAAAGGCTCCAGATGTTGTGCCCTGACATGTGGTACCAAAGGAATCTTGACTAAAACAGATAGAGGATGATTTGGAGAAGGGAAGACTCAAACCGATAGATTCAAAGTGAATTCAAGTGACCCAAAACAAACACAATCACCTGGATAAAATAACTTATTTAAGTATTTAAATCCAATCTGGGTAAAAAAAAAAAAAAAAGGGCAGCACATATTAAATTGGAGGGAATTATATTATAAAAATATACTCAAGAAGTCTTACAATGGTCAGAGTATTTGAAAACAAACAACACACTGATTTGCTGATCAAGAAGAAACCCAACCCAAAATGGAGGGTTTTTAAAACCCTTCCATTCTACACCCTAACAGATGCAAGTAGTGAGCACTGGGGTTTCAGAAAGGAATATGGCAAACTGCTGAAAAAATCAGTTTCTTCATAACTCAGGTTAGAGAAACAGGTAAAGAAACAGGAAAGGGGAAATCGTAAAAGCAGTGCATTTACTTGCGTTTTTTGAGTGGGAATAAGGTGAACTGATATCCTCATGTTCACAAATGACGTAGACCCGGTAACATTTAAAGCAGCACATTGTGTTCTACAGGATCTTCTAGTCAAGACTTCTACTACACATTTTTTAGTCAAAACCAGACATATCACCATGCTCAAAATATTTACATCCATGCACATGGTACAATTGTTATTCTCTTACTTCACTGTTCCTTACTTTCAAAGTTATGCTACTTGGTGCATCAAGGTTCTATCAAAAGAAGGAATACAGAAATACAGTTTTTTTTATTTCCCAGGGAACCTTGCCTGAAAATGACATGAGGCCAAAATGCATTAAAGGTTGGTCATTCTTTGTGTTGACAGCACGATTCCAGGTCTCTGCACACTCCTTCAACATTGCTACTTTATCACCATCTCTCTTCCTATGCCTGTGTTCAATAGACAGAATCATAAAGTGCAAATGTTAGCAATAAGTCTTCATTGCTGACTACCAAGGTTATTATAGTTTTGCCTTTTTATATTAGTTTTTATTTCTATATTTTTTCTGACCTTACTTGGAAATTCAGTTTAGTTTTAGTTTTCCTTCATCGTGTATTTTTAGTTTTAGTTTAGTTTTTATTTCACAAAGACATTTCTATTTTATTTTTATATATATTAGTTTCAGTTTTAGTTTTAGTAATTATGACATGGAGCGCCTACAGAGTTAGTTTTGTGTCACAATCAGACAGAACTGTACACTTAACAGATTTGGATATGAGTTTAATGTTAGTGGAAGCTTACTACACCACATAGTTTATTATCTGGTCTTGCTTTTGTCTGATAAAAACAAGCATAATCAAAACTAGACACTGAATATGAACAATTTTACACAATTTTATACTTTTTAAAATATTTTCTCATGAAAATCACAGGGGCTTAGGAAGAACAGGGCTCTTAGACTTGAATGAGTGTGCTGACCCCACCTAGCTGTATTGAGGGAAACAAAGAACAACAAGCATATAGTGTGAAGGTTAAGGGCAGTGAGTCTTGAATAGACCACCATAAAGGACAGTAAACCCATAATGAGCAGAGCAAGAGCAGGTAATAGGAGTACGGATAGGCATAAAACAACAGAGACAGCGTCTGAGATTAAGAACAACATATACATTATCTAAACCTGTTTATCCAGAGCAGGATCACAGGAAACCTGGAGTCTACCACAGCAGGTTTGGATGCAAGGCAGGAAAAATCCCTGGTATGCAATATGTATGATAAGGCTGATGTTAAGAACAAAAAGAATATGATGATTTCAACTATCTATTTTGAGAGAGGGGGAGAAAAACGTTGAAAAAAGGGAGACAAATATTTTAAAATTCTGCTGATGGATTACTTTCACAATATCAGGTATTTTGAGTTGTGAATATGAACTAAAAAAGATAAATTAATAAATATGGAATAAATACAAAAACCCATTAGTATGTTTAGTTTTTCATCACTTGTCAGACTCTCTACCTTTGTTTGTATCGCTTTGTTGTTAAACGATGTTTTTAAAGCAAAAGTGATTGATCAGCAACAATATGCTGATCTTGTATGATGACCTAGTCAGTCTCGATCAGTGCTGTTTTATTTTCAACAACCGGGAGTGGTCTCCTCAAGACTTTCTTGTATACTCAGATATGGGGATGGATATTTGAGGAGTAAACCGCAAGACAATGATTATATTTTTATATTATGTACATTAAGGAACCATCAACAACAAATCAAATTAATAATATATTGCACAATTATTATAAAAGTAAAATTGAATAAATTGGACTCTGCAGCTGTATTAAAAAAAAAAAATCGAGTATGTGTTCAGGTAAAGTACCACTTCCGGGTGATGGATTTGGCCCAAAAGTTAATACAGATCTATGGTGTAACAACCACATGCCGAATTTCATCCATCTATCTAGTTGCATTTTTGAGTTATCGTGTTTACACACACACAGACACACACACAAACACACACACGCACGTGCGTACGCACACAATTCCAAAAAATAGTATTGTTGGACACTGGTTAGTCTATAACGTCAAGATTCATCAAAATATCGAGGTCGAATTTTTTCATGATTACTATACTTTCTCTATACTTCGTATATGAGAAAGTAAAAACGATTTCTCCTTTGCGAAGAGGCAGGTGAATCGCTCTCAACAAAAAGCAAACACCTGAGAAATAAACTGAAATGTTACTCACTCGTGATTTTTCTGTCCATATGGTAAACATTTTGTTGACCAGTACATTCTGATTTCAGCCGTTTGAATTACATCTTGATATACAACAAGCACAAAGAAAGGCGGCACGCATATCGCTTTCTATTTCACACGCTTTATGCACCCGCACTCAGCTTGTATGAGGGGCCAAACAGGCCATAAATCATATATTTCTGTGTGTAATCTATTGGTTTACGTATCAACACTATTGGTTTATGAATATTTACTATCGGTTTGCGTGCATACTTAATTGGTTTGCGTGCGTATAATACTGGTTTCATTCATATGAACTATATTGGTTCGTGTCCGTATATTATCGGTTTGTGCGTGAACTATATCCGTTTGTATATGCATAGCACTGGTTTGCATATGAACTATATTGATTTGCGTGTGTATATCAGTGGTTCCAGTACGTTTGTTATTGGTTTGTGAGTGAACTGCATTGGTTTTCGGTTGTATGTTATCGGTTTGCGTATGAACTATATTGGCTTGCGTTCTGTGCCGGTCTAACGATGGATTTGTGTATGCACTATATTGGTTTCATGCACGTGTTATACTGGTTTCATGTGGGTAACATATCGGTTTTACGCTTGAACTCTATTGGTTGTATAATAAAGTTCAATTCAATATAGTTCATATGCAAACCAGTGCTATGCATATACAAACGGATATAGTTCACGCACAAACCGATAATATACGGACACGAACCAATATGGTTCATATGAATGAAACCAGTATTGTTCGCATGCAAACCAATTAAGTATGCACGCAAACCGATAGTAATCATCCATAAACCAATAATGTTCATGCGTAAACCAATACTTTACGTACAAAAATATATGATTTTTGGCCTGTTTGGCCCCTCATAAGCTTGCTCTGTCACCGCAAATGCTGTGTGAACAGCTGCCCTCCGTCACCAGCCACCGTTCACTGGATGAATAAGTGCGGGCGGTTCGTGGTGGATGACTTTCTGTTTTAGAGTTAAAACTTACAAGGGTTAAAGACTAACGGCAAGAATATTCATTCAAAAACGAAAACTAAAAATATTTTAGTAAATTATTATTTTATTTCAGTTAGTCTTTCCAGCTACTTTAATAGTTTCGTTTATATTTAGTTTTTCATTTCGGTTTTGTTAATTATTTTATTTCAGTTTACGAAAATGTTTTTTTAATAATAGTTTCAGTTTTGATTTTAGTTTTAGTTAACTATAATAACCTTGCTGACTACTCGAATGTGGATTTATGCTAAACCTGTTCCAACTGTGGCCAATACATATGGTATGTAAAGGAATAAGAAAAATAAACAATAATGCCGCAAAACATAGACAGATGGCTGATTCACATTATGTCAAAGTGCCACTAAAATCCACCAGTTTCAGGAGTTATGTTAAGAGTTAAGCTCTAGTTATTTCACAGTGTTTCCTTAATAGACTACTCAAAGTAATTTGACAACATTTTGTGGCAGTTTCTTCCAAATTCCCAGTATTTTTATATTTTTATAATTTTTATAAAGAAATGCTCCCTATTTTCATTACTGAATTCACTTCTACTTGTTTTTATGTGAGGTTATTAGTGTTATACTATTTAGATGGTAGAAATCAACACATCCCACTAATCTGCCACTTCTGTTTGTTGGAAAAAATCAGACAATAATTGTGGTAAAAATTAAATAAATGTCATTTCATTCTGAATTATCTTTAGTAGTGATTGTAATTTTTTTCAAATATTAAGATTAGTTTGATGTACTGTATACTTATCTACATATAACAATAAAAATTATAATAAAACTCATTTTCAGAGTTAATATATTTATGCTAATGCATCTTTCTCTTCTTTCAGAAATTGCATGAAAGTAGAGTTTAGTTCATTCTATGATAAGTTGAGGAGCTAGACAAACTATAATGAACTCAGTGTAGATCTGCTGCATCAGAAAGACAGGAACCACTTGAATGATTTTGGAATTGATCCTGGGTGACCTCCACCGTTAGAATACCAAACGTGTATCACTTAGTAAAGACTTAGCGGCATAACCAAGATTTACTAAAAGTATGATTCCCCCAGTTGGCTTGGAAATATTTAAGAATTTTCAAGTAGGAGGTGTCAACCACGTGTGCATGGGATGCAGCTAAAGGGCTTAAATGATGGTAATCCCAGGGCAGACCAGGGGATGGCAGTGTGCACTAACCCTTTCTCTGTTTCACCAGTAGACCACCCGAGGTAAATTACTCCTGGGACTGTCGACATCACTTCTAGTTCTGGGCCTGATGATGGTACTTCCGGTTCCAGGGCCATGAACGTCACTTCCGGTTCAGGACCCAATGACATAACTTCCTGTTCCAGCCCCAGATGATGTAAATTTCCTCCATCTAACTTTAACAAACACTTTCTGTTAGCCATGAATCAGTTCTGTTAGGACTCTGTAAAGACTGATTGATGATTTTTGCTCTCTTTAACTGACCTAATCTTCAAGTATACAGTGTGGCTACCCAAAACCTTTTTCTGTTTTCTTCTTTTATTTATAGAGGTAGTAATTTATTGAGGCTAGGGAATTCTGATCTGATCAATTTTGGAAGGGCAGGAATAAATTGGATGAGATTATGACATTCCATCACATGCCTTCTATGTTTTTCACATTTCTTTGGGTTTCCTCCTGGTTCCAGTTTTCTCCCACACTCAACAAACATAACATGACACTTGCTAGCCTCTACACATTTCAGAGTTACTATATTGTGTTGGTAGCTTGGTTGCAGTGTACACTAAAAATAACAAGCACTGTACTGAGTGTAGTCTTGCCTTATTTACTGCTACTTAGATAGTATGTGGCTTATGATATCGTGAATTTGAAAAGTACAAATTTTAAAGGGAAGAATAAAAGGAGTTGGACTATGGGAAATACTGTGAACAGGTTTATTTTTTATAAATATAAGTAATAATCACTAAGCATGCATTTTTATACTTGTGTAATGATTTGTGTATGTAATTATCACTTTCTTTTTTAACAAAAAATAATGTATTAGATTCATTCCAAACAAATCTATTATCATTAGCATTGTTTTACAAATTACATTATTAAATATTGTGGAGAAAGGATACAAATTATATATACATATAGAAAATTTGTATCATCAGAATAATGTATAATGGCACAAAAACTCTGTGTTTGTATTGTCCATTTAATATTTTACAATATTTTACAAAGACTGTTCACCTGCTTAGCTTCTTACTCTGTTCACAGTATTTACTGCTACTGTTTAATGTGCCTGATTAATCAAGTTCTTTCCATACGGCAACCCACAATAAGTAATTTTCTCAATCTAACTATAAAGTATCTAAATCATAATAATTAAAACAAAAGTCGTTTTTGTTTAGAAAGGAGTACCTCTAAAATCAATTAGGGCACTAGCTTGACATCTGCCCTTTAGGCAGTTATCATGAGAAACTATTGATGAGCTGATCCATTACTGCAGCAAAAGTGCTTGCAGATAATCTCATAAGATATGCACGTCAAACATCCTTGAAACATATATTTACTTCTCTCAGTAATCACATTGCTGAACATTTTTTGATTTATTATATTCATCCTGATTCTCTGCATTGGAAAAATGTTGCTTATTTAATTTATTTTATTGCTTTTATTATTTTGTGCTTATTTATTTTATTTTTTTTTTATTTAAGTGATGTGTATACAACCATTAAATTTACCTGATCTCTCTTTTTTTGGCACTAGGTCAGGATGTCTTGAGCTTGCCCTGTTAGTCTTCCCTGGATTAGATGACTGCCCACTTCAGTCTTTATATTATATTTATATTTATTTGGTTTTATGTACATTGAATATTTTTAAGTTTTAATTAATCAAGAACAATATACCAAATAAAAAACACAAGTCATAGCTCAAATGAGCAGAGGAATCCCCAGGAAAAGTTGGAGGACCAGATTAGCCACTCCGTTTAATGCAAGAGTCCAAAAAACAGAACTTAAATACAGTACATGCTCTGGGGTGCAACAACAGAAAACATTACAAATTACTATTACAGAATTAATTAAATTCAGTAAAGTTCAGTTTATTCTGAATTAGTACACTTCTCAGCAAACTGAATGAGTACTGTACTATACCGTATTAAAATATATACCAACATTCTACACATAATACAAATGACATAATGAGAGAATAGATATTATTAACAAAAATAAAAGAAAACGTAAGAGTGCAAACTCTATCAATTTGATAAACTCATTACATTAAATATGCATACCGCAGACTCATATTAGTAGATGACTACGGAAACCAATTATAGGCATGAAACAGCTTATTAGGAAGTTTAGTCAACTATTTAGAATCTTTTAGAGTCATACTGTATACATTTAATTAGATGTCCTTGTCACCTCTTTTGTTGAATAATAAACATTGAAATGTAATTGATTTCCTCCTTTTGCAAGTTATTTACATATATAATGTTCCATTATTCAGCAGTTTTAAATGTATTTAAAAACCCTGTACGGCAAATGTGTTTTATAGTGTTTTACTGAGCTATACTGAAAAAAAATCCCCTTAGTAAATTAAACACATTTATTTGATTTATTTGCAGACATTTGCATAGTGACTGAATTGTTTTTTTTTGTTATGTATGCATGTTTTAAGCCATGCTTTCTGAATTTGTATGAAGAAAAGTAGATTTATAGGATATTTTTCCCCCACTGTAAAGAAAAATCCCCAGTATTTCTCCTGACTTTTGTATAGGTATGAAAATGTTCAAAACGAAGAAACAAAAAAATATGTAACAATTGAAAGACAAAGTCTATACTTATTTTCTTAAACAACATATCTTTTATCTCGTTTTAATTGGAAGAAGCTGTAGCTTAATAACTCTTTAGGCTAAGTATGACAATAAAAAACCTGCCAAAATAAAATGAAATTATTAAGGAAATCTACTCTAAATTCAACAGTGGTAGAAGATTAAAGACTATTTCAAAGTTTTATTGGAAAATTTTATTATGATTTGTATTGCTGACATTTAATCTGTATTTGTTTTGGAAAGTGTGAAAATAGGTTTAAAATTACATTATATTGTTTTCTGCTCCTTCTTACAATTTTACTGTTTTGTTGGTTTAGAATTTTTTTTCTCTATACAAAAAATAAAAACTATCTGTATTCCTTCAGGGAACAGAAACAGCTTTTAGAAAACAATACCTTACACCATTTACATTTATCTCATTGTTTCCATCTGGCTCTTCATTCTTTCATTACAAGAACATTAATTTACAGTCCTCAGTTCATTAGGACTGAAGTTACTTCAGGGCTATGTTTAATGGCCAAAGCCAACTTATGTCATTAGTTCCTTGCAGTAATATTCTTTGGTTCCCTTTCGTACTTCCCTTTTTGTCAGGTTTACAGTCCTTTGGGTCTTTTTTTGGTTTTGAATCAATTTATGTTCATACAATATTTTTAATTTTTGGATTGTGGACATTGTCTTGTGATTAGTTTAGTTGGTTTTGGGCTTCCTGTTCATTTCCCTTTTCTTGGCCTACTGCAGGCTGATTTTCAGTTAATCTCAGTGTTATGAATATACTTTTTTGCCAGACTTTTCTGATGCTATAAAAATCACCTAGATGGTGTTCCTGGTGTTTATATACTCATGGAAGTTTTCCCCTTGCCAATCTGTAATATATGGATGGATGTCCCCTAATTTTATGCCGGTTCCCATTGACATTTTTTAAGGGTTTGAGGTAATATCTAAATATGGCATACCACCCCCTTTTCGTCCTTTTCCTTTAACACAGGCATGATAGTATATGTCAACAGTGCCAACTTTTTTTTCTTAAATAAGTATTCTGATACATTTTTCAGTATTGGGTGTCTCTGCAACACAAACAGGGAACTGTTTTGCTCATGAAAAAATACAGCATATCTTTAACTGAATTTTGAGTATTAAGAAACTCTAAGTGGAACAATACAACCTGACTTGAAAATAAGGCATGCAACACCTTTCAATAAATATTTCTTTATTTCTTTTTAAAACATGTTAAATAGGCAGCCTATTAAATCTTACTTCTTTATTATCACTCCTTCACAGTCCCAAAACATTTATGTCTTTATTTGGGTGGTACTAACTCGCTGTTTTCTGTTGCATTACACAGTCAAGTTGCTTCTTTGGGGCTTGGAGGGGTTGTCTTCTGTTGCAGCATATGAGGGGCTCCACCATATAGTGACTATAACTTTTGCTGTTGTGGTAAAGACACCTGCAATTTCTCTTTTCAGCCTCACAGACCTTTAGCCTTTTTCTGTCAGTCAAGAGAGGATACTAAGCTCTGACTGCATTTTTCTAATTTCAGTAGGGTACCTATTGCCTCATGTCTGTGTCTGTAGCACTTTCACCACAGCTCCTTCCATTTTTAAAACCTGTCCTTAGATAAAACATGGATGTAAACATATTTATCTTTGCAAACTGTTTTTAATTAAATTCCTATTCATATATAGAAAATTTAGATTTGAACTTTAAACTTTATTAGCTTTCCTTACATTAACAGTCAGATTATTCTAAGCATCTGTATACCCTGTAGCTGTATGGTATAAGACTTGAAATTAGTTAATTTTCTTTGAGAATTACAGTATATGAAGGTATGTGTCTAATGACAACAGTATAACTTCTTCAGCATCACCATTATTGAGTTTCTTAACGTTCACGGGTTGGAGATGGGGGTGTCAGTATAGCCAAAGTTAAATGGATGCACTTGAAATGAGAACCAGTTATATGGAACCCAAACAGATACTATAGACTAGGAGTAATATGATACTTTGTACTTTCTGGTTCCAGTTATGATACTAACTGCAGCATTTTGAATTATGATTTATTATTGAAGGTGAGTTTGTGCTCTGCTCTCTACTGAGATTAGCAGCCCAAAACTGGTGTAAGTAGATGCAATAGAGAACACTTGCCAAAATAACTGGACTGGTTATTAAAACTATATTACGGCATTAATATAGATCTATCACAGAAAAAATATTTCATCACAAAAGTCATAGTGCATATGTTCATTATTAAACTAAAGCATTACGGTAGATGGTGAAAACTATGAAAAGAGAAATTAAATATTTCTTTGTATTCTCTGCTGATTCCAAAGAAGGTAAACGCTATTAGCAAAATCTTTCTTAGCATTGCCTTTTAGCATCTTAGTTAAATATAAAGAGGGTATAAACTGTGCAACTCAGATATGTGTATGATTGCTTTTATTTAATTTATTATAAAATAAAATCATTTTTTATTATTTATATATTTTGTACAATATGTAAAATATACTGTAAGCCTACAATTTTAGGGTGGTTCACAGATTAGAAATCATCCTGAATGACTATCATAAAATAAAGAAATACATTTAACCCTTTTTTTATTTTAAAAAAAAATCATTTTATTTACAGTTAGTGATTCCCTTAAAGATGGAAAAATATCCAAAATAAGAAGTACAGCTTCAGCTCAGCAGCCAGTCTTATCAGTAGGGAAAAAAAAGCATAAAGTCATAGCCTTGGCTGATAAAAAGCATAAAGTCGCCAGCTTTCACTGATATCACTAAGCTTTC
The DNA here is from genome assembly GCF_900747795.2 of Erpetoichthys calabaricus. Lineage (NCBI taxonomy): Eukaryota > Metazoa > Chordata > Cladistia > Polypteriformes > Polypteridae > Erpetoichthys > Erpetoichthys calabaricus. The sequence goes on from NC_041396.2 coordinate 70,387,424, forward strand.
CATACCAGAGTGGACCCAACCGTTTATCTTCGGTAAATAACTGCATACTCAATCACAAAGCAGCCTGCTATCAATCACTGTCTCTCCCACAGTGCTGACCTATAATCTGTAGCCACTGAACACACATAAGAAAATAAACTATAATGACATTATTGCACTCAACCTGAAGCTTCATTGTGTCTGGGTTGTATGTGATCATTCCTCTGAATGCAGAGTAATTATGATGCACCATACAGTGAATCACTGATGGATATCCACAGGGAGCACTTCCAGGCTGCTGTTCTCATAGACTGATATATTAGCATTTTAACTCACAATATATTAAAAATATGCTACATCTTAATCAAACATGAAGAAATGATATATGCAAAAATTAGTATAACTTCAGATGCATGGTTTATTCATCCATACCTAATTCTGTTAAGTGTAGGCATAACACTAACATTAAGACTGCTTGTCACAAATTTACTATCACATGGGTTCATCTTATTAGCCACTGTTTTACAGACATCTGCTTGAAATTTCTTCAATTTTCTGTTCATAGAGACAAATTATAGTTTAGTTTGTTTTTCCATTTAGATTGCAATATATTTTTTATTTTACTTTTATTGTACGAAGACAATATCAATACACTATAAATAAAACAAGCTTCAGGAAATGCAAATGACTTTATATCGCATAATCATACTTTCTTAAATTTTTCAAAGCACTGTAAATATTAAATTTCAGTGTTTCACAGTAATAGTCATATTCATTATAAAATATATTTTATTTGAAAGATATTTTTAAAAAAGTAACTTTACTTTCTGGATAGAATGTTAAAATTACTTTACTTTATAACTGGAGAAGCAACAAATCAGTTGTGCATGTTGTGTTGGCTCCAGTTTGTGACATTACACGAGGTCACTTCACCAGTTAAGAGTTACTTTTTGCAGTGTATTCACCCTGTTTGCCTTTATATGTTGTCTGGGTTAAATATTTTGTTCTTGGATATTGTGCCTTATGTTCATGAAGGCATTTTTTTGTTATAAAAGGTAGCAAAAATAAGAATTGTAAACCACAATTTCATTTAAATCTGACAGAACATCAATTGTGCTGATTACTTCATACCTGCCTGCACTAGCAACTCTGATTTACTAACATACTCAAATCTTAATCCTCTGGGTTTACAGGTATTAAAATGCAAAGAATAACACTGCAACTGTAAACTGATTTACTTGATCCATATGACAGCTATATATCTATCTGGTTATGTTAGAACTGTAAAAGTGGAAAAAAAATGACTGAACATGCGTAGTGAAGCACTGGTAGACACTGTTGCCTCGTAACTACAGGAGACTGGGTTCGAATTTAGGCCTAACCAATATATCTCTCTGGATCTTTGCACATTCTCCCTGTAGCTGTATTTGTTTTTCTTTAGGTGTTCCAGTTTTTATCCCACTGAAGACACGATTATTATTGCCTTTTGATGGATTGTCACCCCATCCAGGGTTCACTCCTCTCAATATAGGCTCTGGTCACCAACATACCTAGATTGTATTATGTAGATTCAGAAAATGGAGTAAAGGATATTTTAATAGAAGAACTCCTCTGATATCTCTACAGACTCCCAATAATGGTAAACAAAGTCCAGTTGTTATAGTTGTAAGATAATTTTTTAACCAAAGGGAGGAAAGAATAAGCACAGATCACAGCAGAATACTGGACTGGACCTATGAGTGCTGTTGACCTGTATATGTGTTTGTGGTATGGGTTGGGAATTGGGCTCTACCTATATTATTTTCATCCTAAAATGGTATTAAAGTGCTCTCTACTATTGTCTTCCTCTCACTCTGTCTCCCTTTGTATTTCCTTCTCTCTCGCTGTCTGTTGCTTCAGTTGCAGATACCTTTGGCTTCTCTTCCCTTTTGCCAGTGAGCCATTATCTCAGTTCAACTTTTCAGTCCAAGTTCAACACAGCAACTGCTTTATATGCATTTAGTTCTATTATTATGGTGCATTTAAAAATATATATTTGTTTTAATCATCATGCTGTCATTTTGTGCATTCTTCTCACAGATCAGGCCATCTTGTTGCTAGGGGCATATCTATATTGTGGATTAAATGAGGGGATGTCTGCACCACCACTAACATCAACCGTCAGATGGCACAAAACACAGCTGCACAAACCACTTGATGTCCAAGTATTGGATGAATTTTTTGTTAAGAACAAATCTTTCAACATTAGTGCAAGGAGTAGCTAGGAACAGGGATCTTATTTAATAAACAGTGATTTTTGCTCATTTATCTCTCCTTTCAAATCTGATTTTTGGTTTTGTTGATTGATTGCTTTATTTTCCACGTTAATAAACCCCAGCCTGATCATAGATTTTTTTTTTGCCTGTTCCTTTAACTTGTTGATCTCCTGGTCCATTTTAAACACATTTTCTAACACACTTTCCCCACCAAGTCATAATATGTTTAAAATGCGTCTCTGTGTTATTTCCATTGCCACACCTAGGGAACACTTCTGGGATGACAGACCCCGAGTTGCTTTTTGTAAGGGGAAGACAAGCAAGAAAGCTTCCAGCAAGCAGTGATGTCTCTGCTGTAATTTTTCAACTCATAGAAGCAATACTGACAGTTACGTATTCTAGTATACTAACTCAAAAAAGACGCTGTATTTTGATGACAATAGACCCGGAAACGAGATGTAGTCAAAAAAATGAAGTGTCAAATTTTGATAACCAGGAGGTTAGAATAATCTTTCATCAAATTCCAAAACTAAACCCAAACTCAAAGTCAAAAAACATGGCAGAAGTCTTTGCCAAAAAAAGCAAACCAAGAAACACATGCCTAGTAATTGACTGAATTATTCTCAGATACTGTGGTGGGTTGGCACCTTGCACAGGGTTTGTTTCCTGCCTTGCGCCCTGTGTTGGCTGGGATTGGCTCCAGCAGAGCCCCGTGACCCTGTAGTTAGGATATAGTGGGTTGGATAATGGATGGATGGCTTTTCTCAGATAGATTCTCAGATAAATTATTCTCAATCGCAGATAGAAATGAGACATCAGTGGCGACCTTTTACACCATCACATAACACGTGGGCGCCCTTGAGAATCAAAGATGTAGTTAGACATAATGAAAAATATTTTAATAATGTTATATAAATTTCTAAATCAAAAATTGTTAACATGATTATATTCAGCATAAGCAAAAACCCAGTATGGAACAGAAAATACACACAAAAAGATGTATACAAATAAAGAAAAATTTTCAAAATTAAGCAGAATACATAACAGGCCAGCACCCATAGACTAGCTGGGTTAATACCTTAGAAAATCTTCAAAGGTGCCATAACCTTTTTGTCACATGGTTTACTCCTCAATTTCCTGTAAGTGCATTTTTTTTGTTCTGGTGACTGACATACAAATAGCATGTGATTTATATCATTGTCCTCCTCTTCAGACTATTTGTTGATTGTTTGTGTTGCATGATTTACTCAGACAATTAAAAAATGAAAAAGACCATTTTTTTCTCCTTATTCCAATTGATTGCTGGTGTAATTTTGAAGTGTTTATGGTCACGTTCCTAAGTGCTAGTTAGGGTTGTAACTAGTCACTACAAGGAAATCTTTTATATACAAGAAAACCATTTGCAAGAGAGCAACCAAAAGTTAGTGGAGAAGCAAAGAAAAGTTCAGTGTTTTTAATGTGAACAAAGCAGCTACTGCAAGCAGAATCTGGACACAGGCACAGCTGTTCCTTGCAGAATCAGGCAGACAGGATTGAAGTTTTCTAAAACACTAGCACATGAACTGAATGTACGAGGGGCCTAGTGATGGTTGTTCCGCCTGCAGCAAAACAGTTGTGAATAACCAATCTCAGATTTTCACATTGTTCCCGTTACTTTTATGGACAGTTGGATTGTGTCAGAGATGCAGGGGGTGATGCTGCTGCACTGATTTCTTTGCTCTCTATGTCATCATGCAGATGACAATTCTTTTATATCTCTTCACACTGTCTTCAAAAACTACTTTTAATTGTGAGAATTTTGTCTGTATTATGCAACATTTGCTTTTTATACAAATAAAATAAATATACTGGACCAGATTGCAAACAATCAATGATCAGTAAAATTCTACTAATAATGAACTTGTGTGTGTGTGTGTGTCTCTCTCTCTCTCTGTATATATATATATATATATATATATATATATATATATATATATATATATATATATATTGTGAGATATGGCCAGCCATTCATCCTGGCCAACACCCCCAGGCTGCCAGATGGAGCCCTCCCTGCAGAATGGAGGTGCCCCGAATGCCAGCAGGGAATCATGGACAATGCAGTTTTAATACTCAACCCTGCTGGATACCATGGGGGCAGCCAGGAGTAGCTGCAGGGAGACCCAGGGACTGTTATTTTCACTGCACCCCGGAAGTACGTCCCAGGCACATGGACAGAGGAAATGACGTACTTCTGGGATGAAAAAGAAGAGTTTTGATCTGACCCGGAAGTGCTAGGAACAGAGGACAGAGGGTTCAGAAGCACTTCCGGGTCATGGACTATAAAGGATTGTGGGAAATCCCAGACGGATGAGCTGAGCTGGGTGGAAGGGTGGCAACATGTCTGGGAGTGGAGAATTGTTTATTGTTTATTGTGTATTGTTTATTAGAGCATTGTGGAGTGGTCGTGCTTTGTGCACATTATTATAATAATAAAGTCAATTCTTGGACTTTTATCTGGTGTCTGGCGTATTGTCCGAGGGTTCAAGGGAGCGACAGCGCCCTCTATCTGTCACAATATATATATATAAAGCTATATAAAGGAAGATAATTAGGTTAAACGAATGAAATGAAAAAATATAAGTCAAACAAAAAAATGAACAGCAAAACATTGAAAGTGTACAAAGTACAATTTTTTCCACCTCTATTGTAAGTATAAGTCTACCTGCAAGAAATCTGCTGCTTGGCCTTATAAGTTAGGAATTGCAACAACACATACAAACAAGCACATACCAGTTCCATGTGTTCAGAAATCATGCCATGGCATGGAATGCATTTTGAAAAACGTGCCTCCAGATCACAGGACAGCACATATTAAAGAGTATTCCTCCCAAAACAAAGGGCAGAATCCCAATCCAGCTGTCTAGCTATTCCAATTATAACAATCATATAATAAATATTTAGGCTGTTTCTAAATTTTAAACGATTCCCTATGTTCCACTGCAGGCCCCTAATATTTTCACTCAAAATCAAACTAATCTTCAAAGGCAAGCACACTTGAAATCCTCAAACTGTGAACAGGTAAACTTTAAACCCCAGCTATAAATGAAGAAAGCAAGATTAAACTGGTCATGTCTACTTGTTATCCATAATTTATAAGGGAATGCAAAGTGGGTAGCTAATTTGCCTCTCTAGGTGAACTGTTTACGTATATTTTACATTTTCCAAACATGTTTCAGTTGTTTAAACATTCTTTTTAATGAACTTAATATGTCCTCTAATGATAAATAGTGTTGTAAAGCTGTGTTCTAAGATTTTTTCTGGTAAGGGAGAAAGAAGTGTTGAGTTGGGGTTGTCATATTCATAAGTGATGATGTGTTGCATGTTCATTAGCACATGCAAGTAAGAATCTCATTGTAGTCTATACATATAAAAATGATGACTCGATAAAATGTATAAACAAGACATTGAAGAAAGCCTATAAAACATTTTCAAATTTGAAAACATTTGTATAAGTTTTATATAAAATAAAATGTGTTCCTGAAGTTATAACATGCTATGTAATTGTAAAAATAATTCAATTAACATATATTTGAACAACAGTTGTTTTGTCCCTTGAGTATACCTGTGGCATATGTTACTTCAGCCCAAAGTACTTAAAAATAGCATAACAAGAAAGTATGTCATATTACAAATGTATTATCTTTTCAAAATAGAACTGTATGAAAGATTAGTCATTCCTTGGCAAGGCAGATGCATTCATTTTTAGGGAAAGACATAAATGATGACTTGCGTATACATGGTTTAATATGATAAGAAATCAGGACATGAAGGTATTCTTGGCAAATGACCTGAGTGCCTGGCTGGTTGCTGTTCTTTTGGAAAATACCACCAGAATGAGTTAGCTAAAATAAGTGTGTAAAATGTTTCTGACAAATGCTAATTTGCTCGGTCGCCAAATAATGTTTATAGTAATGTTGCATAATTTTCTGACGAACATTAAAAGAAAATCTCATCTTTCTAGTAGTATTTCACTTTATATTTCCATTCTCAATTGGCCATTATTAAAATCTAAACTGTACCCCGCATTAATGTTGTCAATGCCTTGTAATAATTTAGCCTGTCATAAAATATTGGTCCGATATTAATTTCTTTCTTTGGGCTGATTTATACTTCTGCGTCAATCCTACACCATAGGCTTCACTGTGAAAAGCAGTTTATACTTCTGCCTCATGGCATGCTGCAGGCACTTGTCTGAACACTAGTTGGCAGTACTTGTATCATGCAAGAAAATCAAATGATCTATTTCCTGTTTACATTCATTGGCAGGAAATCATGTGGTTCCAGCCAGAAAGGAAAATCAAAAAATGCGGTCAGATTTTGTTCTCCAAGATCACAGCTTCTCTTGTTGCAAATTTTCTTCCCTCAATTTTTCTACTTTTTCATGCATTCACTGACTTCCAAACTGATGTTAGCTGATATGTGCTCCATGAATTGGCCACCAGCTGATTGTCTTATAATAAACATATTCAATTTAATTACCTCCTTGTCAGAATTTACCTTGTAATGAGTAATTTTTTTCATCAGGCCATATTATGTTATTGGATGTTTAAACCAATGACATCAGAGGAACTGCTGATGGAAAGGAAGATCAGTTAAGATGTATGCAATGGGTTTAGGATAATATGAAGACAACTGAGTCCATACAGCTATCCTAGTGATTGTCCATCCACCACTTTAGTACAATCTTTGCATCCATGAATGAAGTGCTTAAAGAGTAGAAGCTAATGGAGACTGTGTGGAGAATGTAATGAATTATTATTATTATAATTGTATCTTTCAAATGATTGCTCATTTTATTAATAATATTTTAACTAGACTTATAATAATGAGCTGGGTAGAACCTGGATGTAGGAACACCATCTCCAGCTCAACTTGGCAAAGCTGGATATTCTTATTATTCCAGATTATCCGTCTATTCTGCACCCCATTTCTATTCAGCTTGGTTCATTACCTCTAGTACCTGCCATGTCAGCATGCAACCTTGGGGTGGTGATTGATGACCAGCTGTCTTTTAAGGACCATGTTGCCACGGTCTCTTGGTCTTGCAGTTTCACTCTGTACATTATCCAGAATATCAGAATTTATCTAACAGAATATACAGCACAAATCCTGATCCAGGCTCTAGTCTTGTCTAGACTACTGCGACTCTCTGTTGGCAGGATCACTGGCATGTATCGCCAAGCTTCTGCAGATGATTCAATATGCAGCACCACGTCTGGTCTTCAACCAGCTGAGCCAGGTACAGTCACCCCTCTCTTCTGATCACTACACTGGGTTCCAATAGCAGCACATATTAAATTCACATCGTTGATACCTGCGTAAAGAGAAGTCAGTGAGTCTGCACCTATAATATATTGTGACACCTGTGATTAGTCCTTCTTGACTACTCAGGTCTTCCTTTGAACAGCATTTGATGATGTCACACCAGTGTGGTATCAAATATTAGTCTAGACTTTTCATATATAGCTCTGGTCTGATGGGACGAGTCCCCCACCTCAATTTGAAACTCTGACTCCTTTAATGTGTTAAAGAAGTGTTTGAAGACTCACTTGTTTTGGTGAATTTCTGTTAAGTTTTGTAACCTAGGAATTGTCACTCTTCTTATATTTTTGAGCTCATCACTTGTGGTAATCAATTTGGTACCCTTGCCCTGTAACACTTATTCCCAAACAGTCCCAAGACTGATGTTACTTAAGTATATTGTCTTCGTTTTAAATAACAGCATCTGCTAAGTAAATAAATGTAAGTGCAAATTCCACTGTGATCATTAGAACTGTAAACTGTTTGCAAGCCAGGTGCAATCTATGAGAATGACCCCCTGATCATACATAATTTTAGTAGTATTTTTTTTTGTCTAATTACTCTTTGGTATTTGTACCATAATAATCCAATCATTAAATAGTTCTTATAATCATGTTTTTTGTTTTTGTGTAAATTACCAATTAACAAGTGTTTTGCATATTTTTGGACACAATGGTTATAGACTGAAATAGTTCTTTACTCTTATACATTGGTGAGATACTGAGTCACAGTAGATGTACCAGCTTTACAATTTCAATGTCATACAGAGCACGAATAAGTCCATGAGAACCCTAGAGAGTAAAATAGCAGAATCACATTAAATTTGAATTTCCAGTACTGATAGCGAATATTGAGGAGCTTTGTGGTTTTTTAATGAAAAAAGCTCTTCCAGAATGATCCAGCACATATCAAATCCACCACTTAACTGCACAGTTTTAATGCCAGCTTTTTTAATGATTTGAATGAGAATGATGACAAATTCATCCAATGCCAAATAAGCTGAGACCTTTTTATGAATTCTTCCACGTGAAATGTTTCCCAACTATTTCTGTGATATAATAAAAAAAATACTTAATGCCATCTGTACTAGTTGTTCATTTTCTTACATTCCTTGCATCTTTCTTTTCTGACAGTTTCCTTTAACAAATATTCCCACATTTTGATTTCATCCATCAAAGACATTTTAGTAGGCCTCATTTTTGTACTGGATTTCTTCTCCACTGCACTAAAGTGTAATCAACTAATAGTTTCATCTGTGAGTATGGTAATAAATAAATCACTAGATTGTAGCTACTTGCCGTAATGCTTATCTGAACTTTATTTGCTGTCGTTATGTCATATATTGATGTAATAGTCAAAAAGACAGAAACATATTGTAGCAGACAGGGGCATTTCTCAAACGTAGTGGTATCAGTAGTGGTCTATGTGTGTATGTACCTGTCTGTTCTGTCACAGCACTCATTACAATGTATAAATTAATCATTTAAGTTTCTGTTACCTTGTACTACAGAGCTCCTGAAAAGATAACAGCAATTTTAGCTTTTATTTTCCATAAGTGTCTTTTGTTCAGTTTCTTTTGCAATTTTCCTGAAACCCTGGTGGGTTAAAGTGCACTGAATGATGGAAATGGTGGGTGTTTTAGGAAGAAGCCCTGTAAGCTGAGCCTTTTCAGTGATGGATTTCACCTCTATTCATGACAAACATTTTAATAAGTTGTTCTCAGAAATGTCCTCTTATTTGAGAATCATTTCTGATCCTGCAGACCTAAATTTTAGTTAACTCACTTGTTAATTGTTTATTTTTTGTTTTAAACAGGTGAATTCAGGTTTTAATTGTTTCCAATTGTTGTAATCAAGCACCAGTCAATAATGAGATACAAAGGAATCCACCAGCTCTGCAGCTAATTTGGTTCCTATTTAACCTGTGTATATGCAACATGAAATATCTCTGTTAATAAAATGTTTAGGAATAAATGAGAGAGAAAAAACATGTGAATAATGTTCTCATTCTACAAAAAGAGACATACCTTATGACTTGGTACATTGAATGCACTAATAAGCCATAGTTTCATTATCAGAAAGGATTGGCTTCTTATTAGGAATTCGACTGAAATGAAAACCTGCAGCTTCTGCAGCCCTCAAGAACTGAAACTGAGGACCTATGCTTTAGGGCACGGGTGTCAAACTCCGGTCCTGGAGGGCTGCAGTGGATGCAGGTTTTCATTCTAACTCTCTCTTCTTCATTAGTGACCAGTTTTTGTTGCTAATTAACTTCTTTTACCTTAGTTTTAATTAACTTGACTCAGGCCCCTAAGTGGTCTCTTTTTCCTTAATGAGCAGACAAAAAATAAGGAGACAAAAAAATGAGCCGCCACATGACCAGCTCACCTGTGCCCATCACACAATATCTGAAAATAAAGAAAGGTGATGGTGTCGGTAAGGTTGATCTCTGAGGTCACCAAAACACGTGTTCTTAGAAAAAACAGAAAAATCAACAGTTTTGGAAATGTCTACTGTGGCAGAATTAGAGCAGCAACAAGCCATGGAATTAAATAACGGGTTTAATTAACTGCAACAATCAGCTTCTCCTTGAGAGACTGGTTGCAGTTTGAAATCCCAGTTTAGCTGGTCATCTGTTGGCTCATTTCACATCTCTTTTCTGTTTGGCTGTCATTTAATGAAAAAAGGAATACATTCAAAGGACTGCATCCTTAAAAACAAGGCTATTAAAATGTTGGGAAAAGAACTTAATTAGCAGTGAAAACTGGTCAGTGATTAGGAAAAGGGTTAGAATGAAAACCTGCAGCCTCCAGGCCTGGAGTTCAACACCCCTGCTTTAGGGTGTTCAGCTTTGTATACTTTAGTTATATGTTTAGAAGTGGAGGACATTACTTATTCTTATTCACCAAGTTATTAAGTTTTTATTGTAATATTAAACTTATAGAATGTATTCCTCTATATTTCTTAAACATGTAAACACATTAATTATCAATTTTTTTTGTATTTTTGTTTTATTGTTTTAATAATTTGCAGAAACAAGCAAAGGATTATCTGAATATTAAAAGCATCATCGATTGGCATTCAGATTTTGAGTGAATTATTACATTTGTACTGCCACACATTTAACATTGTAGTGAAAAGTGATCATTTTACCTGGCAAATTCATCTTTAGCTGTAACATGCACATGACATGCATTAATGCTTACTGTGTGCATGAGTGTGGTATAAAGATTGCTGCAACTCTTCTCAAGTGTACTTGAGCTTTATTAATGTTCGGTAGCAGCTTATTTGAACATATAAGGTATTGAATTACATAAACACTACTTGCTTGCATCTTCTGAATAGGAGCATCTGCTCAGCTGACAGTCCCTGGTGTAGCTGCCTTGTTTTGTCCATGACATTGATTGTGAGTAATGGATCTGGCTAAGCCTGATAATGCATGATGTAATTGTCAGAGGGGTTTAATTATGAGCACATTTCATATGGGATTAGGCCACACTGCAGACTCCAATATACTCTGGACTAATTTAGAATCAGAATGACCTAAGTTTTCTTTTATTAACCGGTATCTTCACTATTTATGTGTGTTGGTATGGTGTATATATGTATATATATATATATATATATATATATATACAGTAGATGGAGAAATCTAGTTCTGTACAAAGTCTAGGTCACCAAAGAAATTTATTTTTAAAGCTGGTTATCAATCAGTAGCTAGACAATAAATGTTTACAGTATGTGCTTGTTAAAAGTCTATGCAACATTAGAATAAACACAAATAAACTTTGATACAATAAGTGGTAACAAGAACATCTTGCGCTTTTAAAACAAGTATATATATTGTCCAGACTCCCTTAGAATGAAAAAATAAAAGTTATTTGTTTGGTACACAACTATAACATTTTTTCAGGTAGTCCTCTGGGAAATTCTTCAATTGCTTCCTGCCAGAAGCTGGATTTTTGGCAGGTAAGACAAGGATCAAGAGATTTGCAGGAGTCAAACCAGAGAGTCACACTTGAGTGTATTAAGTGTACAAAATCCAATACGTAATACAAGAAACACTCAAATCAACAAAGCACTAAGTCATTAACCTGAAATATTAAGAATTTCTTTTCTTTTAAAATATGGCTATATACTTGGAAAACAATCCCCAGGGTGTACTGACTTATAAAGCATTGAATTAACAACTTCATTCTGAGTGAAAATTGAAGCCATATCCCTTTCAACTACTCATCACGTCTTGGCAAAACACCACAAAAAGGTGGTGCCAGCAGGAAATGCAAGATAACGGTGCAATAAACAAAAAAAATATAATGATAAAACTCAAATTTTTACCTGAATAGAAAATTGAGAAACTGGTTAACATAGGTATTTTCCGACTCTAAAAACTATCACTAAACCACAAAATATATTTAATATAGAGGAAGAGTGTGCACTGATACAGCACATTGCCGCACCAACCACAAAAATCATGCCAGTTTTCTTTCAGCATTTGACAAAACTTTTATTTTGATTTTGGCTGCTTTTCTTCTTTTTCATGCTCAAATATTTTATTTATGTTAAGGTTATGAGTCTGAAGTGTCCAGTCTATAGGTCTTAATTTTGATCCCTGTTATAACGTGACCAAAGAGAAACCAGTGTACTCTAAAAAATAGTTCCGGTACCAACCAGGTTACACCATTTACTAGTAAATAACAAATAAAATACGACACTATGTCCTGTATAACAAAATTTAAACAAGTGGCTGAATTGCCTTGAGACTCAGAGATAATTACAGGGAGCTCAATCTTTAGTGATGGCCAGGTCAATATGATACATCTCCTTCTGTGATTGGCTTCTTTTTATAGTGATAACACCCAAAGGGGCACAGCCTTCTTGGGCCTTTGACATGTAGGTAGATGTCCTCCTTGGTGGCTCACTGCTGGAGAAAAAGGAGAGGATGCTGTTAAAGTCAGCACCCCCTCTCATCCCAGGGTGGAACTGCTTACGTCATCCTCAGAGCCTGAAAGATGGTTCTCAGAAGTGCATGTGTGACACTGTGTTTATGGGGTTGTTATCATGCCAGAAGATTTAATTTTAGTCAGTAATTAATTTAGGGTGGAAAATCATTATATGTTGTCACACAGGTGAGCATAGAGAGTGTCTCACAAGTCTGTTTCAAACAAACGTGACACCAGCACTAATCTTTGTTCCACTTCTTGTCCTACCATGAAGAACCAACCACAGGAAGAGCTCTGATGTCATTTCCATGTAATGAAATGTATCTCCACCCCTTCCACCTGCATCACTACTTGAAGAAGTTGCTACCAGGAAGTCAGTGTTCATTTTGGGACCACCTGCCAACAAGTTTGGGCCTCTGCATGACAGCTAACTTTGTGACTGAAAAGCTGTGTCTTTTTTCAAACTGTACATTGGGGCATCCCTCAGAACCAACCAACCCTGGTATGGCCTGTCAGTATTTGTATTTTTACACTGTATGTATTTCTCAGTAATTATGATTTCATTAATATTGACCAGATCCAGGCACTGTTAGCTAAAATGCATTGTACGGTATTGTTCAACCCAAGCGTAAACACAGATGTGTTTTCTGACTGCATACCATAACCATGCAAGCAGAAGATGACTTGAATTTTGCATAGAGAAGGTGACATTGGATCTCAATCTGGACATGATGCAGACCTAGGAGGCACATTTTAATATTGTTAATGCCTTTTTGCCTTTTACATCTCTTTGGTATAAGCTTTTTATCCATTGCAGTTGCATCATCTGCTTTAGTATTAGCAAAAGAAGAAAAAGAAAAATAGCATCCCCTATATCTATATATAATTTAAAGTCTTGCGATTTCCTGAGTGCCCACATCCTAGGTCCTCTACCATCACCCAGTACATGACAAAGTGGTGGCACAAGTGGAATGCACTAATAATAGTGAAGAGCATAGCCAGATGGACAACAACAAATGAATTTGGTGCCTGACAATGAAAAAACCACCACACCCAAGCATAAATGGACTACTCTTAGTAGATTGCTTATTTACTGATGGTTTTAATTGTGAAATGTTGATTCTTTTATGTCCTTAGAATTTTTAGAATACTTGGTGTGGTGTTTTGTTTCAGTGTGGGGGAGTAAGGTCCATGCCATGGTGTTTGACTTTCAGATTGGCACAAGTCAGGCTAAACGTGTATCCCTCCCATGCTAACTGAAAGACTGATAGAGTGTGTGTGGTGAAGTGCGTCTGAGGCTCATGGCAGATCTGACCAAGTGCCAGTGTTTTAAAGAGAATAGTTCAACTCAGACATTGTGAGTGTAGATGTACGGAAGGAAAGCTGTGCAACTGCAGAAAATGTAATGGGTGAATTGGTAAATTGCTCATTAAATGCATGAAAGCAGTCAGCAAAGCCATCCCTCATTGAGATGTCACGGATTGTTTAGTGCACCTACACTTATAGAATTATAAAAAGAGCTTAGAAGGTCATAATAGGGAAAAATAATGAAAAAGGAAGAGAAAATGGTAGAGAAAGGGAGAGCAGGATTGGGACCAGTCTCATGGTAGGGTGAGGAGCAGTCAGGGATGCCCCATGATGAAGCGAGAAGAATGGCGCTCCAATCCTCATGAGCAGCTTGGAGCAGGGACTTTCGTGGGCTCTTTGGGGGTAGCAGGACAAGGGAGCCAGATTCAGACTTTGTCAGCGGATTACTGACAGAGGTGAGGTTGCTGGGATGTGAGTTGGATGATGGAAAGCATTTGTCAGCGTCTAATGAGTTGGATAGAAGTTAACCCTAGCTTTGGTTTTATTTCTGGTTTTAGCTATTTATTGATATGAATTTATTTATTGGTTTTATGTTGCTCAACTCAATATTTTATGGATTATGTATTGAAAAAACTTGAACTGCATTGCACTTTATAAACTGTTTGTTTTCATAAAAAGCACTCTTCACTTTGCACCTTAAATTGCCCAAGTGTATCTCAGTTATGACTAAACATTTCCCAGGAAAAGGAACGAGCTTATGGAGCAGCCACCCAGGGCAACATACAACTGTATTTCAAATACAAAATACTGAAATAATTCACTGCCTCTCTGCAATTTTCCTTTGAACTTTTATTAAGAGAATATTTTGCCTCTTTTGAATATTACATTTTTCTTAAAAGAGTCATAAGGTTTTCCCAGCCTTTTGCAGTTTACTATTGTTTATTGTAAATCTATCACCTCAAACAACACTAGTAAGACTGATTAGTAACTGATTAGGAAATGTTTAATCAGAGATACCATATTCAAAAGTTCAATTTGTCATGTGCCGCATGATGGTGAAGTGGTAGCACTGCTGCCTTGCAGTAAGGAGACCAAGGTTCATGTCCTGAGTTCTACCTGCATGGATTTTGCAATTTCCTAGCCCTAGCTGTGTGGGTTCCCTCCCACTGTCCAAAGACATGTTGGTTAGGTGAATTGGCAATGCTAAATTGGCTTTACCATGTTTTGGGCATGTGTGTGTCCACTCTGCGATGGACTGCTGCTTTGTGCAGAGTTTGTGTGTGCTTTTCAGCCAATGTGCAACATATTAATAATATACAAATTATATAAAATAATATACATATTGTGCTACAGCCCACCCTGCAACCCTGGTTTGGATTAAGCTGTTTAGAAGATGACATGACATGACTTTTTCACATTAGTTTATTACCATGGTTCATATTATCTTTCAAATTAACTCATTTTTATTTCAATTCCTGCTTCTGTTTCATCCATCAGTTCTTCTGAACAACAAATATCACTTGTAAATATAAACCTTTTAATTTTCAAAAGTAACAGCTACTTCCATCTAAAAATATATTCCATAACAGCAATTAAAAGAGCTGCATTTAAAAAATCACATACTTTCATGGTGCATTCTTTTATCATATAAAATTGTATGTGAGTAGAACCTCAGTAATGGGACCGTATAGCTATGCTGTGAAATGCATGTCAGGAGTTAACATAACTGTGAAGAAATACCAGGTATTGCAGGTTTATTCCATTTACTGTTCATTTCTGCAATTAGCAAATTGGTGTCTAAATCAGTGTGAATGATTATATTCATTTTGATATCATTACTTTAACTATTGTCAGAAATTATAGAGAAGAACGAAGTGTAGAATTTTTGCAATTTAAATTAGAACTATTATAGCAACACAGTAATCATACAGAAATTATACCTCAGCAATGAAAGAAGTTCATGCTACTAATTTTATATTTTCTACAATAAAAAAAATTAGTTGGTAAAGTTGCCCTGAATAAGGTGAATGACAGCATGGGGTTGAAAGTGAATTATTTAAATTCATAATATTTACAATATTATTGTTCAGTGCAATACAAAATTGTGAATCTTAAATTGTAGAAAACAATAATGTTAACTGGTTTGCAGAGATGATGGACTTGTGCATTTAAATGTAAGAAAGAAAAACAGGAACAACAGAAAACACTGATGAAAATAAAATATGTATGAATTAGAGGGTTCAATATTTTTTAATCAACACAGGACAGTGACAAAGTAGTCTGAATATTATAACTGATGTTTTTGTACCACACCTTTATTGCAAACATATTTTTTTCCAGCACAAGAAATTGAATGCAACATCAGTTTGCCTCGTTTGAAATACAGACTTTTTGCTAAAACTTTTTATAGACCAGCATGACAAAATTGATTATGATCCATGAAAATGCATATAGGTCATTCCACAAATGGAAAAAATAGATAACAGCTAGTTTTAGTATGGATATTGAATACACATAGTCATGAAGTGCACAGTTGGATACCATATGAATCATTTGTAACTTGCTTCTTTTATCTGGTATATATAAATTCATGGTTAAAAGGATGAGGTAAGCTGTTATTTCTCTGATTTAAAATTGCCAAGGGTAACAAACAAGTAATACATTGCAGCTACTAAAATATAAACATTGAAAAAACATTAGAAAGTAGAATGAAACAAGCAAGTCACATAAACTGAGCCAATCTTCATTATTTTTAATAATTTATTTTTAATGAGCTGTATACAAATTCATTCCTCCACCCATTTTCAGACTTGCTTTAGTGTTACAGCAACGCTGAGCTATCCCAGCAGCCAGCTCTGATTCTATGCAAAAATGGTAAGGGGGCATCTGACTAATGATAGGATTGGATTTTACTGCTAAACTCTTTCTGTACCTATAGATTTATGAAATGAAAGGCAGATCCTGTTATATTAATTAAGTACTTTTGGTTTTGGTTTATTTATAAAGTCTCAAAAATCCACCAAGTTACAGTACAACTGACAGTGTAGATAGGGCCAAATAGGACAAAGGAGCCTGACATAAAATTGGGAGTTTGGGGGTTAATCCAGCTAAATGACCCCCAGGAGCTAAGCGTACCAGCAGCACTGAAAAATGGAAACAGTCTGAACAGGGCAATAATCCATTACACTGACCCACACTAACAATAGGCCAATTTAGAGTTGTGATTTAACATGACTGTGTGATATGGGAGGATTCTATGCTACACGCAGAAAAAATTCCATTGGCACAGGGAGAATGTGTGAACTCTACCAGGTTCAGTATTTGATTTTAATCTCCACGAGCTGAGCGGAAGCAGCATTTATGACTTCAAGTCATTGTCTTATGTAAATATAATTAAAATTGCTATGCATGAAGATATTTCAAAATATAATAAAATGTAACTTTGTACACTTTTTACTATTTTAAAGTGACACCAAAGCATGCAATAAACTGGTGCCAAGATCCTGCAGCCAGGCTATCAAGCCTTCTATACAATACCATCAGCTGCAAATCTCACTACCCCAGTGCTTTTTTTAGAGGACTAAAGAGATAGAAGTCACTTGGTGACAAATGTGTGTTCATAGTATGCAATCTGAAATTATCATGCAAGAAAAAGACTCCTCTGCAGAGAAGTGCAGGTTATTTCAAATGAATGGCCTGCTGCAACTACTCTAATATGCAACTGGAGAGCACCTACTGTATGTGTTGGGCCATGTTTTAGAATGTCCTGCCATCTTCAAAGCCACATACATGATAGTAGACATTTAATCATTCTTTCTGATGGCCTTAAAAATAACCGCACGTATTATATACAGTATATTAACAACAGAAAAGTTGCATAAACTCTTTGTCAGAAGTGCTCATAGTCAACTTATTTTTTGAAATACTCCTGTATATTCATGGAATTACCTGTCTGCATGCTACAGTGTCATTCTGTGTTGCTAGACGTGAACACAAGTGAAATTTAAAGGCCACCATTTCCCCAGTGAGTAAGTTGGGACAAAAACTCACTTGAAGAAATGACACGTGACTAGTAATTAATTAAATATAGTTAATATAAATTATTTTAAAGTGTATTATGTTAAGGTGCATCTTTCCTTCGTTATAAAGATACACTGCTATTATTTCTAAAATCAGATTGCAGGTTCAGGTACATATGCGGACTCTGGAAAATGTGAAAATTTTTACATGCTGCAACACTAATAGTTCATTTTCCTCTTTGTCAGGCACAAATGGCTAACATCACAATTTACAGACTGCTGTACTGACAATTTCATCAAATGATGAATTCTTATATAATAATGTACAGGCACGAGGTCTGAAGTTGCCTGATTTGTGACTATTCTCTAGCATTGTAGTTCAAATAAAAACAAATTTATCCTTACATCTACATCCAATAATAATCTGAAAATGTGAGCAGAGACAGTCAGTATTTCATTCCCCTTTCTGACTAGCTTGTCAGCTGTCATTTGCAGAAGTAGAGTCAGGCTGTCCTTATTGCAGATGCTGTTCCATATTCTCTGCTGTGGCAAATCCTCTCATCCCAAAACAGTATTCATTAAGGGAAGATTTTTAATTTTGCTTGATTAATGAAATGAATGTTAATATTTTGATAAGTGTGTCCATAATATCTCAACATAAGTAAAATATTTTTTTAAATAAAGAAGGAACGTGCTATTCTGTGCTATTCAGCACACTGTAGCATAAATAACTTAAAAACTGTAAATAATATACTTATAATGCTGAATTAATTCCACTATTCAGAAATAAACACTAACCCTAAACCACTGCAAAATTTGGTGACAAGTTAGCAGTGCCGCAAAGTTAGCTTAAACACAGAACAAAAGGATTCTCTCCAGCAGAAGTCTGAACAGGGCTATTGAGACGACAAAAGGATCCATCAATGAAGCATACAAATGTTACCCAGTAGGATTTGAGTGTTGGTAGACACTCATTGTAGAAGATGGTGCCTGCGTACATCTTTTGCAAGCTGGGTCTAATTCTGTATACATTTTAGATGAACCTGAAGAGATAGAACTTGAATACAACACACAGTTTTATGTTGTCACACACATGTGTTTTGGAGACAACCAAAGGGCTTGAATACATGTAATTCCATGCCAGACTAGGGGGTGGCGAAGTGCACTAATTTTCCCTCTCGATCTTTTGCAGACCAGTCTAGGGAAATCCCGCCCGGCTCTGGGGCAGCCAATGACGTCCCTTCCGGTTCCGGTGCTGATGACATCACTTCCTTTTCTGGCCTTTAAAGCCGCCATATTGCCTGAAGAGAATCAGTTCTGTTTTGTACTCAGTTGAATGCACATGTCTTTGAAATTTAGTTCGTTTTGCAGCTGTAAACAATTATACGGGTGGCTGCCCCAAACCTTCGCAATGTCTAATGGTCATTATTGTGACAATGTCTTATTAAATAATGTGTACCCCAAATGCAGTATACAGTAGAAATTAGTTCTTTGGAGAGAAGATTTCCTAGTGCTGTCTTTGAATGTAGATGTTGTTTTGTTTGACAACATGATAATTAAGGAATAAATGCCTTGTAATCATTAATAGAGAGAATCCTTTTTTTTTAAATCTGAATCAGTTGAGCAGCAAAATCTACAGCTGACTGTTGATGTTTATTACAACAAGAGAATAAAAATAAGAGAACTGTCAGAAAAGGTTTTGCAACACTGTTAATGCTTCAGTCAAAATAAATAGGAAATGTCTGCAACTTGTTTCTTGATTATTTTGAAGTGTCCTGTTTCTTAGGACAAACATTAATAGGCTGTTAAAATTATACATGGTGACAGTGCAGGTATAAGAATGGTGGTAGTTATTGGGCTTCATGAATTGATACACTTTTCTCTGGCTGGACAACAACTGCAGATATTCTGTCCCTTCACTATTTTGTTCATCTCAACTGAGATGATCAATGGATAATGATTAGAAAACTTGCAATTGTGCCTTCAATATCCAAGGAACATTGTGAACATTGTTGATGCCATAAAATATGTGTGTGCATATTGTATTCCAGGAGGTCTAACCATTGATCACAAAGCTGTGTGGAAAGATATGTCTTCAGATTTGGTCTCCTGTTAGACAAGCAGACAGACGGACAGACAGACAGAGCTTTGTCTGCCCAAAGTGAGAAATTTAGCTTTTTACAGAAGCTCAATAAATTATTTACAACAACCTCCTCCCCAAATATACATCAGAATTACCGTATATACGCGTGTATAAGTCGGGTCTTGAAACTCAAAAAATCAATCATAAAAACAGACCCCGACTTATACGCCGGTTCAAAAATACACTTAATTTGTTTTTTTTAACATCTTCTTGCTTCCTCCAATCTCGCAGCAGTTTCTCAGACACATCAAATTTTGTTGCAGCAGTGCAGTTACCAGTTTCTTTCACCACTTCCAGCTTCATATTTTCTTCTGATCAAACGCTCCATCGTAGATAAGGGATGTGTGGTATTCCATGTAGTGGGAAGTGGCCCCAGCCTACACTCTGGACATCTGATAGTTCATGAACCAAACAGGATCAGTGGAAAGATGAGACACAGACAACAATTGAAGGGTGAATGGTGCAAGTTTATTTACAAGAGTGCTGTACAACCAAAATGCAGTAGTGTCAGGTGGGCTTTGAGACACAGTCCTTCAACACTGACACTTCTTCAGAAATAAATAAAAACAAACTAAAAAGAAAAATATGGTGTATTTACAAAAACAGTGCACTCCTACAAAAACTACACACACACTCCAATAATGAAGGTTGTCTTCTTTTATCCCTGGCTCAAGATGCTCCTCCAGCAGGAAAAAAAAAATGCACAAAAACAAGTGTGTATATATAAAAAAAAAACAATTGCACCAAACCCAAAATCAAAAAGTATCCCAGCACCAAATAAGTACAGTATATATACCTCCATCAAAAATAATTACTAGGAGATATGTAACTCTATATACAAAAAGAATATATACAAAGGCCACCAAAATCACAACTGCTCCTCCAAATAGCTCAGCAGTGCTTACTCCTACCTCGCTCTTAGGTCCACTGATGACCCCTGTTGGCCAGTAACTCCTTAACACTAGAATTACCAGAGCCTACGAAAAAACTCGTAGATCCGGCCCACCTTAAATCGCTTCTTAAAACCTTTCTCACCTCTCCGCCAGCGTCTTTTGTCATCTAAATGTACTGATAAAGACAAGCTGCCAGCAGCCGGCTATTCCATCCCCCCAACGACTTAGAATGTAAACAAGCTTTTCCCAGCTAATGCCTTGATTGATTATCTGGGAGTGAAGTGGAGTTTTAGAGTAGAAATGGTAAGATTGTTATTTGAAACACACGCATTTCATATGTGTTGCATTTCTACAGTAATCTGTGTAAACACATTGTTAAAACAGAAACGGTTTACAATATTCTAGTAGCAAATGACAAAATGTAGGCATAAACTATATAATGTATGAAGCCTGAAGTCCAAATATCAAAGAAACACTTTCACAAAAGGTACAAAAAAAAGCCACCGCCAAAAAAACCCGTCTTAGTGTGAGACATTGACATGAATTAACTATCACTGCTTCTGTGGCGTAACAGTATCAGTCGCTGACTGGGAATCAGAAGGTCATAAGTTCGATCCTGCACAACTCCCATTTGAGAAGTGTTCTTATTTTCACTATTTTAGAATAAAATGATACATTTGATTTCAGTCTGTAACAGCCGGTGTAATTTATCATATTTGTAAAGGTTAGCTTTATTTTTTAAAAATTCACTTTTCATTGTCTCAGTCGCGTTCAGGATCCATCCCTACCACCCCCCACCTGACACTGCTGTTTTTACATAAAGACGCGCTATAGTTCTGCAGTGTATCACGATACATACGACCGCGTGTTTTTTTCCCCCAGTATTGCCAGTCCCCACGTGTTGCTGTATGCTGTTTCTTTTGTACTCCAGGACATGCAGAGGAAAGCATAGTAAAGAGCAGTAACTTCAGCGCTATATGCAATCATCAGACACTCCCCATCTGATATTGCTGTTTTCACATATAGACGCGCTAAAGCTCTGCAGTGTACTTGTGACTACATTGTCGTACCAATGCTTGCGAACTGAAGTGTCTGCATGCACTTTTCGTGGCATTATACGTGTATTTTTTGAGCATGCCCATGTAGCTCAAACACAGGAAAATATGTTGATGTAAAAGTATAACAAAACAAGTGCACTTTTATTCAAGACTATAACCGAAGAAAAAAGAAAGCAAGTTACAGTAGGTGGAATGCTAAGAACTGCTGATTTCCATTCTGTGCTATATAACTGTTAACATTTGAATCTGATGACTGCATATAGCGCTGTCTGATTTAGTGTGCGCAAGAACATGCAGGTGGCCAGTTGCTGAGTGCTACAAGGCACATTTTAAAAAAAGAAAGAGACAAATATATGTGATGTTTTGAAGAAATCATTTTATGACGCGAATAGTACCAATCAGAAAACATCGTCGAAGTAATGCAATATTATTTGAAAACGAACAGCGTCAGGTTGGGTGTGAAGTTATACTGGCGCTGTTTGAGTCAGATCAGAAGCTGAATAAGCTGAAAAAGCTCCTGTTCTGACTCTAAGTAAAAAAGCATGAATTAATCAACAGAAATAACCGCGATTGACATTTTAAAGTTAACGATTTACAGTGCATACCAATTTATAAATTCAATGTCCGTTTGAGGAAAAAAACCCACTTTCTTCAAAGCTGGGAATCGAACTCGCGTCTCTGTGGCACAGTAAGGCAGTGGTGCTCCACGTCAGCAAACCGTCCTTATAACTTATTTTTTCAAGATCCATAACACACAGACAGACAGAGCACTGCGTAATACAGAGACAGACAGGCAGAGATATACAAATAAACAGGGAAGGCACATGTACTGAAAGAAAAAAAAAATCAACATGTGCATTGTTTCTGTAGCACTGAATAAGCTCACCCGCTCTAACATCACCCCTCCCTCGATCTGACTCTCTAAGTAACAGCGCAAGTACAGACACAAATCAAGTGCATTTGTGTACTGTATAATATTAACAAAAAGAGCAGCTTACTACTGAAAATGGCAAATATAGGAGTGAGTGGGGATCGAACCGGGACTCTTGATTACACTTGGTTTGCGTCTGTACTTGCGCTGTTACTTAGAGAGCCAGATCGGGGAAGGGGTGATGTTAGAGCGGGTGAGCTTATTCAATGCTACAGAAACAATGCACATGTTGATTTTTTTTTTCTTTCAGTACATGTGCCTTCCCTGTTTGTTTGTATATCTCTGCCTGTCTGTCTCTGTATTATGCAGTGCTCTGTCTGTCTGTGTGTTATGGATCTTGAAAAAAATAAGTTATAAGGACAGTTGTTCATGTTAATTGCAGTCTCAATTGTTAAAAAAATATTTTAAAAGGAGCATCCCACATGAAAATATAACGATCTCATTAACTGACAGTGCATACCAATTTACAAATTTTATGTCCGTTTGAGGTTAAAAAGAAAAAAAAAGAAGTAACACTTTATCCCCAGCGGGGAATTGAACTCAGGTCTGTGAGGCAGAGAAAAGGTACTCGGTCTGAGAGGCAAATCTTAACACGCTACGCCACGGAAGCTGTTATATGGTGTGTGTAGCATTCTATAGTTTATGCCTACATTTTGTAACATTTATTACTAAAATATGAAAAAGTTTCTGTTTTAGCAATGTGTTTACACAGATTACTGTAGAAACGGAACACGCATGAAATGCATGTATTCCAAATAGCGATCTATTATTTCTATTCTAAAACTCCAGCAGTTCAGTCACACCCAGGTAATCAAACAAGCCATGAGCTGGGAAAACTTAGTGAACGTTCTGCGACGGTGGGGGATGGAATAGCCGGCTGCTCGCTGCTCCTCTTAATCGGCACATTTAGAAGACAAAAGAGAGGTGAGAACGGTTTTAAGGTGGGCCGGATCTACGAGTTTTTTCGTAGACTCTGGTAATTCTAGTGTTAAATATAACCGGCAAGATTGTCCAGCCAATCTACCAACACGTCTACCTCATGCAACTATCCAGGTAGACACTAGCGCGTTCACGCCACGCTCTGCAACACGCCCCGGCAACTATGTATTTAAAACCGAACCCCTACGGGTCGCACGCACGTATAAACCCTCCGGTATAGCCAACGGCTATGCTGAGCGCAAGCACACCCGTTGCCCACTCACCAGTAAGTAAAATAATTTCTTTAACATTATGGGATCCCCATCTCTAACTCAATCAAATGAGCTTTCTCTTTTAGGTGCGGTGCACTTTAAACCACCTGCACTGGGCAGGCTGCAAGGACACCGGCATGTAAAAATGAACACGTGCAGTGGAGCCCGTACTGGCTATTATACCAGCCCCACGTGTGTCCAGACACACCGTGCCTCACAGCACTCACCCGCTAGACGGCCCTGCATTCCTGCAACAACGCCCTCAACACACCAACAGTAAGCGCACTTCCTTATAACCATATAAATGCTGCTGCTTCACTTTCAAGGCCTCTTCAACTTAAATTTGGTAATGCGAGGGCTGCGCATTACCACACACCCTCCACCTTAAAATTACAGGCCGCAAGGTCGGGACAAATAATCCGCCACGAGATTTTTCTTACCCAACACATAGCATACCTGAAATCCATAAGGTTGGAGCGACAAATACCAACAGGCCACACGTGCGTTTGAAGGTCTCATTCGCTGCATCCATTGCAAAGCCCTATGGTCACTCTCTACTACAAACTGTTGACAAAAGGTAATATTTTAAACTATCAATTGCCCATTTAATAGCTAGTCCCTCCTTTTCCAACATGGCATAATTCTTTTCTCTATCAAACAGCTTTTGACAGATAAACAAAATATGTGTCCTTTCTTCTCCTTCCCCCTGCATTAAAGCGGCGCCCAAACCTTCCCCTGAGGCGTCAACCTGTAAAATAAAAGATTTGGAAAAGTCAGGACAGTGCAATAATACATTTTCACAAAAAACTTTTTTCAATGTATTAAAAGAAATGTTCACATTTCTCTGTCCATTTGGTGTTTCAGGAGGTCAGATGGGGTGCTGCAATACTTGAAAAGTTCGGAATGAACCGACGGTACCACCCCACCAGTCCCAGAAAAGAACAGACGTGTCTCTTTGTTGTTGGCTGTGGACGATTCTGGATGGCAGCCACTTTGTCAACCTGAGGACGGATAATACCGCCCCCTGTGGTGTAACCCAGGTTCTTCTTTGGCCAAAACTGTTTTTTCCGGGTTTACCACCAAACCAGCATCTTTTAGATGGTTGAAAACTTCAGCAAGGTGCTTTAAGTGGTCTTCCCATGAATGACTAAACACTACCACATCGTCAATATATGCTCTAGAGCGTAGCCTTCTGCACCTTGCAGCACTTTGTCCATCAGACGGAAATTGGCAGCTACCCCATGTAGAGAAAATGGCATTACGGTGAACTGGTGTAGGCCTCCGGGGGTTCAAAATGCGGTAAGTGGCTTTGACTCTTCTGTCAGTGGTATCTGCCAATAAACTTTACATAAATCAATAGTTGTAAGACATTTAGCAGGACCCAACTGCTCCACTAATTCATCTATCCTTGGCATGGGGTAGGCATCAAAAGCAGATATTGCGTTAACTTTTGAATAGTCTACGCAAAAACGCTTTTTTTTTTCATACGAGTACCACAAGACTACACCATTCACTCACCGATGGTTCAGTTATTCCAAGTTGTTTCATTTGATCCAGTTCCTCCTTGAAGACCTCCTGCAAATGTGCAGGGATGCAGAAATACGCAGTTCTCACCGGACCGGAGGAGGTATGTCTTATATTATGTTGTATAAGCTCAGTCTTACCAGGCAGAGCTCCAAACAAACCCTCTGGAATGATCAGTTGGATATCCTGTCTCTGTTTGTCACTCAGGTGTTCCAACGAGGGCAACACTCCAGCATCTGGTCTGGAGGGCAAATACTGTTCCTCTGCCTCATCCTCCTCCAAGACACTTCGAATGAGAAACTGGAAGGAAGGATTAGTATTCTCATGCCAAGCCTTTAACATATTTATATGAAATGTCTGTTTTGGCTTCCGTGGATGGTCAGGCATCTCAATCTCATAAGTGACTGGACCCTTTTGTGCTGTCACTGTATAAGGCCCCTGCCACTTAGCTAGTAAGCTGCTCTCAGAAGTAGGCAGCAGCAAAAGTACCTTTTGTCCCACAGCGAGGTTACGTTCTCTTGCGGCTTTGTCATACCATCACTTTTGTTTAGTTCGTGCCTTCTCCATATTTTCTCTCACCATCTGGGATAGGTAGGCAAACCTCTCCTGTAACTTGAGCACAAAAGTTAGCACATTCTTTGATTCTGCTCTTTCTTTGTCTCCTTCTAGAGTCTGTCTTAGAACACTGAGAGGACAGCGTACATATTGACCATACAGCACTTCAAATGGGGAGAATCCTGTTTGATGACTGCAGAACCTCTCGATATGCGAAAAGCAGGTAGGGTAACCATTGGTCCCAATCAGACCCTGTCTCATTCACAAACTTGCGCAACATCTGCTTCAATGTAGCATTGTACCTTTCTACAAGCCTGTCAGTCTGCGGATGATAGGGTGTGGTCCTTAATCCCCTGATTCCTAACAAACTGTTCACGTGTTTCATCAGTTTGGAAGTCAGATTGGACCCCTGATCAGTCAAAAGTTCTCTGGGAATCCCTACCCTGGAGAATAGCTGTCTGTTACGATAAAAGTGTATGAGGGTGTGAGATACAAAAAAAACACCAAACAGTGCAAACATCGCTTC
The DNA here is from genome assembly GCF_900747795.2 of Erpetoichthys calabaricus. Lineage (NCBI taxonomy): Eukaryota > Metazoa > Chordata > Cladistia > Polypteriformes > Polypteridae > Erpetoichthys > Erpetoichthys calabaricus. The sequence continues at coordinate 70,414,090 of NC_041396.2, forward strand.
AGAATAGTTCGGGTGTTACCGTGTGGTCACATAGGCACAATACATGGATAAAAAAGGCAATGTGCTCCGTGGTTACTCTCTCAGGTGGGTGTTAGCATATCATAATCTTTTGGATCAATAGTTTGAGTTTTCTGCATTTGACTTATATGACCAACATTATAAAATACCAGAAATCATACGGTAAATTTTTTGGCTGAAACTACTCAATGATGTAGGGGTTGAATTCTGTTTGGTTGTTTTCCTTTTTTAACTTTGATATTTTTTTTTTCTTTTAATTTTTTGTTTTCCTTGTTTTATGAAGTCATTTGTGGTATCAGTTCAACTTTATTGAATGAAATGTTATTTTCTTCACATGAAATAAAAAAAAAGAAATTACTCAATGAGAGCACGTCAGAGAGAGGATGTGCATGCAGTGTTCATAATGGCCATCAGTTTTGTTTTCATTTTCTCCTCTGCTATTACCTTCAGCGGGTTAAACCGGTGTCCTGTATCTGAGCCTACCTTCTCAGAAGCAGTTTTACCAGCCCAGCACACTGCAGAATAGAAAAATCACAGGAGCCATCACAGAGTTATAGGAAATGTAAAGGATGTCACTGCCCATGTTAAATAAGTGTAGTCTCCTAAGAAAATAAAAGTCTGCTCTGCCCTCATATAGTTCTTTTGTGTTACGAGACTAATCCATTGATAATCCATTTTATCATGGTCTAACTTCTCAAAAGATTAGGTTTAAGGTTACCACTTCAGTCATGGGCACTGTTTTTGGGAATCACATGGAGTGATATATACATGTAATTTTACATTTTTACATGTTTACATGCCGCACGCTCAAACCATTTATTCAGATTTCTATATTAAAAGTTGTAGACATTGAAGAAGCACTTAAGCAGTTTGACTTAACATAAATGCTGACGAAATCCTGTAACGTAGCAGCGTACAACCTTAGACATGCTGAAAACACACAGAAGTAATAACAAAAATTGTGACTATTTTTCCTCATCCAACCCTGCTGTAGTTTTTTTATACAGGTAAAGTACGGTTAGAACAAGCTCTGTTTTAACGAAATTGTTCTTTTACTAATTTTTTTTTGGTCCTACTCAATTTCCTATAGAACTAATGTTAAAAAACCTCATTAACACTAGAATTACCAGAGCCTACAAAAAAATTTGTAGATGCGGCCCACCTTAAATCCATTCGCACCTCTCCCTCAGCATCTTTTGTCCCGTAAATGTGCCGATAAAGACAAGCAGCCTGCTATTCCATCCCCCACACCTGCAGAACGTGCACAAAGTTCTCCCAGCTCATGCCTTGATTGATTATCTGGGAGTGAAGTGCTGGAGTTTTAGTGTGGAAATAATAGACCGTTATTTGGTACACATGCATTTCATGTGTTCCGTTTCTACAATAATCTGTGTAAACACATTGTTAAAACTGAAACGTTTTTCATATTTTAGTAGTAAATGACAAAATGTTGGCATAAAATATATAATGTATGAAGCCTGAAGTCCTAAGATCAAATAAACACTTTCACAAAAGGTTCAAGGATAAAACAACTTCTGTGGCGTAGCGGTAAGATTAGCTGACTTGTAAGCAAGAGTCCCCTGTTTGATCCCCACTGCCTCCTATACTGTATTTGCCATTTTCAGTAGTGAGCTGCTCTTATTGTTAATATTATACAGTACACACATACATTGGGTTTGCGTTTGTAACAGACGGTGTACATTTATAGGACTTGTAAAAGTTAGTTGTTTTTTTTCACTTTTATTCTCTCAGTCATGATCACGATACATACTACTGCCCCCCAGGGATCTGACGCTGTTAGTTTTTATTTGAAACTGGGAGTAACTGTAGATGTGAGTGGTGTTTTGAGGCAATGGAACTAGACATTCTCTGATCTGGAGGGATAAAAGCTGACACTCAAACGCTGGTGAATCTTCCTTCTTCATATCTCACCATCACTTGATTTTTTTTTTTATTCAGTTTTATTGAGTGTTCCTGCTCACGCTGAATTAGTATGCGCCTTATGGTCTATGATGTCAAAAACAAAACAAAATAAAACAAAACAAACAAAATAAAAAAAACAGAGACATAGTTTTACATGATATTTGGAATTATTCATTTTATGACCTGTATAGTACATTTCGGAAAACATTGTGGCACGGATGCAACATTATTCATATTATTCATATTCATTTGCATAACACCGCATGTTTTTTTTCCCCGATCTTGCCAGTCCCCACATGTTGCTGTTTCCTTTGTACTCCAGGACATGCAGAGGCAACAATAGTACAGAGAGGTCAGTTCAGCGCTATATGCAATCATCACATTCAAATGTTAACAGTTCACACACACACAAGGACCGTCCTTCCTACATTTACGACATGTGTACCTGTTGCAATGCGCACACTTTTCTGTATACTGTGGTTTCTATTACACACCTGAAAGAGAGACAATATATGTGACTGAGAGAATAAAAGTAAAAAATAACAGTAACTTTTACAAGTCCTATAAATGTACACCGTCTGTTACAAACGCAAACCAAATGTATGTGTGAACTGTATAATATTAACAATAAGAGCAGCTCACTACTGAAAATGGCAAATACAGTATAGGAGGCAGTAGGGATCAAACAGGGGACTCTTGATTACAAGTCAGCAAATCTTACCGCTACGCCACAGAAGCTGTTGTATCTTCCTTGAACCTTTTGTGAAAGTGTTTATTTGATCTTTGGACTTCAGGCTTCATACATTATAAACTATTATATAGTTTATGCCAACATTTTGTCATTTACTACTAAAATATTAAAAACGTTTCTGTTTTAATGTGTTTACACAGATTATTGTAGAAACGGAACACACATGAAATGGCATGTGTTCCAAATAACAATCTATTATTTCCACTCTAAAACTCCAGCACTTCACTCCCAGATAATCAATCAAGGCATGAGCTGGGAGAACTTTGTGCATGTTCTTCAGAGGTGGGGGATGGAATAGCAGGCTGCTTGCTGCTTGTCTTTATCGGCACATTTACAGGACAAAAGACGCTAAGGGAGAGGTGCGAATGGATTTAAGGTGGGCTGGATCTACAAGTTTTTTCGTAGGCTCTGGTAATTCTTGTGTTAAAGCAAAGTCTGTTTTATCTACAAAATGCATTACAACAGAGTTTAGATTGAAAGAATATGTCAAGTGCAACACTGTTTAAGTTAATTGAGATGTGTAAAATCATGAGGAGTATGAAAAATGCATTAATAATCATAATAATACTTTTTATTTATATAGTGCTGTTATCCTATGATGTTGATCAAAAAATTCTATAATGAATTACTAAAAAAAATTGTGCTGCAAAATGTTCAGGGCAATCCTCATAAACTATAAAAGTATTTAATTTTTTCTACAACTTTCTATGCAGGTAAGTTCTTGCTGCTGTTTAACTTTTTTAAAATGAGTATACTTGTACTATTTTTTATCTGAATTTCCTTGAGGACAGTGTTCTGCTTTGCTTTCTATTTGAAAATAAGTAAGCTATACACAAAATTATTTTATATTGCATCTTCCATTTTGATCAAAATACCAAAACACTGCAATATATTATACCTGTTACAGCACACTTGACTTGAGCATTCATAGTTTTCATCCTCTTTCTCTGTATGTTTTACATTCATTTGCTCAGAGGTTAATGCACTTGCTGTTTCCTGAGCAACTCTTCTTTTCTCCACCCTAGTGGCTCGCTTCTCATCTTCTTTCGTCAGCATTTTTTCGTGTTAATACTGATTTAAGTTTGTTTTTCTGTTGCAATAACTTAGTACATTTTCTTTCATTTTTAATTTAAGCTGGCACTTAATGATTTAAGATATGAAGAGGTAGGGGAAGTGACGGCAAAGGTAGTAGGGATGAGAACAGTGCCCGTACACATGTGTTGCACAGCTGCCCTGCTGTCCGCTGCTGAGAGTTGATTCTACAATAAAATAAAATAAAAATAAAAAAAGAGTAATAATTCAGAAACTCTTCACTTTTAATATAAAGCTGTAGTGCAGAGTTTCAGCGTAGTATATGTATACCAAATTTAAGGCTACAGGTTATTTGATTTTTGACCTTGACCTTCCTGGGTTGACCTCTAATCTTGGAGGTCAATCATCACCCCTAAAGCATATAGTAGACCTCACGTAGTATATGTGTACCAAATTTCAGGTCAATAGGTCAAACAGTTTACGAGCCACAGATGATTTAAAATCCTGGACAGAGAAACAAACAGTCACGGTAGCGTAAAATATAAGAAGATTATATTATATTATTGTTGCAGACCAATGAACTATCAGATGCATTTAAATCTGTGATCTATGACCAATCCTTTAGTCAATAAGCCTGGTGAAGGTGTAGTATCAATTCAGTGTACTCAAACCACTGACAGCCAGCTTACACGTGGTTAACTATACTTCTCTTAAAAGAAAAATCCCTTTCATAGTCCTACAGAAGAGAATTCATCTATGGTATAAACACAGTTACATGTTACCTTACCATGAAGTACACTGATGGCACGCTCACAGCACTAGATTAATCATTCATGAAATCTGTAGTACTTAATTTCTTTTGCTAGGTGTTGAAGCTTCCATTATTTATTAAGCAAGAAATAATATTTTCTACTACTGAGAAGTTACAGAAAATAAAAATATGTATTGATTTTGAAAACAAAATAAAGCATTTTAACAACTTTCATAAATATACTAGTTCTTTTTAGAAATGAAGAGGTTAATTTTTAAGACAGAATATGAGTAGATGCTCCTGTAATTTAATATTAATATGCTATCCTTGAATCGATTTAATTATTTTTTTGGAAAGGTTATAATTGGGAAGAAGAAGTAATATAAGAATAAAGAAGGTCTTGGGTAAAATTACACTCCATTTATATATCAAATAAATAAATACTGTTTCGCTCAGTATAAACTTAAGACGAACACTGGTCTCAAATATCAAAGTGGCCATCATGTTTAATATCATTGTGATGTACAGGTTAGCACTGCTGCCTCACAGCCATGAAAGACTGAGTTTGAAGCCAGGCTTGGCCACACTTTGTTTGAATTGTGTATAGACCCAAGGAGGAACCAAGTGGGGTTTTCTTTGGGGATTCTGGTTCTTACTTCCACGCCCTAAAGTATAAATATTAATTAGTTGGTGAGTCTCACCTGGAAGGGCATGAGTGTCCTTCATGATAGAATACTACTCTGTCCATGGATCATTCCTGCTCTGTTTCCTGCATTACTAAGATAGGGTTCATCTACTAGTAACTCTAAAATTGGTTTATGTTGTTTCTGTTGTGATAGCAATCCTAAACCACCTGTTCCTTAAGTAACACTGTTGCTACTTATTTTTGCATTGCCTGACAAAAGGAACCTAACACAAAATTCAATAGACAGACTTTGACCTTCACAGGCCCAATATGAGGCACAAGCTTTAAAGTTCAAAAATACTCAAAAGTAAAATTAAGAGAGACAGGAGAATACCATCAAACATTAGGGCCACAATAACAGAAAAAGTTCCTTTATAAATAACCATTTATTTTAAAGCATAACATTGCCAAGCAGGAAACAAAAGAGACAAAAAACATCACATATACAACTTAAATAACAGTACCTTGACAGAAAGCAGGGTGTGAAAATTGAGAGAGTACAAAAAGATTTGCAAAAATCACAAAATGCAAAGAATGAATCCAAATTGCATTGCCAAAGATTTCATACTAACCGAAGCTTCTCCTTTTATAAAGCTGGGGCCACCTCCCCAGCTGCATCATCAGGTGGCCCCGCCTCCTCCCTGGTTTCCAGTTTAAGGAAGCAGGGTGAATAATTACAAAATATTCAAAAGACAGCAAAATTATTACATTTAGCCATGGACAAAACCCTGGTTAAACATTAACAGATTTTCCTAACAGAGTTAGGAATAAAACTCAATTTAATATCCGGTTATGATCTCCTAAATCTGATAAGGAGATGGCGAGATTAAATCTGAAAGTTAGAAGTGCGTAAAAAGTAATATTGATAATTTTCAATCTAATTGCAGGCAGGGATCTCTCGATTTAAATGTACTTTTAGTTATGGTACCTTTTTTGTCTGATGTTTCATCCTTATCTTCCATGCCTAGTGCATCTAATTGATTCATGTACTGATCATTGGCTTCAAGGTATATTATCCCTTGAAACATAATAAAACATATTGGACTCACTATAAAATTCATCCCACCTTCTATGTATAATATTTATGAACGTTTTTTTCTAGCACTTATTCTTCATCCACAGCACACAACTCAGTAAATTTGGACAGAGAACCAGAATATGTGATTCAGAAAATGATTGAATCTCGCCAACTGGATTTTCACATCCACTGTTTAGTTTATTGGAGAGGTTACAGCAATTTGTGTACTACACCGAGATCTGAGGCTAGGGATCTGCACTGGCAATCGGAAGGTTGCCGGTTCAAATCCTGTAAATGCCAAAAGGGAGTCTGCTCTGTTAGGCCCTTGAGCAATGCCCTTAACCTGCAATTGCTGAGCGCTTTGAGTAGTGAGAAAAGCGCTATATAAATGCAAAGAATTATCATTATTATTATGTTCATGCTACCAGACTACTATAGTAATTTTATTGGAGTTATCCACTAAGATCTGATTTATTTGTTTTGTTTGCGTGCATTAGGAAAAAGAGGTCAGGTCTATGAAAATAATACTGTGCTTTGGTTTTGTTTTGTTTAATTACATCTTTACAGTCATTTAGATAACACCTTATGGCTGCCATATTGTGTATATCACAGGCACCTCCATTTTGTATCTCATTGCTATGGTGCTGTGTGATTGCTGGCATGTCTGGACTCTGAAGGAAAGCTTCAGGCAGTCGCATCATTTATGAGGGTCAGATTTTGCTCTTTCAGTTTTCTTTGCCTTATTGATTTATTGTTCTTTTGCTATTTACTTTTTTGAAGACAGTAACCCTTATGAAAACCATTATAGTTTCTTACCCTGTAGCTGAATATTTTAGCAGATATAGAAAAACAGTACTAAATGTAATTAGAAAAAAGCAAATAATTATTTAAATGAACAAATTAACACAGGATAGTTTAGTACAAAAGCAATGTTGTCACTTTATGATAAATCTTTCTTTCCCATTTCATTTGGGACTTGCATGTTCGTCCATCCTTGCCAGGCACTTCTCCAAGCATTATGGCCTCTCTCTGTAGTGTAAGTACGTTTAACAAGCATCTATAAACTGGTCTGATATGAGCATCTAAAAAGTACCCAACAGCCATAGTTGAGTGAATATATATTAAATGATTTATGTATCAAGAGTACAAATAGATGTAGGATCTCTCACTGTTTTACACATAGTCAAAGAATGTTCTTATACACTTAATAACAATTTAAACTGTTACAGGTACTAAAGTTTGAGCCAAGTAACTATAACATGAAGCAGTGATATTCAGTACAAGCTGGACATCTTCATGATTTCATCTTAATTCATTATAGTGGGCATTAACAGGAGTGGCATGGAAGCTTCCCTAATTTAGGAAGGATGTAAGCCTTTCCTGAAAAACCCTCCATAAAGTGAATGTCCGTAATACAAATGCTGAATTACAATTAATTTAAGTGGAAAACATTTTTAAGCTTTTCCTGGCCATACAAAATTCCTCACTTTTTCCTTCATACTTGATAATTGACAGAATTAGTTTAATAACAACATCAAAATAAACCCTGAAAAGGTGTTGCCCCTCATTAAATAATGCTTATTAAAGCATTTTAAGTAGACTTTATCACTTCTATTTTCACATTCAAAAGGATGGTGTTTCTGTTTTTCTTGGGCTTTTCTAGCTAGTTCACAATCTGTTTTGGGGCTTTGATAATCAGGATAATATAAAAATATAAGTGAGCAACACACACAACAAAGTGAGCAAATCACGGCATGTAAATGGACAAGTGGACCTCTCTCCAGCCTGCAGGTCTAGCCCTGCATTATTCAGCAGTCATCCATGAGGACAGTGTCTGAACACAGTGGCAGCAGCTGGACAAATAACTGAGACTGGGATTACGTATCACCAACTCTGACCCTGCCCAATTCTGCCAGCTACAGTGAGGTGTACTTGGAAACATCACCCCAGATTCTCAATATATGCAAAGTTTCCTAAAGTGGTGCAAGTCTGTATCCACCTTAACAAAAGTATAAGTCTCTGAATGTCTGTCTATGTGTTGCTACGTCTCTGTCATTCTAAAAGATGGTGCATCACATAGTTTTGTAGTAATTAAATGTATTGCATTTGTTATTTCAATAGATGGTGCATAACAAACTTTAACTAAGCTTTTTCAAATTCCATATCAAATGGCATGTAACACCGACATATGCATTGAATTGGACACTGCAAATGTTAACACTAAGGTCTACGTTGTTTACTTAGATTTCAACCCAACTTAGGTGGGTAGCACAGCTAATTTTGTATAATTGTTTTCTGGTTTAACCTTGGCAGTAATGAAAGGATTTAGCAAAAAATGTCAGAGTAAAAGTGACCATTTGCAGTTGAATGTGTAGTGAAGTAAAAGTAACAGCAGACAGAAATTTTATACTCAAGTAGAAATATTCTCAAAACATACTCAAGTACTGTAACTAAGTATTTATATTTTGTTACTATACAACACTAGAACTGAGTGTGGATGTGTGAGGCAGGGTGGGATAGAATTGTATTCATTTCTGGCTTCCAATTTCAAACACTTCTTGCTGAAATAAACTTTGACTTTTCATTACTCAAAACATAAAAATATATATAATAAAACTGTCCAAATGAACAGAATCCAGTTATGTCTGTAGTAAAGCTATTCATATAAAAACTAAAAATATGCTTTTATGCATTTTTTGTTCTTATTTATATTATATTAGTAATTAATTAATCATATATAAAACTGTCCAAAATGTTTCCAGGGCAAGATCCAACCTGCGAACGCTGCAACCAAGCTCCTGCCTCACTGGGTCACATGTTCTGGGCCTGCACCAAACTAACATCATTTTGGACCAAAATTTTTAAGTGCCTTTCAGACAGCCTTGGTATCACAATCCCTCCTAACCCATTAACATCAGTGTTCGGTGTTCTTCTAGACAGACTTGAAGTGGAGAAGGACAAGCAAACGGTGATTGCATTCACAACACTTTTGGCACGCAGACTTATTTTGTTAAATTGGAAGAATCCTAACTCTCCTCTGATAAGTCAGTGGGAAACCGATGTTTTATATTATTTGAAACTGGAAAAAATCAAATTCTCAGTTAGAGGATCTGTACAGAATTTTTTTAAAACCTGGCAGGATCTAATCAATATTATTTTAGAATAAGAGAAATAACTATTACCGCATTTAATTCCCTTCTCCATTTTTTATTTACCTATATATATTTCTTCCTTTCTTTTGTTTATTGTTGCCTTATTAAAAAGCCCTAAGCAATTCTCCTTTGGCTAAGCTCTCCTTCTCAGGGGTGGGGTTTGATATTTTGAATTTTTTTTTTGTTATAAATTGATCTATTTGTATGGAATGATTACAATAAAATTAATAAATAAAATTTAAAAAAATAATCATATATATCTTGTACTTGAAGTGTTTTATAATGTTTCTAGAATGAATATACAAATGATAAACTAATTGCAATGGGGTAACAGATGGAGTTGACTAAAATTTCACTTTTATTCCCATGAGAACACTACCAACATTTTGTGGGGCAATTTTGGAAAAGTCACTAGCAGCATGTTACTTTGTCTACACATTAAAAATTCATAAAGATTTTTTTCTTTTTACATGTAACTGGAGACAGACAGCAGGGAGGTTTGGGCTAGAAAGGCACTGCCATGCAATGCCCAATCAGTGCACCACATAACAATGAAAACAATCACTAAGCAACTTTGTAACTCAGTTTAATTACTTCAGCCCTCCATCTATATTCACAGTTCCCTGCCAACTTAAATTAAAAGGCTGTTTTGTGCATGTGTCAGATCACACTGTGACTATATTTCTCTATTAATTGATACCTTTACACAAATTGGGTTAAAATAATAATATCATGTTAAAAGCAGATTATATTGTACAGACGTATATTCAACTAGATTTAAAACTAGATTTGCCTTTAGTAGGGCACTGCTGTATTGTACAATATGTTTTTGTTTACATGAGGAAAAGACATTTTGAAATTAACTGAACTAGCTGTGCATAAATTAAAAATAATAAAAAATCCTTGCTGTCTTCACTTAAGCGGATGAGTTACAGGCAAAAAGGAAAACAACAGGCATGTTTTGTATAGTGGAGAAAATCTTTTAGAAAATTAGAAAATCTTATTTAATTCTTCTGTAAGACTTATTAAAATATATTTCTTCTTACAAGGTTGCACAGTGGATAGAACTGCTGCCTCATTAGTTATATTTAAATTTAGCTCATGAATCAGTGTGGTTGTAAACGCAGCTTTGCCCTGCAGTGTATGCTGTTAGTTGTCTTTTCAAGACTCCATGTATGGTCCAGTTCTGTTCACAGTTGGCAAATAGCATCTGTAGTTTAGGATTAATCAAAATGATCTTATATACTGTATATGAAGACTGCTTCTGAATGAGCATTAGATGTAGGCAACTTCACTGCCTGACTCAATGACATCAGCAAATGAATGTCATATATATATATATATATATATATATATATATATATATATAAATATATATATACAGGGTCTGCGGCACACGGTCTACAGTCTGGCACGCTCGTTTTCACTTGGCACGGTTGAGAGTTGCCTCAGGGGCATCGTCAGCATGCTTCACATCATCCTTAATTCGATCTTTCCACCAGTGCTTCAGTCAATCACATGGACCCCGACCGTGGGGGCTAAGGCAGAGCGCTATTTGCAATACTGAGTTGTTGGCGCTATGGATGACATGGCCATACAATCGGAGCCTGTCCTCAAGCATCTTCTCAGTGATGGGTACAATGCCCATCATCCGTCGGACATCCTCGTTCATGACACGGTGAAGTCGGGTGAGCCCTAGCGACCATCGAAGCAACTTCATTTCCATGGTGTGGAGAGAGCTGCGCATGTTTTACGTTCACTGGCCAGCATTAACATCCATAAAGAGCGAATGGACGAACGACTGCTTTGTATGTTTTCACCTTTAAGTTGATAGACATCTTCCAGTCACAAAGGACAGCCTCCATTTCAGCCAATCTGCATTGATGCAGGGGTATCGAAATTGCGTAGTCTTCTTAACACTGGAATCCCTGAAGCCTACAAAAAAATTTGTAATGCCGGGCCACCTTAAATTCCTTTGCACCTCTTCATCAGCGTCTTTGTTTTGCACATACAGTATGTAAATCAGCACTGGCAGCAGGTAGCCTGCTATCCCATCACCCACCTAGGCAGCTGAATTCAAGTCAGACACAAACTTCTCAGAGCTGAAGTCTCTTTATCTAGGAGTTAGGTGTCTGAAATTGTGTAGGGTAAATAATATATTGTTATTTGGAATACAAACATTTTATGTGTGTTTCATGTCTGCAAAGATCTGTGTAAGTAGTTTGACAAGAAATATGAGGCAAGAAATGTTGAACACATAACTAAAACAGAAACTTTTTTCAGATGTGGATCAAGAAATGGGACAGTTTATGATTTTTTTTTAAGAAATGTAAAATTGTTGAAGCTACTTTATATAATGAGATTCTACAGTTAAGCAATTTGGTATGCACTTAAAATCTATAACCACTATAACTTGTCATAAACTTAGCATAGTGTGTTATTTATGAGTACTCATTTAATGGGTACACAAGAGAAACAATTTAGATGCGACACAGGCATCTTACACTTTTTCCTCTTCATCCCTCAGCCCTGAAGACAATGACCCAGAAAATGACCAGTGACCTTGCTACAGAGTGTAAATGATTTCCTGAAAAGAACAAAAAGAGAATTAGTCTTGGACCAGAAAAGGAAGAAGGCACATTGATACTGCCAAGCTGAAATGGAGTTACCCTGGCACCCAACTCTTTTTATGCATTCTTCCCTTTTCACTATATTGGTAATATATATACATACTGCATATATATTCTATATCATCTGAATTAAGTGCATAGTTTCATTTAATTTTCTCATTGCAGTAACTTCTGGCCCAGAGAATACCCCAGATTCAATGTATTGCTTTATGGATCAGAATTCTCACTTTATTCTAATTTTACTTTCATACTTTTTCCTTATTCTTGGTTGATTTTTAGTATATAAGAATGTTTCGCATAAAAAGGCAATATCTGACTTCAATGGGCTAATGCATGATAGAACTTTCATCTTTTCAATTTATAGTTTAGACCATAAATTTTGTGTTGCCTGTACTGTTGCTACATAATCTGTTTAAAACAGATTCAGATATCTGCATTTCAAACAGATTGCCTCTCAACTCATCTAACTACATCTTTGGGAAGTTAGAAAATGTAAGATTTGTGAAAACATGGAAAGCTTGCCCAAACATTACATAGATAGTAACCTGTTAGTAATCTCAGTCTTAGTGATTTGAGGCAATGATATCTTTCCATCCCTTTTTAATATATAACAATTAAAAGATGTGAAAGGAAGTAGATTTTAAAATTGTATTTTTTTACAAAATGATAGTATTCTCTTTTTCATCTTCCCACTTAATGAAAGTAACATACTGTTGTGACAGCTCTTTGTAAATTTCATTGTAACATATGTTTCATATTTCACCGATGAACACTCCATGCCCAAAAAATGAGGGAAGATAGTCTGTAGAAACCTCAAAACATGAGATCAGAGCACACGTGTGTGTCTCAATAATGAAGACTTCCTCTAAAACGACTGAAGCAGTCTAACTTGGAATTCAATTTGTAATGTTCATTACAATTTAGTTACATCTGCAAATGATTTGATCTGTAATGGTGCTCAGCTGAACATGTGTAGAACATCATTTGTGATGTACAGGTCTGGATTTTTTTAACAAAGTTATATGGCAGATGATTTTCACTTGATACACCAGCCCAATGCAATTCAACTTAGGCAGTGTTCATTTTGACAATACATTTTGATTTAGATTTAGACTTTAGATTGATTTAGATTTTCTAAATAAATTACATTTTAGTTTTAGTCACATTTTAGTCATTTAATTATTGTTATTTTTGCCTAGTTTTAGTTGAAAAAAAAAAATTAATTTTAGTCGAGATAAAGTAAATCAGTTTAAGTCGACTAAAAGTAAATTAGTCAAACAGTAAAAATCAGATGGATATCTTGTTTACCATATGAATATGCACAGAATATACTGTACCTCTCAACTATTATACTAACATGCACACGAATAAGCCAAACCACATATAGTGATTATTGATCATAAAAAAAGAGTAGGTGTAGAAAGGATTTACTCCTAAAGATCTTGACCAGATAATGGCAGCTCTGATTGTCATCACAGTTTTCTGGATTTCAATGTACATTAGTTATGCTGCTGTAAGATTTTACCAAAAAAGGCTGGATTAAGCAGCACACATTTAATTTCAGTAAAGGGTTTATTAAAGAATGAGATCATCATGGACTATGCAATTTATCTGACAATGCGCGCATTTTAACTTTATTCTGATATTTTTTCCTCCAGCAACTGAAAAATACTGCTTAAAATATTACTAAAAATAAAAATGCAAACATTATTATATCTGTACTGTTGAATTAGTGAATTCCAAAGTAATATAGGATACTTAGATTTAAACAAACCATTAAAATTTGTTTTTGTAACAAAATATTTTTAAAATCTGGCTTGTTGAAGAATCACTCTGTTAGGTTTGCAACATTTGTTATTGTAATCTCGTTAAAAACACACTATAGGGTAACAATTAATGGATGAATCAAATTTTTTACATTACTCCAATATTTCAGAGCTCTTGTAAAAGAGACTTTCCTGTGCTGTTTCCAAAGTGTGTCACATGAGTGCAAATCCATAATTACAAAAGTAACCTGTAATCAGTTAATTGCAACTGAGAGACTGCATTACATCCACAAAAGTGTCATTCTAATATATGACATCATAAGTGCTTTTACTGTGTTCTTAACATTTTAGGGTTTATGCTAATAAATATTAGTCTGCTGTCAGAAATCAAAAGAATAATACAAATTTAGTGTTTTCAGAATTTGTATTCAACTATGACATGTACATATCGTATTAATTGGGAGATGCACATCAAGCACTGAAATCCTAAATACTTTTTATGTTAGTATTAACAAACAGAACAGCTGATTTCATCTATGAAGTAGACAAGCCAAATAGCCACTTTGTTTGAAACCTGCCTCGATTTTTAATTGCTATGACTGTTTCATCACTGCCACTGTGCGCAACCCTGAACTGTATCCACCAGCTACAAAAAGGATGGATGCATGGAGGAACATATGTAGATGTGCTCATTACTATCAAAGAACAAATGCAAAGCTTCTGTTCCTTTACTGGCTCTGTGTAGGACACTGTATTAAAAACGATTAACTGTCTTGTCATTTCATCTGGTGTAAGAAATACATTATAATACAAGCTAAACAGTTAAAACTCACATTTGAGACTGAGCGCATCTGATCGCGCTTTCAAAGCTGTACAAATCCGTTTATTAAGTAACTCGTAAAATGATAAAACTGCCAATAACAAAATACTCTGAGTGTTGGCTTTTCTTTTTTTTTTTTTTTAATAGGCACATTATGCCCAATAATACTTAATGCATTAGTTTTAACAGAGTGAACGAGAGTCAGAGGTAACAGTATTGGTATCAGGCGAGTCGCCACCTAGATAACGTTACATACCTTGGCATGAATCTCAGGATGGTGCACCTCTAGAAGCCCCTCAGGTTTGTGATTGTTCTTCCCTGTGAGCTTCATTCCACATGGCTGACACTGGATTTTTTTTTCATCAGTGTTGTAATTAAAGTTGGTCCATAAGTCTGACTGCTATTTTCGCCTGACAATCATGTTGGCCATCATAGTGGAACAGAGTGGAGCATGACTCTGACTAATGTGATGATTTCCCGAAGGTGCCCAAACTAGTGTTATCCAAACAAGCGTGCCTACAAATTTTAAAACTGGACCACTGTATTTATGCTCAACATTTGTAGGCACACCGTGTCATGTGTGATAGAGATGTTCAAAGAGCTTCACATGGCTCATTGTTCAGTAGTCTGTTTGTAACATTTTTGTTTTTGTTTAGTTTTCGTCAACCACAATTTTAAAAGCATTTGTCTTAGTTTTCTTTATGAAAGGTGCATTTTTATTTAGTTTTTGTTCCGTTTTCATCACAGAAAAAATGTTGTTTGACGAGTATTTTTCGTCTTAGTTTTGATCAACAAAATTAATACGCATCTTAGATTTGCTGTGTTTGTATTAAGGTTTATGTGTCTCTTGTGGTTTCAAAACAGCATTGTGTTTCTATATTTGGATTAAATGATCTAGATTTGCAATTACTGATATAACCTTGATTATAAGCAGCTTTAGTTTTATTTTTGTTCAAGTATTAACTGTAATGGTTATTATCTTACCTATTAAATATACTACTACAGCATTATTTGTTGTCTGAGTTTTTTTTTAAAACCTCTGGCAGTTTACCATTCACTTTTTTTTTACTATTTCAGGTTATTCACTGGAATTAAACTGCTTAAAAGTTAATAAAAGTTAGAAAAATTGGGTTGTTCTAAAAACTTTGACCTTTGATGATTGATAAACATGTACAGTTCTTGTCTTGTCTGCCTTGACTATGAAAAACTATCAGCTGTTTCTCAGTGCTAATACTCACATTAAAGAACATCTGTTTCTTTAAAATGACAAACATTACTAATTCACTGTTGTCCAAGTCACCACTGCAATACAGGTTGATTATTAATAGTGGCAACATGATGCCACAAGTGTAACATTCCACATTAGAGATCCCTTTTATAAAACATTGCTTGGATTTGCACATGTACAGTAAACATGCATATGCCAAAAAGTGAATGTGAATAACATGTCCACATTCAAAATTAATTTATTCTTTCAGAGCAGGATTAAAGCGTAACAAAGCAAACAAAACAGGAATGATGGCGCTGGTTGAAGTGCTTCCTTGCGAAGCATCCAGTGCTGTGAGGAAACCATACAATTGACGATCAGAGGGTGGGGTTAAGGGGGGGCTGTACACCGTGTAGGAATGAGAGCCACTCAGCAATGAAAACCAATTGACAAGCTTTGTCACCCATATAAACTGAAGAAAAAACAAAAAAAGTTTTTCAGTGCAAATACACAGCACTGGTCCTCTTAAAAGGGAACTAAAATACAGACACGTAATGCACATTATAATAATAGCTTAGTGATAAGAATTATTATATTTGCAAGTTGTCATTTACATAGTTTGGCTGCATTTCCCTTTTTGATCAAAGATATCTACAAGATATCTCATTATGTACATGCAACTATTCCAAAGACTGAAAATATCTCAAATCCAAAATACTTGGCCTAGCCATTTTGAATTATGACACTCAACCTATATTTGACAGGAACAGTTAACTAATTCCGAACAGCTTAAACAAAAAAAATAATACTTTATGCATTTGTTTTAAAACTATTCATAGTGCCTTGACATTAGTTGTATTTATACAGTTCATTACCTTTTTCACAGCACTTGTATTACAGTTTTTCTCAATTGCTAAAACTCATTTCTTGAAATTATGCCTCCATTTCCCAAAACTGTAAAACACAAATCCATAACTCCGCACTTAACTGCAAAATCTTCCACCTTACAGGTGAAAACCAAACTCTCCAATCAAAACCATACAATCCTGCTGAAAAACCAAACTTTTCTTTCAGACATAACACAAAACCCCTCAAAAACACATACACTACAATATAGTTTTAAACACTGGTGAGATCAATTCAGAACACTATGGCAATAAGTAATGTTGCTTATTCTTCCGCACCACAAAAACCTCTTTTCAAGATGAACACAATAAAAGATGCAACAAATGTTTACATTTGCACCTTTTTTATTCCTTAATGTACTCCACCTTACAGTACAACTTCAAAACCAATATGCTATAAAGTATGAATGAAATGAAATGAAAAAGATGAATACAGTAAACAAAAAATTACTCTGTCAAAGCATCTCATCTCTGGTCTTAGTCAGGCTGAAGAATATGAACGTCACAGACTATTTCTGCCCTAGCCAGACAGTGAAGGAAAAACCCCTTGCATACTGTATCTTATCTAACCTGGCAAGCCTCAATTGAAATGTCTAAGCAGGCATCTTCCATGGCCTGGAGGAGGTGAATACAGATGTAGTGGTATCAGTCATAAAACCTTTCACCGAAAAAAACTTCTGTATGAGGTTTAAAAAGAGAGAATATACAGGCAGAAATAAGAACCAGTCTTGAACCACAGTAGCCTGATGGAAGTTGACATTGTCCCAAATGGCAATGTAGTGAGGCTGCTCTTGTTGTGCTGGCTCCTTCTGGTCTAGCTGGTACACATGGTCTCTTAGACCATCAAGGAAAGCAACCATGGTATTATAGGGACCAAAGATGGCATGGCGGTGGAGGACACCTTGGTGGCTGTTGGCCACACACATAGTGAAATTCCCTCCTCTCTGGCCAGGGACATTCACAATAGCTTGATGGCCATTTATGCCCTCCCTCTCCGTTTCTTTTCTTTTGGTTAAGTGAAATCCTGCCTCATCAATAAAGATGAGCTCATGAAGAGCAAGTTGGCCTTCAACCTCAAATATTCTCTAGAGAAACACAGTAGAGTACACATTGCGAGTGGAAAAGACTCAAATACGTCATACAATATGAAAACTCATACTTGTACATATTCCTGGCAAAGGTCTTTGACTTTTGCAGAATTTATTTCTAAAGGGACACAGTAGACCTGTTTATTTTTTGAGGATACAGTTAATTGTGGAGATGCTGACAGCATTTATCCCTCTAAATATGTGTTGGTCTTCAATCACTCTCCTTTGAATCTTTCAGAGATGGATTATATTGTTGGTAATGAGAACAAGCTCCCTCTTTGCTCCTTTCAAAACAGCCTTCGCCTGCCTCCACCAAATGGTTGTCTCTCAGGTCTGCAAAAAGACGTACTGATGGGATACTGAAACTGGGTTACTGTAATGGAATGCTGTTACTGTAAAGGGGGCAGTGGTAGCTCAATGGTTAGGGCACTGGGTTACTAATCACAAGGTCAGGGGTTCAAGCCCCAGCAACACCAAGCTTCCACTGTTGAGCCCTTCAACAAGGCCATCTCTGATCCACTATTCTGACCCCAACTTCCGTAATGAGCTGGGCTATAAGAAGAAAAGAACTTCACTGTACTGCAATGTATATGTGACAAATACAGTAAAGACTTCTTCTCTACAACATCCTATTTACAAAATGGGAGCATACAGTAACTCCACATTTTTGTGATTGTACACGAGATAAAAATTCAATGCATTTCTGACAATATATACTGTAGTGCAACAGAACAAATACTGTAGCTACAGTACATGTATATATTATAAGAGCATAGAGTATGACAATCTAAAGTTACAGTAGAGAGGAGTATGTAAAACACCTACCTATTTTCCTCTCAGAAGGTTCGTATTACAGAAGCAACAATGAGGCTCAGGTTTGGCTGCACTCATTGCCAGGCTTCTCTCATTGACATCCCATGGACAAGGACATACTCGATAAGAGTGAATTTCATCACTGCTTGTTTCCTTGGCCTTTTCTTTACCTTCCTCCACCTCCTCCTCCCCCTCCACATCTTTATTGATCCATTGTTCCAAAAGTAAGTGAACTGACCCAAGGCCCTTTTTATTTATTTATTGAAGGTTCTGATAGGTGTGTGAAAAATTTTGACTCTTAGTGTTTCCACCTGAATAACTGTGCACTAATTTGGTTCAAGCTGTGCTGACTTGAGTGAACAATATTGACTGCTAGTGCTTTCTAAATGAGCACCTGGTTTAGGCAATGATATATGAAGTGATTTGTGCGTAAAGTTCAACAAATCTGATCTTTGTCAAAACAGGGAAGTAGTGTTTATAGTTTAGGGAACTGGGGTGTTTTTTAATAGTGTTATGGTTTTGGACATTTAGCTCAGAAACAAGGTAATTGTGTGTTTGCAATTGAGAAAAATTGTAAGAAAACAGGAATGTGCTGACTTTTCAGATGATAAAATGTACAGTAACTTCACTGTAAAATGCGAAAAAAAACTAATACTTTCTTTTTTTTCTTCGTTGAAGCACCCTGTTAAGTTCATACATTTTTTGAATTGCAACTGAATAATGTCTGAATATTGTCTAATATAATATTAAGAATAGAAGTCCCATCAATAAAGTTAAGTTAAAACCAGTTTTCTTCCTCATTTCACATGTAATTCATATTTTAGTTAGAATAGTGTTTAAGGTTCATGGTTAAAATATGCCTATACTTTGATTGACCGTCACAGCCATATGATAACATGTTGGGGAAGCATGATGCCTAGAGGAGAATGACATTCCAGATACATTAGATGCATATTCTGTGAGACATAGTATAAATTACCTGACCCTGCAAAGCTACACGTTATAGCTCATTTGGAGCTTTGCCGTCTTTAGTTTGCACAGTATGGCACATATGTATAAGATATTAAATTATTTGACAAACCTCAGAACAGTTCATACAGATACAGACATTGCATTCCATTTAGTTTCCATCTAAATAACATATTTCCATTTAAACCCTATGTTTTCCTTAATATTTAAGTATAAAAACAACTGCATTAAGAAGTCTGTGTGTCTTGCTGAGGGGCACAAACACATATATACAAATTGAGGCTGTAAACCTCCAGTTTCTTATACATATCCTGAAAATGTAAGCTACAGTACATGGCTTGCCAGTTGAAGTAAAGACAGTAATGATAATTGTGCACTGCTTAATTTTTTCAGTAAATAAATATTTGTTTTACTTTTAAAAGCTCCATCTAAAAATATATTTTTCTCTGATATAATGCCGTAATGAAAGGAAAGACATGTTGACCATACTATATACAAGCTATAATTAAATCTGTGTTGTAGACGAAACTGCGTCTAAAGTCTTGTAAGGCACAATAGAATAGTTCAATAAACTATACCACACCATTTTCAAGCCTCCTTAATTGTGAACAGTGTTGTCGGGGGGACTGGAGCCTATCACAACTAGCACAGGGTCGAAAGGCAGGACCTATCAGTTGATAGCAAGTCAGACCATCAGCAGGGTAAATACACTCACATGCAAACAGCACACACACACACACACACACACACATACACATTACAGGATATTTAGCAATGCAAGACCACCTAACCTGCATGTCTTTATACTGCTGGAGAAAACCTGAGCACCCAGAGGAAAGCCATGCAGGGTGGACCCAGGACCTGAAATATATTTAAATATCAATGCTTTAATATTACTAAAGAAATACACATTTTTATATTTGCATTCTTTTGCTTGTTAACTTTTTAACAACACCAGATAGAAGACTCAAGAACAATAATTAGTATACAATATAAAATAAATGTTTATACACACCATAAATAATATCACCAGGAATGGACAATAATTAGAGGGAGGTAGTGGCATAGCATGCAACTCAATTGACTCTCTCTTCATCTGTTAATGCAGGTAAGTTTAAATGTAGCAATGCATAAGTGCCCCCAGTTCAATAAACAGCTATAAGCCATAGTCTAGCACATACTTATGGTGCTTTTTTTAGATTAACTACTGCTGGCTTTATCTCTGCCTAATATAAAACATTCTGCAAGAAACCCTCTTTCAATTTATAAAGCATATAAAATACACAATATATCAATATAGAAGGATTTTATTTACTCCAGTAATCAACACTTATATGAGAGAGATAACTGTATTTACACACTCTGTTACAACCTTCACACTGTAGCTTTATTCTTTGCACTGAACTACAGTATATATCAAATACAGTGGCCTGGCCAGTGATGAAAATCGCTGGTGCAATCAGTTATTTTAAATGAACAGAAACAGTATAGTATGCACATGCAGTACCGACCAGAATCAAGGACAAATATAAGAGAGATCTCCAAAGTAAAAAATAAAATGCTTTTATTAATTTTTTTAACAAAAGAGAACTAAGAAAAAAAGAAATAACATTGAAAACAAAAAAAAAATCAAGCAGTTCAATGCTAATATCAGGATTAGCAAAAAAGTGTTCTTCTCTCCATTAATGGTCAAACTATTTACCAGCTTAAATGCTGGCTAGCCTGACTGTGCTTTTTTTCTTTCTTTTTTTTTTGGGATGCCTGTCTTCTCATCCTTGAAGTTTTTCCAGCTCACAAATTCTGCTGTTTCTTCTGTGGGTTTTGATTTTCTGGTCCACAGAATACTCATTCTTTTCATTTCACCTTTCCAGTTCAGTTTGCTGTTGTATTTACCTTCATTGTGTACCGATTCTCTACTAGTTTTATTTTACTTTCTCATTATTTTCGTTTGAGCTTTAAATTTCTCAGCTTCCAGTAATCTCTTCAAAACAATTCAATTGACAACTGTTTTATCTAGCCAAATCACCACATTTCAATGCTTCAGTTTTAGACTTCAGAGGAGGTCTTGAACTTGAAGTGTTCCCAAGAAGTTACAATTCCATTGTTAGTTACACCTGCAAGGCTGAATCAGCTTACACTGCAACTCAGTGTAGACACCACCTATTTTGCCTGGTTGATTCTTTTGTTATAACTACTCCCAATAGTATAAGACGAGTTCTCCATAAACAAATGACATTAACAGGAAGAACTAACTTCTAATTAAGAAACAGGTTTAATTAAGGCAAAATTCCGACAAAAGAAGTCTGTCCCATTAACATCGGAAATTGGTGACTGATGAAAATGGATGGAATGAAAAACTGAAGTCATTGAGGCCCTCCAAGATCTAAGTTTGACGATCCTGCTGTAAATCTTTGCAAATATGTACCAGAAAGATGACATCCAAATGTTCTGCCAGTATTTCAAAAATTAGGAAATTATCAGAGAAAGCGAGTTCAGAAGTTATTCAGTTAAATTATATGAGTTACATTAGCCTTTTCAAATATATGAATTAGCAAGAAGGGCTTTTAGTTCACTAGACTAATTCTTAATAAAAAAAAATCAGAATTGTTAAAAAATAAAATTTGAGTTGACAAATCAGACAATTAGTGTAATGGCCAGAGGTGACAGTACTTAAATAATAATAATACATTTTATTTATATAGCGCCTTTCCCATGCTCAAGGCACTTACTTATATTTTGTTCTGACTTATGTTTATTTTTCTCTTACATAATTTTTGTGTTCATTGTTATGTATTATTTTTCATGTATTTATAGCATGTATGTATTTCTTGTTTTTATTATTCTGTATAATTTTGTATTTATATGCTTTAGTTGTGTTCTATATTCCTTGAATTTTTTTGGTGGAACATCCAAGGGGTGGAACTAAGGACCACTGTGGTAGAAAATACATTTTGGGAATATATAATAGAAAGAAATCTTGTCTTCACTAAAACCTCTTGAGACAGGGACCAGGCATGAGGAAGCTTGTCCACTGCGTCTTTAATTATTCTTCATTAAATGATTGAAGAGGGAGCATTCATCACAGCAGTCTGTTACAGAATGGTGAAAATGTAAGGGCAGAGGTCTGTTTTATAAACAACTGAATAAACATAATAGTGCTAATTAATGCATACATTTACTTTGATTAGTTTGTTGTCTTACATCCAAATAAAATAAAAGTCTATTCTATTACATTCTTCTTCTTAAACCTTTAACTTTAGCTTTTATCCTTAAAATCTCTGTGTATGTGACAACTGTCCAGTCTTGTTATTTACAGGACATCTGTTGATTGCCAGTAACATGTAAATTGAATAATTTATTTTTCTTTTGTTTTGTTATACCTTTTTTGAAGGTGTTTATTTGATATTGGAACTTATAAACTTCATGTCAACAATATGTCTGATACCATTAGATCTGTACAAGAGATGCATGTTATGGAGACTGACCTTGACTTTAATAATAAGAAATGAAATTTAGATTTTTATTTTCATAAGCAACATCTTTTCTGTTTTACAATGCTTTGAAAATAGTTGAGTTACAGAGAAGAATTCCAGTGTTAATAGGCTGTGTTTTATTAGTACTGGCATAAGTAATATGAGGCCTCCATGATAGTCTGGAAAGCAAGCCGAAATCTCCACCAGTCTGCATGGAGGGATTGCACACAAGGGCAGTTTAAGATCCACCAAAACTGGCTGGATTCAGCCTAAAATGGAGCCAAAATACACTTTTAAAAATACATTTTTGAACTTTGATTTAGATGTCCCAATTTTGTTAAAAATGCCCAAAATGATAACCGAAAACCCTTGGCTAGGATACAAAAAAAGCAATGAAAAATCTTTATAATTAAAAGGTATATTTCAAAATTGCTCTGTATAACAACAGAAAGCTAAAAGTGCAGACAGACTCAAAAAATGTTGCCTAAAAAGGGCAATCCAGTAACAAACCCAATACACTATCAAACAGAATGGTCAAAAAACAGAGCACAAAGGTCAAAAAACTAGAAATCCAATAATAAGAATAAGTAAAAGCACAAGAAAACTCACCAGCACCCAATGTATGCAATGTGCTACATTTAACTGCCTGGCTCTTCTGTCTTTAATGGGCTGAGGTGAGTCCCTAAAGGGAGATGTACAGGTGGTACTGCCACTTGGGGAACCACCCACAAAATACAAGAAATACGGTAGAACAAACCCTCACACATAGAAACTACTACTACTGAGAAAAATGCATACTTATTTGAAGAATAAGAAATGATATAAGTATGCAAAACAGTTTTTTTATTCTGTATTCAGTTCCTTCTTGGCTGTTCTATACTGCTATAATGACTTTGTAACAACTGGTATAATTCTGTAGATAAAAAAGTTAATTCCTGCAAAATGTATCAATAATTTTAATGGCATTTGATCAATGTCTTTCATGGATGTAATCTTTAATAATAATGATTGAAAGTCTACATTTTAGATAAAG
This sequence comes from Erpetoichthys calabaricus, assembly GCF_900747795.2. Classification (NCBI taxonomy): domain Eukaryota; kingdom Metazoa; phylum Chordata; class Cladistia; order Polypteriformes; family Polypteridae; genus Erpetoichthys; species Erpetoichthys calabaricus. Next base: position 70,438,124 of record NC_041396.2, read on the forward strand.
AATAATAGTGTGAAAACAGACAGGACTGAAGATTCAGGCAGAGTATCTTTAGTGATTTAGTTTTCTTCAGTCTCTGAAGTCTGTTCTGTTCAGTTTTCGTCAGTGTGTGGAGATGTTCAGAGCTCAATGAATAGTTATTGAAAATATTTATTAAAATATAAGCATTTAAGCTAAGTAATACAATATAGGCATTCTACTGTAGCTTTCAAGCCATTTTTATCTTCTGTTGTGATAAAATTTTATTTTCAATGTCAACATGGAAAGGCAAATATTGGTGTATTACAAATGACAATGAATGATTGTAAGAATACCTGCAACAAGGCAAGGTTACACATATCCTACAACCACTAATACGATCAAAACAGGACCTTGAGTTTATGAAACAAGGCTTTTTTGTCAAGGGAAAAATTGCCAAAAAGGTACAAAAGCAGGTCATGCAGGGATTAAAAAAATATAAGCTAAAAGAACAACAGAAAAAAAGTAAAGGCTGTAATTCATTGTTTCAACACTGTAAAAAGTGTCATTATTTAGTACAAAATCAGGACTGTCTGCCAGCTCTAATACTTATCATTTTATAACCATTATTTAAGCACTTTGTATGCACCAATAAGTTGAAAGGAAAGGTGAATGATTGGTTGAGAAAATTATATGGAATATCTTTAGAAGGGGAAATAAAAAGCTAATACCTTATTAGTAATAATGCATCAATTGATTAACCTTTTAAGAAAATCTCAAAAATCCTTGAAGTTATGTCTCCTATTTTAGCTTATCTATAGTAAAACTTTGGTGGCGCAATTGTTAGTGGTTTTCTGTGTTATCATTGGTCACTATGGCATTTGCATTTCCTCACCATATCCCCATTGTTATTTCTCCAGGTACCCCTGGTTTCCTTCCATATCGCAAAGATGTATCTTACAGTAACACGTGACTCTAAAGTTACCTAGGATGTGAGAGTGACTGTGCGCTGCAAATCCTGGTGGCCTGTCCATAGCTGGTTTTTGCCCTGCACTCAATGCTGCTTGTAAAAGCTCCAATACTTACAACCCTAAACTGAACAGAGCCAGGGTTGAACATGGATGGAAAAATAAGTGAGGATGATTTTTGAAAAACCCTCGTAAAGCAAAGCAACTAATGTAAGCCAATTCTGACTGGTACAAAAGACCACAAATAAATTAATGAATATTATTTTATATAGCACTTTTTTACATAACAATAAATAAAGTACTGAAGTTGAAGAAATAGCAATGCCTAAACTAATGACAACAATATAAAAATTTAAGGAATTAAAGAAAGGCAAGAACACACACGAAGAAGAATTTACAGTAAGGAACCAAAAGGTCATTGTACCATAATGGTAAAATGACAGGTAAGTTTTAATTGATACTATTCCATCAGAAAACTGGCGAAGGAAAATGAAAAGAACGTATATTTTGAAAGCATGAAATCCTGTTGGTTGCTAACATGTATTTGAATTAGAGTTTCTCATAAAAAGTATAGTTAAAAGGCAATATTTGTGTATATGTATACATTTTTTTTATCATTTAGGTGTACTGTTGGCATACACTTCTTTGAAATATTGAAAATTATTTTTTCTGTTTCACCCAGAACTAATAATTATACTTTTTTTGCATTAGCTAATTAAATGCTGCTACTGACTTGAATTCACTGTAATGGTGTTCAACCTTCAAAACAGGCAGGCAGTAACATCTCTGTATACTTGTGACCTGAAACCATCACTTAAATATTTAGGTATTTATGCAGGACATAATATAAGTATGAATACATAACGTTTAGGGAAATTAAATACCTTGGTGCAAAACAAATTTCTTCTAGTCTAGGCAAATAATGGTCATTCAATTGCTTTTATGAACCCATGAACTGTTTAATCAATGTAATACATTTTGTTACTGAGCAAAACTAAAGCACTCCTATGTTTTGCAGCATATAAACATCCACATATTATTACTGATTTATTTTTCTTTACTGTATGTTAACAATTGTTTTCATGTCACTTGATATTCTGGTCCAGAGATAGACCCAACTCCATTTTTGCTGAGATCCTTGTATACAGTATGTCCTGAGGTGAATTTGAATTCTTGGTTGCCAGTGTTTTTTCATCACCTTACTACCAGAATAGCATTAAAAAGTGATAAATTGTCTGTATGTGTGGCAATTTACAAGCTGGATGTAGTAATCATGGTTCAGACAGAGTGTTAAAGAAATTAAAAAATGAATTTGCCCTCAAGGAAACAGCCTCCCAAAACTAAAAAAAAAATGCTTAATCTCTGTGGTACAATATCAGTTTTCTCTGTTCATAAAAGTGAAACATCTTTATCATCTATTAAAACTATTCAGCTTTACTATCATTAACAATATCAGTAAATATTACAATTCTATCATTCATCATATTTGAAGCAAAAAAATTCAATTATGTTATGCTGAGAGGAAAATTAAATTGATAATGATAAAATGATATCTTAAAAAATGAGTAATGACAAATTCTTAACTTGTTTTTTGAAAGAAGAGATAAGACACATCACTTTAAAAAACTGAAAGGCAAATTCAGCTCATTCCCATTTTCGTTAACTTATTCATCTGTGCACATGGAGACAATGTGGATAGCATGCTGATGAAGTTGTTAACACTTGGCAACTCCATGATACTGGGGTAAAATGCTGGCTAAATTATTGGCACTATAGGAGTTTGGAAGGCTACCCCAGTAATGGTAGGACTTTTTCTAAAGGAACTCCTGGTGTTCCTTCTACATCCTAAAGCATGCAAATTAAAATAATTAATGACTCTAAAATGGATCGGCATTGTTTCCTGGTTTAATTTCCTCCTTTTATTTGATTCTGCAACAGTATGTTGACTTCATATAACCCTATAATTAAATTAGTTAAGTATAGATCAGATGGATATTTATAGTTAGTAAATGGATTTATGCTATGGATGCAAAACATTTCAGCTCCAGAAAATAATTTTGTAATAATAATTTGGTAACTCCATCACACTGAACTTTCAGATAAATTGCAGTGTACTAAAAGTGTTCCTACTTTGTACCTAAATTTTACTTTAAATTACTATATTCTATGTACTGTGTATTAACTAATAACGTTAAGCGTACAACTGGGTATAAAATAACAATAACTGATTAAGTCTTGCATAGTTTAATTATGATGTAATTTATGAAACAAATAAAGTACTTGATCATTCAGATGCCTACAAATATATAAATTATAAGTTGTGCAAACTGGTCCTGCTGATAAACACCAATAGTTTTCAAGTGAGCAGGCTTTCAGATATTTGACATTGACACCTAACGAGGACAGCTGAAAAATGAAGAAGATGCAAAACATCATTTTTTTAAGTAAATTATATCTTTACAATTATCTCTTACATTATTTTTCTCTATGCTTTATTGATGGTCATAAGTTACGCTACCTTGAGAATTTTATATTAAGAGTAGTAAAAGCTCTTCACCATGCTTGAAGCTCACGTGTGAATGATATAAGTAACGTTTGAAGTTCAGACCTATCTAATGGAACTTTTCAGACCTGTTCAGCAATATTCAACACATTTTAATACCTAGGTTACTTAACTTTTATTGGATTTTAGATTATTTTTCCAGTTTTGGTTAAAAGCCTGTCTTACCTTGAAGTGCCTAAATAATTGTACAATCCAACAATGTATGCTAAGTCCTAAGGAACACTTATATGGAAATTTCATTCTGTATACAATGTTTTATTTTTAACCTAAGAAAATAAAGAAAAAATTAACAAACACTAAAAACGCTATTTGAGACATTCTTCTCATGGTACACACTAACAAATAATCAGAAATAAGTTTTAATAAAAGTAATAACTGTGATAAATATTTGAGAAGTATTTCATTTACTTTTCCTGTCTATATAACATATAAACTAGAATTATATATGTCAATCTAACAGGATAGCCACACAACACATACTAAAAGTTGGACAAACTTATACTTAAGTTACTGTGGCAGTATGTTTGAACCGCTCTGGTCTTAAGGTTGCAGTTTTAGATGGAGAGCCTTTGAATCAGAAGTTCTCCGCAGCTACATTTGAAAAGGTGTGGATATTCTGAATGGTTGTTCTGTATTGCCAGTGTCTTAGAAACTGGTGAGTTTAGCTGCAGGGAGAGACTCCTGCTGTCTTCAATGCTAGCTAAAATACAGAGGATGAAAAATTCAGTTGATTAAAGATACAAATTAATACAGAAAATTAAAAACAAAAGAAAAAACAAAAACATATTCACAGCATAATGTACAACTCTGATTAAACAAGCAACTGACAATGTATGGATTAGCCTTTGGCTTTGACTTTTTTAATAATTAAATGAATCTGATCATTATTGAGCAATTAATCTAATACTTAAACTCTACAAAAAGACACCGCAAGATTTCATTGCATTCTGCATTTCCACAGGAGCTTTTTTATTAATGAGTTTATCAGAATATGAAAAAGAGATTATTTTTTTAAATGTGGTGTAGAGTATTATTTATGCTACTAGTCAAAATTTGTTTTCATTTTTGAGTAAGCAATTGATGCAAATATGATTAATTTAGAACAAATGTATCTAGAGCTCTGAGCCAAGGAATACAGTAAGTGTAGCACTCAGTACAATTTCTTTTACTTACAACTGAGTAATTATAGGTCAATATTTGACATTTTAATGGCTTTGACATGCAAAAATTATAATATACATTGCTTATCACTGTACCATTAACCAAACTTGAACAATATTTGGATCAAACACCAAGGGACAATATTGAAGCTATTAAAAATACAGTTTCTAATTTGTATATGTAAATGAGATCTGATTGCTTAGTTTTGCTGATGCAAATGAGGATTTCAATTAACTTCAAAAACATACTGAAACTTGGCAGGGTACACTGGGATATGAGGTCTCACATATTAATGAGTTATGCAGATTACAAATTGTTAGCATATTCAATTGGGGATAATTAAAAAAATAGCCATCCATCATTCTTTAAAAGTGAAATATGTTTACAGTAGTTTTGAAAGATCATTGATAATATTACAGATTTAATACAATATAATGCTGATAATATGGCAAACTGTGAAATTACCATTCATAATCCTATCAGCATCCAACTGCACAAAGAAATTGTCATTTAAGGAAAATTAATGAACAGTTAGAGACTGTATCAGAGTTATTCATGTATGGACGTTAGATTTTACTGTAGTAACTTTATACCCCTATATAATGTGATCCACATAATGCATAGTTATTTTTTTTTGTTGTTAATTCTTTTACACTATCTCCAATTCATGATAACCTTTAGTGTTTTTATCAGTGAATCCTTGCTTTTTTATGAGTTATGATACTGTGTACCTTATAGAAATGTAACATAGTCATTGCAGAAAAGAGAAAAAAGAGATTACTAGAACTTCCACTTTGGTTATTCCTGCTTTATTCATGAAAATGGAGAATGTGAGCATCTTATAGTAAGGGTAGTTTTAGCCTGGTCATCCTTAGGGGTGAGAGAAATTCTCCATTTTTCAGATGGTTTTGGACATACAATGTGTTCTTATTCTCTGATTACACTGGAACATGGAAGGTACAGCATTATACTGCAAAATATCTACTGTGATATGCTACACTATACTCCTATACTCAGTTACTTATTTTTATCAATTGGTGTGATCCCAGCCCACCACTTATTTTGTTTGAAATTTGAAAAGATCAAATTTTTCTCAGCAGCAGGTTTTTCACAATCTGCCAATGTTGTGCTTAAATAAGAAAGCTGGGCCTCTATTTAACCTTTAAGCTATCTTAAAGACAAGTTTCTATTTTTGATGTTTACACCCAAAATTGGGCGACCCGTTGTATATATTTTTAAAACATATATTAGCACCTAATGTTGTGTTACCCCATTTAATCAATGTCACTTTATCACAAGTTCTGCTTGTCCTTTTGGAATTTATGATACATACACTTCATTTATATTTGTTTTTGTGAAAAATAGTCACAATTTATGTATTTTTGACTACAGTAAAAAGCAAAGGAAACATGTTGTGTGATTGTCAAAGACCCGTATGTTTCACCAAGATTGTGTTGAAAAAATTTCAAATGTTGCAATGGTGTCATGTAATTGCATCTGTTGTATTTCTGGTCAAATCTGACCACATAGTTTTATCTACAAAGAAAATACAGAATAAATATATGACTACAAATGACTAATTGTTTTGAAAGAAACACAGATTCAGACAGGTTGGAAGATACAGTCCCATGTATGTATGTGTGTGTTCTAGCTCATAAGCGGCAGTGTGAGGTAATGATGGTATGTGTCTTTCAGTTGTATTTACTACATTTTTGGTACATGATCCTGATTTTTACACATGATGCTGATATTTGTACAACCTCGTCCTTTTGTTTTCTGGATCATAATTGGTATTGTATGCTATTTCAAACAAATTTTTTTTGCTAAGTGTCATCCAGGTCTTTTTTCTCCTTGCCAGATAACCATAATCAAATATGTGATCAAGAGCTTAAACTCTTTAGTCATCTTTTTATTGTTCTGCTACAGAATAAAGAAGCCTTTGTTACAATTTAGAGCTGAGAGAATAAAGTTGTTTTCCTGACAAAAAGACAGAGTAGAAGATACAACACCCAATTCTCTTGATGATGGACTTTTTTCTTTAAATTCTGTCTAGTCAGCAACTCTCACCTAATATCTCACACATTAATTTCCTGTGTTGATACTGATCTGTTCTGGAATATTACAGATGTACATTTTTTGAATAAACCACTTACAAATTAATGACGTTAGCATGCCTTCAAATGTTTACTCTAGACTTAGTCGTCAAGTCCTCCTGGAAATGTTAGATAGGTCAAATGTGATCAGAACACAACCAGAGGGTCAAATGTCTTGATATATATGCAGGACTACTTGATATTGGGCTCTCTGGTCATATAGTTCTCTTCACCTGGTAAGTGGAGATCTAACATGAAATGTAAATGTAGTATTGCTATTGCTTTATAAAGAGAGGGGAGAGGCCACAAAGGTCAACTTGCAATGGTGAGAGACTGGCAACTCAACATTGACATCAACTTTCCCAAACGCAGCTCAGATTACCAGACATTATCACACAAACCACAAACCAAACCAAGGCTAGGCGAGTTATTTTTTTAAAGCGATAGAAACTTTGTAAGACAGCATGGTGGATGCAAATAATTAGAATAGTAGTTACTTTATTATTGTTTTGAATGTAATGAATAAGATGATCTTTATTTTCTTCATGATGTTTATTTAGCCTTTGCATTGCAAATCATTCCCCCTTTTTCTTTTATATATTCTGAGCTTGCGGCAAGAATAAATGATGGAAGGCTGGCTTCTAATTTTTTTTTTAATCATATTCTTCAGGGATTTTTTTTATTAATTTTATTGTAATCATTCCGTACATATAGACCAGTTTTTACAAAAAATAGGATTGAAAAACAAATCAAACCCCACCCCTGAGAAGGAGAGTATGGCCAAAGGAGTAATACTTAAGGCTTGTAAACATGTCTAAATTATTGAGTTTAATAGGGCAAAAAAGATAAATGGAGAAGGAAAAGAAATGCGGAAATAATTATTTTTTCTTATTCTAAAATATTATTGATTAGATCCTGCCAGATTTTGAAAAATTTCTGTACAGATCCTCTAACTGAGAATTTGATATTTTTCAATTTCAAATAATATAAAACATCGGTTTCCCACTGACTTATCAGAGGAGAGTTAGGATTCTTCCAATTTAACAAAATCAGTCTGCGTGCCAAAAGTGTAGTGAATGCAATCACAGTTTGTTTGTCCTTCTCCACTTCAAAGCCATCTGGAAGAACACCAAACACAGCTATTAATGGGTTAGGAGGGATTGTGACACCAAGGCTGTCTGAAATGCACTTAAAAATTTTGGTCCAAAATGATGTTAATTTGGTGCAGGCCGAGAACATGTGACCCAGTGAGGCAGGAGCTTGGTTGCTCCGTTCGCAGGTTGGATCTTGCACTGGAAACATTTTGGACAGTTTTAAGCAAGACAGAAGAGCTTGATATATAGTTTTGAATTGAATAATTCTATGCTTTGCGCATATGGAGCTCGAGTGAATTCTCTGCATTGCTACCTTCCACTCCTTTTCTGATATATTAATTAAGAGATCTTTTTTCCATTGTCCTCTTGGATCTTTGAAAGGAAGGGACTCAAATAAAATTTTATATATTGCAGAAATGGTGTCTAAGTCGTCGAAATTGAGCAGTATTTTTTCCAGCCTGGTGGAGGGTACAAGATGAGGAAAATCAGGCAGGTTCTGTTTAATAAAGTTTCTGATTTGAAGATAGTGAAAGAAATGTGTAGCTGGAAGGTTAAATTTGGAATGTATTTGTTCAAAGGATGCAAAGATATTGTCAATGTAAAGATCTCTGAGCAATTTAATCCCAAATTTTTTCCAGATATCAAAAACTTGATATGTTTGCGAGGGTTGAAAGAGGTGGTTCTCTTGCAGAGGTGCCACAGATAAAAGATTTTCCATCTTAAATTGCTTTTTAAATTGGTTCCATGTTCTGAGTGAGTTAACACTAGAATTACCAGAGCCTACGAAAAAACTCGTATATCCGGCCCACCTTAAATCGCTTCTTAAATCCGTTCACACCTCTCCGCCAGCATCCTTTGTCCTCTAAATGTGCTGATAAAAGACAAGCTGCCAGCAGCCGGCTATTCCATCCCCCCACCGACTTAGAACGTGAGCGAAGTTTTCCCAGCTCACGCCTTGATTGATTATGTGGGAGTGAAGTGGAGTTTTACAGTGGAAATAACATCATTATTCTAAAGTAATCTGTGTAAACACATTGTTAAAACAGAAACTTTTTCATATTTTAGTAATAAATGTTACAAAATGTAGTAGGCATAAACTATAGAATATATAAAGCCCGAGTTCCAAAGATCAAATAAACACTTTCACAAAAGCTTCAAAAATGATTCAACAGCTTCTGTGGTGTAGCGTGTTAAGATTTGCCTTTTAGCTGCAGAGCAACATTTCCTTGCCTCACAGACCTGAGTTCGATTCCCCGCTGGGGATGAAGAGTTGCTTTTTTTTTCTTTTCTTTTAAACCTCAAACGGACATAAAATTTATACATTGGTATGCACTGTCAGTTACTGAGATCGTTATATTTTCATGTGGGATACTCCTTTTCAAATATTTTTTTAACAATTGAGACTGCAATTAACAGGAACAACTGTCCTTATAACTTATTTTTAAGATCCATAACACACAGACAGACAGAGCACTGCGTAATAGTGAGACAGACAGGCAGAGAAGTCACTACATATATAAATAAACAGGGAAGCCACGTGTACTGAAAGAAAAAAAGAACAACATGTGCGTTGTCCCAGCTGCACTGAATAAGCGCAGGCGCTCTAACATCACCCCTCCCCCGATCTTACTTAGAGAGTCAGGGACAACGCACATGTTGTTCTTTTTTTCTTTCAGTACACGTGGCTTCCCTGTTTATTTATATATGTAGTGACTTCTCTGCCTGTCTATCTCACTATTACGCAGTGCTCTGTCTGTCTGTGTGTTATGGATCTTAAAAATAAGTTATAAGGACAGTTGTTCCTGTTAATTGCAGTCTCAATTGTTAAAAAAATATTTGAAAAGGAGCATCCCACATGAAAATATAACGATCTCAGTAACTGACAGTGCATACCAATGTATAAATTTTATGTCCGTTTGAGGTTTAAAAGAAAAGAAAAAAAAAGCAACTCTTCATCCCCTGCGGGGAATCGAACTCAGGTCTGTGAGGCAAGGAAAAGCTGCTCTGTGCTAAGAGGTAAATCTTAACACGCTACGCCACAGAAGCTGTTGAATCATTTTTGAAGCTTTTGTGAAAGTGTTTATTTGATCTTTGGAACTCAGGCTTTATATATTCTATAGTTTATGCCTACTACATTTTGTAACATTTATTACTAAAATATGAAAAAGTTTCTGTTTTAACAATGTGTTTACACAGATTACTTTAGAATAATGATCTGTTATTTCCACTCTAAAACTCCACTTCACTCCCAGGTAAACAATCAAGGCGTGAGCTGGGAAAACTTCGCTCACGTTCTAAGTCGGTGGGGGGATGGAATAGCCGGCTGCTGGCAGCTTGTCTTTTATCAGCACATTTAGAGGACAAAGGATGCTGGTGGAGAGGTGTGAACGGATTTAAGAAGCGATTTAAGGTGGGCCGGATATACGAGTTTTTTCGTAGGCTCTGGTAATTCTAGTGTTAAGCACAATTGGGTTATTAGTATATTTGCAATACTTTGCATTTATTGGAGCACAAAGCAGGGAATATAAAGAAGTACTGCAGGATTTTACTTCTATTGCGGACCAAGCTTGTGTATGTTCATTTATTTGTGTCCAGGTTTTTATGGCTTGTATGTTTGCTGCCCAGTAATAAAACTGAAGATTAGGTAGAGCCATGCCACCTTCTGCCTGAGGTTTTTGTAGGGTTGCTCTTCTGATACGTGAATGTTTTGAGTTCCAAATAAATGGGGTTATGGTTGAATCTAATTGCTTAAAAATGATTTATTGATATATATTGATATATATATATGTTTTGAAATAAAAAAAAAAGCATAGGAAGGATATTCATCTTAACCATGTTAATTCTTCTGGCTAGAGTGAGATGAAGGGTTGACCATCTATGCAAGTCTTGCTTAATTTTTTCCATACAGACGGCGAAATTTTGTTGATAAAGAGCTTTATGTTTACTAGTGATATTTACCCCTAGGTAATTTATTGTGTGTTTGGTTGATTTTTGTAAAATGGCTGAGGACGGTGAGAATAAATGAATAAAATGGTCATGCTATTCAGACCTTTCTTAACAAAAACCTGAACAAAAATGTGACCCCAATATGGTCCTTTTAGTTTTCGAGTGTAGTTCGGTATAGTGTCAGAGTGAGGACTGGCTGCATTGATTCTTTGACTAGTCTGATTCTACAGTAATGATCAATGCCATTTGATCGCCAAAAGCAGTTAGATGTGGATGCTAGTTCACTTACATTTGTTCTGAACAAAAGAGATTTGAAAGTTTCTTGCTATTTTTAAAGGTAGTTTAAACTGTTGAAAATATGTCTGAAACATTTTCTGTTGGTAATGAACATTATGTTAATTTCAGTGGATTAGGAAGTAGTAGGATGCCTAGAGAAAAATGTCAAATGCCACTACCTTTTAGGTTAAGCCACACATCACAATATTCTGTTCTACACATATGGCTGTTGATACAAATTCTCAGGACCAAGACATAATTTCCCCCAGTTTGAGTAATCTTATCAGTCAGTTAGCCCAACAGATAGATAAGTCAATTTCAGAAGAATTGGAAAGAAGCAATTCAAAAAAGAGAGACTACGAACATTTCTCAGAGTGCAGACTGAGAACAATTATTCATTGCCTCTGTGTCACCCTCAGTTTAACTTGCAGGTGTCGAACCATCAGATATACTGTAAAAGAGCTATCTACTCAGATGACTCAATGCATGACAATAAAAGACACACACTTTCTCCCATATCAGTCTGCCTTTGGAGGCAATAATTAAGGGTGTTGGATGCAGTGAGGACCGTCAACACAAACAACAGCTCAGTACCCTTCAAAGAGTAGGAGGTCAACACCACATCTGCAGTAAAAAGTCTCATTATACAGTGTGATGACGGCAGGCATAAATTACTTCATATAGTGCTCTCAACAGCAGCACACTTGGAACTGTGTTCATAAAGGTTTTCCTATTCTTAGTTAGAATGGCATGAGAGGGTGAGTACGAAAGGCCATATTTTAAGTATACATTTATCGACCACTGCCTTCAGTATAGGTGGTATAAGTACAGTTAAATTAAGTTACTTTTTCTTTAGTTAAAAACAGGTTAAAGTGTGCTTTCTTCAGTTTCTGTTCTTTGAGTTTCTTTTAAGAACGAGTAAAGATGGGTGATGCTACTTATTCAAATTATGTGATAATCACTTGTGTGCCAGTTAGCAGAAAACTAATTTTTTCTTAAGGTAGGTATCAAGGTGAACAAAATTTGATGTGAGAGCCAATACAAAAGGTATACATGTTAATATATAAAACCCCACCTAATTTTCAGCTCCAAGTCATCTCTGCATTAAGATGAGAATAGTGTTCACAGAAGCAGGTATGCCCCACTACCCAACCAAAGGAGAATAGAAATTTATATTATGTATAGCTGTAAAAAAACATCAAAAAAACATTTTTCAAGGAGTGCTTGAATTAAACCAAATAGCAGCTTCACTAAGCAGAACTAAACCCAACATAAAATACCAGTCTACTGTACTGTGCATACAAAAACATCACCCCATGGACATTCACAGTATGGCCATGCAAAGCCACCATTTTTCACACATGGCATTTTTTTTAATTGTGGTTGGTCAAGATTTGGAATGTAAAAAAAACTAACTTGAAATTTGACACAGAGTCTAAGCAGTTTTAAGTGGTAACACTACCAGTTGGGCCACTGTGGTAAAGGGAAGCACAGCTACAGTACAAGCCCTGCTTCCTCACAGCTCAATTGGTCTGAATTAAACTCCCGCTCCCAAGTTTGTGTCTGCGTGGAGTTTACACATTCTTCACAGGTCTTCTTGAGTTTCCTCAGGAACTCTCAATTCCTCCCACATCTCTAATATCTGTGCTGTGTGTTTAGTTAGATGTTGACTGTAGGTTGATGTGGCATAATCAAGTGAGAGCTTTTACTCTGTGCTACAGGTTTGTTCCTGTATGGCTGTCAAGGCTGGCTTCCAGGATACTCTGTGTTCTCCATGACTGGGTAATGAGCAAATGGGGTCAGAAAGTAGAAGGATAAGAAGAACATTGTGGGTGTTTACTAAAAACCTGTGTTTTTAAATGGTAGAGTAACTTTTCTGTGCTTGAAATTGTGGGCTTAACCTTTTTTTAAAAAGCTGCATCTTTTTAACTGTAGATTTTTATTTTAAACGTTTTTTTTGGCCATTTGAGTTTCTTGGGGTCAATTGGAGTCAAAATCTGCAGTGTGACATTTATGAGTCGTCATAAATCATATAAGGAAACTAAATATTTTTAGTTATATTTTCTTTCAAATTGTATTTGAATTATCAGTAAAATAGAAAAGTAATGCATGTTTCCTATTATAAACATTTCTTTGCACACTATGTAAATACCAGCTTTGTTTATTTATTACATTTTCAAGTTAACATTTATTTTTTAACATTGAATACTATAAGAGGATATTCTTAAAACGTTAACGTTAATGTTTAAATTCACATAAGCATTTCCTTAATTTCATTAGAATGTTTTTTATTGACACATAAGTTATATGTAATGGCAGATTCAATTTTATTCCCAAAAGCTAACTTGTAATGGAACAACCTTACAGTATAGCTCAGCTATATTTTTAATGTAATAACAGAATTTCTGTCAGTCTGTTAGATAGCTAGAAAAATGATCCACTAGATTTGCCTGAAAATAGAAGGATACAATGGCATACAATTTTCAGACCTCATGCCCGGTATTTACGTATGTACATATGTGTTAGCAAATAGAAACTTAAAGCAACAAACAAAGCAAGATATGTAAGCCATAAACAGAAATATGTACAAAAACATTTACTATTTTTAGCATTCTACTATTTGCTCTATTTTTGTGTGGTCTGTTTTTACTTTGATTTTTAATAGAAATCTGGAAATGAAGATACTGGGCATGCATTGTGGTGGGGTGGTTAAGGCTTTGGACTTCAAACCTTGAGGTTGTGGGTACAAATTCAACCACTGACACTGTGTGACTGTTAGCAAGTCACTTTACCTGCTTGTGCTACAAACGGAAAAAGAAAAGAAATGTAAACAATTGTATCTCAAATGTTGTAAGTCACTTTGAATAAAGGCGTCAGCTAAATAAGTGTAAATGTACTTAGTCAGTGGAATTATATGAATATGTGTTACCCTCATTGACTAAATCTTTCACTGAAGCTGCAGAATTTTGGAAACCTTGGATTGATACAGCTATAAATGCTGGAAGCAAATTGAGATGACCAGCCATTCAATTAAAGCTGATTCTTTAATGTAGTTATCATATATGAAAGTAGAATTTGTCCTTTGTTTGGGTATGGCACCGAAGAGTGGAGACATGACCAGTATAGATATACTGACATCCTGCTCAAGTATAAAAATGATCAGATTATCTCAGAGATTTAAGTTATGTCAGTTTCTACAGAAAACAAAACCACATGGTTTAAAAAGTTCACCTGTTAAAAGTGCCAGAGATCAAAACGTTTAGGGAAAGAAGTGGTGATTTTCTATGGCAAAGGACTAAACAATATGTGCATAAGAAGCAATAGTGAAATAAATGACAGGGTAATTAATCAAATTGATTTCTGAAATATTTTTCTTAGAAAGATAATAGACAATATACTCTACTAGAGATTAAGACAGAAGAGGTTCAGAAAAACAAAATAGAGCTTACAGATCTTTGCCTTGAATTATTTGCTAGCTCAAGCACTTTTCAATAGCACTTTAGCTGCTACGTTGAGACACAAACAAATGTATGACAATACCATTCAATAGGTTTAAATAATGAATTAGTTCAAAACACCACAAAAGAGACTACCGATGGACTAAGTAGCAAATATATAGTGCCTGCTGTACATATCAAATGATCTTTGTTTGCAAAACATATTAGAGTTCAGTGTTTTTTAAAGGTTACGCTGCATTACTGGTTTCACTAAAAGTTTCAGTGTGTACAAAGAAAATAAAGAATTATCTATTGTTTATCACAGAGAGAGATGGGGGGGGGGGGGGGTCATTAAGAGGAAATTGTGGTAAAGGATAAAATCTTTTAAGGAATAATTTTTTGGAATCAAATAAACAAGCATATTTATGAACATTCAGATATGATGACATGATAACACAATAATTAGTGCTGCTGACTCACTGGTCAATAAACTTTATTGTCCAGTCATTGTGTGTGGGATGTGTTTGTTCTGTTTGTGTCTGTAAAGGTCTTATTTGGGTATTTTGTTTTTTTCCATTGCTTAACACTAGAATTACCAAAGCCTTTGAAAAAAACTCGTAAACCCAGCCCACCTTTACTATACACGTCATATAGTTTATGTCCACATTTTGTCATTTATTACTAAACGTTTCTGTTTTAACGATGTGTTATTGTAGAAACAGAACACACATGAAATGTATGTATTCCAAATAACAATCTATTATTTCTATTCTAAAACTCCAGAACTTCACTCCCAGATAATCAAGGCTGGAACTGAGAGAACTTTGTGCTCATTTTGTGACGGTGGAGGGGATGGAATAGTAGGCTGCTTGCTGCTTGTCTTGATCGGCACATTTACAAGACAAAAGAAGCTGACTGAGAAGTGTGAAGGGATTTAAGGTGGGCCTGGTTTACAAGTTTTTTTGTAGGTTTTGGTAATTCTAGTGTTAATGATGTGTGTGCTTAGTAATTCTGAATTGGCCAGGTGTGAGTGAGTGCTGGTGTTTGTATGAGAGTATACTGTGATTGACTGGCACCCTGTTCAGGGTTGCTTTCTGTTATGGGTCTGATGGTGACAGGATAATCCTCTTTAATAAAACCCCTGTGTGCGTCCAGTGTCCGTGTGTGTGTCTTCTGGTGAAGTGCGCATACGCGGGGCACGGTGCGATGCTTCAAAGGCCGCCTGACGCGTCACACAAGACAGAGAGGGCAGACCTATAAAACATTGCGCGGCAGATCCAATCGGATTTCGGTAAATGAAGTAAGACCTAAAACAGAAAACACGAAAAATCCAATCGGGTACTGAGACACGGAGACCAGCTTCCCCATTGTTGTGCAAGTGTTCACTCTGAGGATATCAGACTTGCGATTAAGAAAGCTTGGCCCGGTAAAGTGTAAAGTAAAAGTAGATTTATTTTCGCGCACATTACATCAGTTGCTGGGGAAAATCTGCTGATTGCCCACTGTTGTGACAGAAAATTAAACACATATTATGGACAGCAAAGCCAGTATTACTGTCAGAGAAAATTACAGGCATTTTATGGAAAAAAATTTAATGAGGTAAAAGGTCCCTTGCCATTTAATATAGATTGTTCCTACTAATGTTTATGGACTACTGTTCTAGCACCTGTTATTGTTACGGGCGTAATGTCTAGTATAATAATAATTCTTTACATTTATATAGTGCTTTTCTCATTACTCAAAGCTCTTTGCAAACTCCACACAGGGAGGATATGGGACACAAACCCAGGATAAGCACTGTTTCATCACAAGTTCAGATTTTAATAAGAGTTTCAATAAGATAGCTTCCTCAAGATGTATGGCTAATCTTTTGAATTTTTTTATGTAACACATAAAAAAACAATGTTAGCAATGTTTTCTCATATGAAATGATGGGTGGCCTATTGGTATACAAAGAAACCTCAAGGAGCTAATTTTGTGTGAAACCATCATCATAAAAGTATAATTGAATTTTAGCATTTTTACTTAGGATTAAGTAACAAAATACTAATATTCTAATAAAAGAGTGAGGTTTCACTCTTTGTTGTGCTATCCTCTGGACATGTAACCATTCATCAGTGCGGGCAATGAATGGTTAGATATTTTTCCTGATACATTCCTGGGTGTAACTACCATTTTTTTGTGTGTCTTTTAAAAGAAATGTGTTGATAGAGGCGTGCTTTAAAGATGAGTATTGTGGTGTTACTACGTCACAGAGCCTGGCCCCCAATAAAGCTCATCTAGAAATATCTGGTTGGTAGTGCCAAATTTTGATGTGTGTTACCTCCAGAATCTTCAGTTATCACCCATGTCCTAAACACAAAGAGTTATTGCCAGAATGCGTGCTTTAAGATGTACATGAATGCTGGTGTGTGCACAATTGTTCTGTGAGATTCACAGTATATACTACGTGGAGTTTGCTTGTGTCTTTGGTGGAACATAACAATGTTTTATTACATTTACTATTATAATATACAATAGTTTTTCAGGCCATAAATACTAATAAAGATTATAATTTATTCATACAAAAGGTATTTTTATGAATATATCTCAATAAATCTGAGCCAACATTATGTATAGCCGAACTGAAAATGTTTAAAGTACATTGAAAGCATGTCTGTTTAGTGTGCAGCTGTACTGTATTTTTGGAATAAGCTGTTTTTGATACACTCTGAGAAAAGAGGGAAAAAAAAGAAAACTGTGAATCTCACTTAAGCAGTAGACTATGAAGGGACCAAGACATATAAATAAATAGTACAAATCTAAATTATGAATTTATGAAGATAAAAAGCTGTGTTAGTTAGTTAATTCAAAATTGGCAAGATGAAGCATAAAATAAGTTCAGTCACCCAGTCTTAATTTCAATTAACCAAAAGTGATGTACTAAATTTTAAACAAGGTTTTCAGTGCCTTGGAATATCCAGAGAGACAGGATGAACAAATGGCTGTAAAGAACAATATGTTACTAAATATTATTACCGCTAAAATGGCTGAATTTAAGGTGGTCAGACTCAAATAAATTAGTAAACAAGGCTTGAGAAATCATGACAAAATGAATACAAAAATAATAATCAGAAGTGATTTTTTAAAAATATCTTCTATTCATTCTGTATCTATTATACACAGGGCTGGTGAAATGGCCATGTAGCTAAGGTATTGGACTGTATGGCATAAAGCTGGTGGTTCATTCACCACCAAGAGGTGAATCAAGTCAATCAAGAGGCTCAGTGAAACTCTCGTTTTGAGATAAGGAAATGTAAGGTAATAATTTTAGATAAAAGTTCCATGAAAAAGTTTCATCCAAATTATAAAGTGATATGGTATTTCAAATTTAATCTGCTTTTTTCATGTAAAACCTCAAATCATGACAGATCACGTCAGACATGTCTTTAACATGAATAAGTCTGTAACAAACATTTAAGTGAAAATCAAAAATCATTTTTAGAAAAATAAAGTTTCATTGCCTTGGTTGCATAAGATTACACCTCCTCTAATTATATTTTTTACAAGCGCCTTTTATTTGGATTACAGTAAGGCATTGTGTCACTTTTATCATCTGTTTGAGGTCAGCACCTTAACTCATATTCTCTATGCACAGCTTTCCGCTCCAACTCTTCTTTTCTTACTTGCTGATCTTTGTTAACCTCATTCCCTAGATAAAATGTATGAATTTCTAGGATAAAACTTGAAAGCTAAGATCAGTCATTAAAATAAATTTAATGTTTAAGAAAGTAATGCATGTGAAAAATAAAAATCTTTGCATATGATTTACATTAACAAATTATATTTAAAAGACATGTGTTTGTACTTTAGTGAATTCTATGAAAAACTATCAAAACAATAAGTATGTTTATTACAGAAACAATTTGTTCTAATTGCTCTTCCATATAAGAACTCAGTGCACTACACAGCAATTACAAATTCAGTAGGAAAAAAAGAATAAAATACTGATACATACTGTACATAAAGAAAGCATTATGCAGTGTATACTGTGACTGAGATGGGACACTCTATTTACCAGATCCAAACGTATTTAGGCAGGGTTTGTATCTAAGAAGGTTTAAATAATTGCTAAAAAGACAAAAAAACAAAAAAGAAGAGTTCATGTATAGTCTAATATAATTTTTTTCTCATTTATCAGAGAATGAGAACTGTTTTCAAAATTTAAGTCCTCTTAAACAACACTACTTCCTAGCCTGTCCCTCCCCTCCATCAGAATGGTGTGTCAAAAATGGCTGGGTCCTTGTCCGGCCAGGACGCTTCTTCACTGTATGGACTGGGGGAGCAAGCCTAGTTAGAACAGTACCTTCCCCAGGATGCTAGATGGCTGTCCCCCTGGGTGGCAGTGGTGCCTCGGATTCCAAGGGCTCCAAGGGAGATGAAGTTCTCTACAACCCTGTTGGGATCCGAGGGTGCCACCAGGGGGTGCTTCAGTGCTTCCTGAACCCATGTGGGAGGTTCTTCTGCCACACCCGGAAGTGCAGCCGGAAATGGGTCATCAAACACATGGAGCACTTCCAGGTGGGCTATAAAAGGAGCCAGCAGCCAGCACTCTGATAGCCAGAGTCGGGAGGAGAGAGACAATGCTTGCTGGAGAGGGGTGGTGAAGAAAGAGGGTGAAGAAAGGAAAGTATCGTGTGCAGTGTTGTGCTTTGGACTGTGTTGTGCCTGCAGGAATGGGGAAGGCATTGCCAATAGGCAGAAGAAAAAAATAAAAGCACTTTATTTTAGTAGTGTGCCTCTCGTTTCTGTCTGTGTCAGGTTAAGCGCTGATATAGCGCCATCCTTTGTTCATTCTAGTGCATTCATTTAGTTTTTAAAGTTATGTTTCTTAGGATTATGACAGCTTAGCTTTGTTTTGGTTTCATCATTGTGTTGCCATTGGAAAAGCCATACTGTTAGCCCATGTCAGGTATGGTTATTTTTTACGTGTTCTTCATTAACCATGTTTGATGTCACAGTTTCTCAAATATTTAACATAGGTGTCATGCTTAGTTTTGTGTCCTAGTTTTATAGAGAAGGTCATTTTGCAATGGTGGAATGAACTGCGGCACTGCAAAAATATACATATGGCTTTGACTCCGGATTCAACATGTCCTGGATCTGCTTCATTGTGAAATGGATCAAATGAAGACAATTTCATTAGAGAAGTACATGTCTATGAAATAAGTCCATCATTTGTATATACACACCAAGGCAAAGTCAGAACCACCACAAGTACTAAGAAATTAAAGAAAACAAGAAGTAATATAATTAGTTCGAAAGTAATATTGCAGAGCAATATGAAGAGGATTTAAATAAAACCAGTGATGTTATGATTCCCTGTGTTTTTGCTATTATTCGCTTGGTAAAAAAATAAAAATAAAAAAATCTTTGATTTAATGTGTGCTGTCTTTTTGTGCTCCCATTACTACGATGCAGTTGTCTGTTGTCAAGGACACATTGTTATTGGCACAACATTATTTAAGCTGCTTTTGCGAGTCAGACATTAGCACAGTTTGTGTATTTAAAGTGAAAACATTTCATAGGTGCTTCCTGTTGAAACATTGGTAGTTAGATGTATCTGCTTTTATTCTCAGGCATCGATTCTTTGTTCACACATTGGGCTTGTTGCATTGTTACATGGTAGTTTTGACTTTCTGGTGTCACGCACGCGCGCATGGGGAGTCGCAGAACGACCCAGGTAGTAGCGCGAAATCCGAAAGCCATACGGGACGGGCAGGCAACTAACCTTGTTCTCTTTATTTTCCCAGAAAGAAAGAAACGACGACACCCTGAATTGTCTCCCGTTCCTCCACTTCCGCATCTTCCTTCATTCTGATGACATCAGAATCCCAGACTACACCACTCCTCGTTACCCAGCATTCCTCTGTCCAATTCCGGTCCCCTCTATAAATGTTCCCCCATCAAGCCATATTGTTGTTAGCAGTTAACAAGTGAATGCACTCTGGACTGTATAACCTGATTTTGAAACTTCTTTACAGTATACGGGGCCGGAAGCCCCAAACCTTTATGCTCTGTTGTGTCTTTACTTTACACTGGTTATGGAAGGCCTGCCAATTTTCCAACTGCTCAGGCGTAACAGCTGGTGTTTTACTAATATTGGTAGATAGACTATTCCAGAGTTTGAGTGCTCTACAGCTATTGATTTATCTTTTGAATTTCAAGTAGGCTTTCATCTTAACATTTGTGGGATATGGCCGGACATTCATCCCGGCCAATACCCCCAGGCTGCTAGATGGAGCCCTCCTTGCAACGTGGAGATGCCCCGAATTCCAGCAGGGCATCATGGACTATAGAGTTTTAATACACAGCCCTACTGGATAACGTCGGGGCCACCAGGGGACGCTGCAGGGAGACACAGACAAGTTTATTTTCCATACAGCCCGGAAGTAAATCCTAGTCACATGGTTGAAAGAAATAAAGTGCTTCCGGGCTGATGAAGAAAAGAAGTTTTTACCTGACCCGGAAGTGATAGAAAGTCACATGGACTGAGGGACAGAAACACTTCCAGGTCACGGACTATAAAAGGATTGTGGGAGATCCCAGATGGCGAGCTGAGTTGGGAGGCAGGGTGGCTAAGCGTCTGGGAGAGTGGAGGATTGGTTATTGTTATTTGATTATTGATTTGTTATTGAGTATAATGGAGTGGTGGTGCTTTGTGCACTTTATTATTATAATAAATATTCATCTTTGGACTTTTACCTGGTGTCTGACGTGTGATCTGAGGGTTCAAGGGGTCGACAGTGCCTCTATCTGTTACACATTATAATGGACAACCTAGAGTATAGGTATTGCTACTGTAGGTAGTGGGGGCCACATAACTTCTGTAGTAAAGTTCATTCAGTTCATCACAGAATAATTATTACTTCTGTTAAACAATACCATACAGTACTTCTTTGAATTTCTGTGAAAATAATTTCTCAGAAAGTCACTTCAATGGCCATCAAATATTGGTGCCTTTTGAAAGTATAAAGTGACGTGAAGTGACGGAATACCCGAATATTTGGTAACAGACCTCAAGCAACAGTCTTAGAATATCAGCTCTTACCTCCTGTTGTAAACTTAACTCTAACACTCCTCATTTTTACTTATAGAGACTGGTTCAAATTTAATCATACTGTATGTTTCCAGTATTCATTTTGTAATGATGTCAGACTCTTTGTTTCCCTGAAAGAATCTAATATCTAACTTTTGATTCACACATGTATGTCAGCTTACAATATTAATTCTAAGCTCAATCCAAAACATATTTAGTGATTCAACAAATAGCTCTATGATGGTAAAACATCTTAATTCTAGTTATGATCGTTGCTGCTGTGTTTTAACTTAACTGTAGAGTAGTATGTGAATGATTTGATCAGCCAGACCATAAAGCTACTGAACAGAAACAAAGCTTCTGAATACAAGATAGACATTTTTTAAATTGTGAAAGTGGAATGCAAGACTCATTGAAGTGAAAGCAACATTCATTTCTAAGGCACAATAAAACACAGCGACTACATACCTCATCTTAAAGCTGCTTTCACTGTGTAATAGGTCACACCTAAATATCAGACAGACAGCTCGAAGGTATGTTGAAAAATAAAAAAACATGTGCTACATATCCTGAAAGCTACTCTTCTACTGCAATGGATACTGACCAGTCAATAGCAGATGTCATCTTTGCTTCTTCGCCTTATGTGTTCTTCAGGCTGATTTTATGAAGATCTTAAATGGTTTAAAAAATTTCTCTTAGTACTCTATGCTCGTTACAACTAGCTTGTACATCAGTCCACAGTGTTAATTAGCACTTCCATTACATTCAGAAATAAATGTGGCAGCAAGAGTTCCAACACTGAACAAAGAGACAGGTAAACAAGAGCAGAGTGTCAAGGTTCTCACAAGGCTGTTCTTTGAGTTGTGGCACCTGCTGGTGTGCTCTGCTTTATGTGACCACCCACGTTTCCTGTTTTTTAGAATTCAAGGCAATTTGTTATTTTTAAAATTTCATTCAGTATTTTACACAAACAACATGTCCTTCTCAAATAGACAATTATCATTTTAAAGGAAAAAAATACTTTTATCAATGTAAGGTCTGTGCAGCATTACCTTTACAAGTGCCATGGCAATACACAGCATTGGGTAATTATGTATGTATTTTTGTGCCATATAATAAAAAAATGACACCTATGACAAATATAAAAGAAAATTAACCAAGATTATTTTAATTCAATAATAACCTGTCACTGTCTTTAATTTAATTTAATTTAATTAATTTAAAGGTGATAGCAACAAACACTTACATGAAAGTACAAGAAAAGGATGGAAGATGAGACAAGACAAAAAATAAATCATCTATGCATCCAATAATGCTCATGTAGCCAAAAATTAAAAAAAAAGTTTTGTATATCATTCTTATTTCTTTTCTTACTATTTCATACCTTTATATCAAGCATTGTATGTGACTCTTTGAAATACTGCATAAATACAAACATAAAATTTAAAGAGATTTGCACTGACAGATGAATGTCTATACAGAGTGAACGTCTGAACTTTTTTCAAGTCATGTTTTTTTTAAAACAGGACACAATTAATTGACATAACAGCAATTAATATTTGGAGTGCATTCACAATACCTTTTACCAGATGGAAAAGTCACAAAAAAAAATTATATTTAATGCATCATAAATTAATTAAGTTTCAATGGGTCAATTAACGTTCTTTATTAATCAAAAAATACATGTAATGCAAAATGCTGTAATACCAAGTTAACTTGCAAAGTAAATTACCAGTAAAAAGTCTAAAAGCCAAAATGTAAAATCAATATGGCAACTTTATGGACAAATAAATATACAGGTACCTGCTCCTTTGGGCAAGGAGGAAAAGGATGAGCACTGCCAGTGCCCTACAAAATGACCTCCAGAAGGCCACTGGTGTGAATGTCTCTGACCAAAAAATCAGAAACAAACTTAATGAAGGTGGCATAACATCACAGATGAGAGCAGGTTCACCCTGAGCACATGTGACAGACATGAAAGGGTCTGGAGAAGCCATGGAGAACATTATGCTGCCTGTAACATCATTCAGCATGACCGGTTTGGTGGTGGGTCAGTGATCGTCTGGGGAGGCATATCCATGGAGGGACACACAGACCGCTACAGGCTGCACAACAGCACCTTGACTGCCATTAGGCATTGGGATGAAATCCTTGGACCCATTGTCAGACACTATGTTGGTGCAGTGGATCCTGGGTTCCTCCTGGTGCAGGACAATGCCCAGCCTCATGTGGCGAGAGTATGCAGGCAGTTCCTGGAGGATGAAGGAATTGATACCATTGACTGTCCCCCATGCTCTCCTGACCTAAATCCAATAGAACACCTCTGGGACATTATGTTTCACTCCATGTGATGCCACCAGATTGCACCTTGGACTGCCCAGGAGCTCAGTGATGCCCTGGTCCAGATCAGGGAGGAGATCCCCCAGGACACCATCAGTCATCTCATTAGGAGCATCCCCCAACATTGTCAGTCATGCATACAAGCATGTGGGGGCCATACAAACTGAGTACAATTTGGAGTTACTGCAATGAAAATTCGGCAAAATGTACTAGCCTGCCGCATCGTTTTTTCACTTTGATTTTCGGGGTGTCTTTGAATTCAGCCCTTCGTAGGTTGATAATTTTCATTTCCATCAAATGATGTGGCATTGTTTCGTTCCTAACACATTACCCAGTCCACATAAGTATAGATAGCCAGCATGATTTTTTCCCATTGAGATCTGATGTGTTTTAAAAGTGTTCCTTTAATTTTTTTGAACAGTTTATTTATTAGATAGATAGATAGATAGATAGATAGATAGATAGATAGATAGATAGATAGATAGATAGATAGATAGATAGATACTTTATTAATCCCAATGGGAAATTCACAATTATGTACTGAGCTTAACTCCAAATTATTGTCAGACTTGTGAGCTCTTTTGAGACCCTCCCCAGCAGTGCTGCATGCAGAACACGTTTGATGCATCTGTCCAGGGTTGCTTGTCCGTCACTGAATGCATCCAGTTAGGTCATGCCTGGGGATCCTCTACTGTCTCTGAGCTGCAAGAGGCCAAAAAGGCAAGCTCATCTCTCCATTTACCAAGGACTTCCCTCAGTTAGTGATGATTCTTGGGTTAGAAAGCCTTTCTTTCTACCATAACCTTCCAATAACCTTTGGTGTCATGTCCTCTGGAGACTGGGTGTCAAATGGGTTTATTTTGAAATTCTGCCTCATCTGTAATTAGAAAAGGTATTCAACTAAAAAAGAAATGGTTATAAACAACAAAGGTAAATATAACAAATACTGTTTTGAATTATAGTTCACAAAAGTGATGTAGTTTTACAAAATGTAACATAAGTTTAGCAAGTTTAAGCAAGTGGTACATCAGGTAAAAGGCTTATGGTTTTCTATTAAATAAAATAAAGGTGTGTATTTTTATTCATCACAGTGCCAAAGACTAGCAATGTGATGAATGTTAATCAGACATGCAAAAATTTCACTGTACTCTGTATGTGTGACACAGTGGCGGACCGTGCATTTCACATCTAGGCCTTCAGTAGTGCTCCATCTGAATCAACCCACCCCTCAAAAAGTAATTTATGGTTATAAAAACCATCTTAATATGCAGAAATACAGTATAAAGAGCCGTTGCATCGCAGATAGATAACTCCTGTAGCCAAAATAAATGCCTTTATTGAATAGACAAACCAGGGGTGAACAAGTTCCTTTCTACTGCAGCTACAGCCGCGACACACATAAAAAACATCAATAATAACTCATAAACTTGCAATATTATTTAGGAAAATCGCAACATTTTACTCACCAAAAATTCGGATTATTTGTAAACAAAATCCATCCTCCTCTCTTTCCTCAAAAACAGTTCAATTACTCTGTCGTACAGATTATCCGTGCGCTTCAGTTCCATCACGAAGTCCCTTTCTATCGCCATCGAAGCTAATGCTGAAAGTCGAACCTGCCCTGTCGTATTTCTGGCATAAGTTTTAATTCGCTTTAGGGCTGAAAATGTCCGCTCGACAGAAGCAGTGGACACGGGAATGGTCACCGCCAAACATACCAATGTGTACAGCTGCCCCATGCTCTCATTCAGATTTTTCTATTACACCATCCGCACCATCCTATCCAATCAACGGGTCAGAATACGGTGACGTTGCCGTACACCTGCTAAAGGGCCCTAGTGACACCAACTCAATAACTGATTGGTTGAAGCAACAGTTTAATCGACATTTATTTTGTTTTAGAGGGCCTGCAGAATGGATTGTGAAGGCCTCCGGGCAGACTTCTTTGACTTTGACTCTGCCTGGCAACAAATGATGGCTGAAATGTGATTGGTTAAATGCTTTAATACGAAAATACATGTCTGGAAGCAGCACAACCATCGGAAAAGCTATGAAAGGATGTGGACAGACTATTTGGAATTATTTAATAAGTATTCATGGAGAAAATATAATTAACATCAGTTTGTGATTCAGATATTTTTTTAGGCCACCAGAGAAGGCCTTGCAGGCCCTGACGGCCCACCACTGGTGTGACAATAGTACTACATTTTCTACTAATTTTTTCTTCTATGTCTTGAATTTCAAAAGTTATATCTCCCTCCAGCTCTCATCTACAATTGCTTCAGTGTTAAGTTTCCTGTTCAGCTTCAGTGATTTTTTTAAAGCAATCAACACAATTGGAACTCTTCTTTTCTACCAAATTATCCTTATTATGAATGATGTCATATTCTTTTTGTGAAACCTGAAAACTCTCTATATTGTTTTTTGCAGATTTGGTATTGTTTTTATCAATGCTATTATTTTTATTGTTCTTTAATAATGTCATCACAACACCCTTTTTGTGTTTGTTTTTCTTGTGGGTGCTGTCGTTTTGTAACATGTTTTTGATTCCAGCAGCCATATTGTTGTTAACATCCTTTGCAAGTTATGTGATTTGCAAGTTGTGTGACATGTGATCTTGGTATATAATATGCATGACAGTGTACTATTCTCAGTCTCTAAGCTTAACATTCACTTAACTAAAAGCAAGTACATTTTGGGAACCTAAATAGGGAAAGGATAATAGAAAGCATCAAGTCATTTTTTTACACTTTACTTAATTAGTTAGTTTTGATTCCAGGTTGTGTTTTTCATGTTTCTTCATATTCTTTTGTAATCAACTCTGGCCTGATTTTTGACTACTCTTTTACTTCTAACCATCCTGTAAATCATTAATCTCTAGGCTTTAGAACTTATTTAAGTAATGTTCTGGACTTGCAATTTTTTTAGTACATCTTAGTATAACAAATGTGACTTGATTGTTAATTTTTAAACAACCTGTTTCTTGGATTATAGCTGTGGTTTGTGGTATAGAAAGAAACATCAACATTGAATCCTCAATTAAAAGCAAAAGTCTGTGGTGATATTCTTTTTTAACATATGTACACTAAAAAAAATTTTTCCCCAAACTCTTTTTTTAAAATCATATACTATTGTCACAGCTGTAAGAAAGGGTGCTGCAAATTTGGATAAAAAGGTCTTTTTGATTGTTATCTCTGTTAAGAGTAAGTACATCTTAAGAATACTTTCTTTTGTCTCTGATAAATTTTATCTGTTCATTTTTTGTGATTTTTCTTTAAGCTTTATTTTCAGGAATCATGACCTTTTTTGTTTTTGAATGAACTTTTTGTTTTTTTTGCTTAAGAAATATTTTAATATTATTTTTAATTAATTTAAATTGCATCACACCACCATTTTAGAGCCCCAGCATTTTCCTGGTGAGTTGCTGCAATGCACTGCACTTTTGCTAAGGAATGCTTTCCACTGCACGTCATGTCACGAAGGTCCTGCTATAAAGCTCAATGTAAAGCTCCAGCTCTGTATCTCAGAAAACACACACATCCTGGTCTGTTTTTAGCATCGTCTTTGTGGATAGACATAATCAGGAGAATGGTTGGAATTAAACTTGTGCTGCACTCCAGCCCAGCCACTTTGAGTATCCACAATTGGTATTAACAATCACAATGTTGCTATAAACCTGATCAACAAAAACAATAACATTTACTTCTATAGAACATTTTCATACAAGGGATGTAACGCCCCGACTGGGCATTCTACCTAACATAAATGTTCTTAATTGTTCTTTATGTTTTTTTAAGGCATCTTAATTATTAAAGATGAATAATGACTGCAGGTTCATTGAAGAGCATGATCATTTTATGCATATCTAGTTTATTAAACACAGAACTAAAATGCAGCTACAAAAAAAGCTAAATTCAAAAAGTAGGATTTTAGCTGTTGTTTAAAATGATCCATTGTGTGAGCCTGGCACATCATTTTTGGTGAAGTATTCCAGAATTTTGGTGCATAACAGCAAAAGGCTGCCTAACGACTTCTTGTGTGCTTAGCTCTTGGAATAATAAGAAGATTGCTATTAGAAGATCTAAGGTTACAACATGGAATGTAGGTGGATAGTCATCTTCAAAACATAGGAAGGAGCAAGGCTGCTGCATTCAGGACTAACTGTGAATAGATTGGTGTCTTTCTTAGGTAGGCTAGTTAGGAGTGCAATACAGTAATTTAGCCGACTAAAAACAAATGTGTGAATTAATTTCTCAATATCAATCAGTTCTTTAATTGAGATTTATGATATTTGTAGTGTTACTTAAATGGAAAAATTCAGTCTAAGTAATATAGTTAATATATGATTCAAAGTGTAGGTCAGAGTCCATGTTTGCACCTAAATTCTTTACTTCTGCATTGACTTTTAATGCTAAGGGGTCAAGTTTGTTTCTAATGTCCTCATTATTTCCTTATTATTTATTTTACTACTGACTAAAATTTTGTTTTTTTTCCTTATTTAACTTGAGGAGATTACTAATTATCCATTCAGAAATACAAGACAGACATTGGGTCTGACAGCCCAGAGCGCCAGGTCCATCAGGTGCTATAGATAGATAAATCTGTATGTCATCTGCATAGCTGTGGTAGTTCATCTTGGGTTTTTAGATAATTTGACCGAATAGAGGTATGACATATACAATATCATGGATCTCTGAACTATAATCACCATAACTAACAAAGAATTTTCTATCTGTTAAATAAGACAATGTTTTATATAATACAATATACAGTAATCCCTCCTCCATCGCGGGGGTTGTGTTCCAGAGCCACCCGCGAAATAAGAAAATCCGCGAAGTAGAAACCATATGTTTATATGGTTATTTTTATATTGTCATGCTTGGGTCACAGATTTGCACAGAAACACAGGAGGTTGTAGAGAGACAGGAACGTTATTCAAACACTGCAAACAAGCATTTGTCTCTTTTTCAAAAGTTTAAACTGTGCTCCATGACAAGACAGAGATGACAGTTCTGTCTCACAATTAAAAGAATGCAAACATATCTTCCTCTTCAAAGGAGTGCGCATCAGGAGCACAGACTGTCAGAAAGAGAGAGGAAAGCAAACAAATCAATAGGGCTGTTTGGCTTTTAAGTATGCGAAGCACCGCCGGTACAAAGCTGTTGAAGGTGGCAGCTCACTCCCCCTCCGTCAGGAGCAGGGAGAGAGAGAGAGAGACAGAGAAAAACAAACAGTCAAAAATCAATACGTGCCCTTCGAGCTTTAAAGTATGCGAAGCACCGTGCAGCATGTTGCTTCACGAAGCAGCTGCACAGAAGGTAGCAACGTGAAGATAATCTTTCAGCATTTTTAGACGAGCGTCCGTATCGTCTACGTGTGCGAACAGCCCCCCTGCTCACACCCCCAAGTCAGGATCAGAGAATGTCAGCGCAAGAGAGAGAGAAAGAAAAGTAAGTTGGGTAGCTTCTCAGCCATCTGCCAATAGCGTCCCTTGTATGAAATCAACTGGGCAAACCAACTGAGGAAGCATGTACCAGAAATTAAAAGACCCATTGTCCTCAGAAATCCGTGAACCAGCAAAAAATCCACGATATATATTTAAATATGCTTACATATAAAATCCGTGATAGAGTGAAGCCGCGAAAGGCGAAGCGCGATATAGTGAGGGATCACTGTAATACAAATAATAATGTAGGCCCTCCAACCTGCAGGGAAAACCTGGAGGTTGGTTGTAGAATTGGCCACCATAAAAAACCTGTCATTGGTTCCATTCCATCTGAACTAGTGTGGTGCTGAGGTGTCACCAATTGCATGGCTGCACTCGAGTCCTAATCTGGGATCCTGAGTGGGTTTGTCATGTGGTGGGTGCAGCAATGCGCTGTATCAGTGCGTGCTCCTAACCTCTCTCTCTCTCTCTCCTCTCTAAATAAGACAAACCAGTATAAATTGCTGCCGGAAAGGCCTACCCATTGACTAAAGCAATTTATTAGAATACTGTGATCTATGATGTCAAATTGTGCGCTCGGGTCTAGTAGAACAAGAACAGATACGTAACCTTTATTCGCACTAACCTGCAGGTCATTTACTACTTTAAGCAGTGCAGTTTCTGTGCTATGATTTGTTCTAAAACTTGACTGAAAATAATGAAGTGTAGAATGCTTATTTAATAGTCAATTAATTGCTGAAATACTGCATCATAGACTATATCATCTGTGAATTTTCTCGATAACTTAGTCAGACTGTGCTTCGGCTGTTTCCTCATCTTTCTATTCTCTTTCTTTACGTTGAAAGGTAAAAGAAAATTACAGTGGAGTATTCCATTTATACCCCATGCCAGATTAGTGTTTGGTGATATTGCTCACAACTGTGTTTGAAGTAAACACTTAGTTTTACATAGAATTTTGGAACTTGAATAAACATTTGTGTGTTCAATGATATTTTTAGTCATGGGCTATTTCAAATTATTACTCTCTATTCACTTACCTTTTATTTATTTATGTATTTACCTTTGTATAGCACAGTATAGTTCTTAGTTCTTTCTCTGTCTTGCACTTGTCCTGTGTCTATGTATATGTTGCACTCTAGTCCTGGGAAACATCATTTCATGCCACTGTATGTTGCAATATGGTGTATGGATGGTTTTACAATAAAGCCACTTGTCTTGACTTTGAGGATTTTATTTTATATAACATATTTAATAGTGTGTTTTGGCAGGCAGTAAAGTACATTGTATATCAGTTTAACATGACAGTTTTAAGGACACATGAATAGGAACTGTTTCATTAGGGAATTATTTTTATTTTTTTTTTTTTTAAGGTGCATGTTATGCATTTTCCTATAGCTACTATGATGAAAAGGACATAGCACATTTTCATGTAGAAGTGCAGCTCAAAGAATCATCATTTAATCCTCTGGAGTAATATACTGTAAGTTAATACATCACAGAGAGTTAAATCATTTATGCTGCAACCATAGCCAAACCTTTATTTATTTCAAGAACAGTCTAGAAATTCATTGTATTTCAGAGTATGTCATTTCTGTTCCATCTATCACAATAAAATCCTGCCTTGCGAATTTCATGCATATCCAGCAGAAAAAAAAGATTACAAATCAGAGTTGCAGGCTTGCTGGGTCATTTTACTCACTTGGGTGCAAGTACATTATTGATCTCACAATCTCATCTTGTTATTTCTTTAGGATATCAGAGATGCCACTTCAACAACACAACTATGCAGTATATTACAGTCATAAAATTATTTCTTTGTATACTGCAGCTTCTGTTTTAGTGCTGCATACAACAGCACCACATGTTTAATGTCATCTTTCATATGCTTTCATTGTAAAGCTAATTTTGCCTTTGACACTGCTTTTAAAGTTATTGTACATTTAAATGTGTAATGCTTTAGAAAGAATTTTTGTGCATAGAGATATACATGCAAAGGTCATTCTTTCAGCACATAGAATACTTTTTTTGCTTCTTTATATCTACATTAGTAAACTAAGGTCTTTTCAACTACACCCTTCAGGTTTGTGGGTTCATTTGTTCCAGGCCTGCAAACTCTATTCTATTGTTTTACTCGATTATGTTGACCTCTTTTGTATGTCCCTTTGGATAAAAGTGTTTGCTAATCAAAAAATATAAATGTAAATATATTCAAGGCGAGTTGGTCTGGTAAACACTGTAACAGCAGTGTGCTGGCCTTATAGTCTATGTACAGTTTTACGGCTGTTTAAAATTTATATAATGTCAGTGAAGCTTAAAATACGCTGGCCTCAAATTATAAATCTAGCAGTTTTGCTACATCATGTCTGTTAGATGGAATCTATGCTTTTCTTAAGAGATCCTTTGGTGAAACAAGATGTTAGTCACTTGCAGGAATATATTTGGTAAGTATATTTAACATTTACTTATTGTTGTTTTTGGGCTGAGTTGCTGAAAATATATTTTATGCGTTACTATACTTTAAAACAGGAGAGATAACACTCATGTTATGCTGCATAGAAACATAGTTTTTTTTTTTAATACAAAGCATATAAGGAAACAAAAGGGAGAACAGTAAGTACAAATTTACATAAAAAATAAAAAATGTGCATTTCACTGCTTATCTAAGATGGTACAGAGACCCTGTCGGTCAGGTGGGGTGTGGTCTCCCATTTTTAAAGTACCACCAAGCACCCCATCTTTAACCTCCCTCATTCTCACTCACTCATAAATATTTAACTAAATGAAAATAAATAGTGTTTGCAGTTTAAAATTCAGTAAATGAAGAAATGTGACTTTTAGTGTCATTTTATGTACCTATGCCCAAAAGATTTGAATACGTTTTGTGACAGCTTAGGCCTTTGGGTCAAGCTTTCAAAGGCTTCATATTAACCAGGATCAAGATATTTTTTGTAGTCTTGTTGCTCTTATGTTTCAAATGTATTCTATAAAAAGTATTTTTTTTCTGTATACTTTAGAAACAATTTCTGCGTTGATAATAAAACAAAAAATCTCATCTCCATTTTCTCAACTGCTTTTCCTGGTGGGGGCTGTGTAAAACAGAACAAATTACACATTTTATGTGAGAACACACTTTAGAGGTTGAAAATAATATTTTAAACATTTTTATATGTGGTAAATTTTATCACTTTAAATTTTTACAAAGAAAAAATAAGGAAATCAATCCATTTGTTTTTAAACAATGCTTACTCTGTTATAGAGTCTCATGAAGCCATTGGGCACTGGGCCCAAGGCAGAAGCCACCAATTCGCTGCTGTGCATACCCTCATCCACTTATATACTACACCATTTAAAGACACAGTTAACACATACATCTTCCTGATGAAAGCAGAATAGTCTACCTATTCAACACAGCCAGTTAAGAGGATAGATAGATAGATAGACAGATAGATAGATAGATAGATAGAACCTTATTTGTCTTTATACAGAAGCTAAATAAATAAATACAAACACAATATGGTCTGAACACACACACCACAATAACTGAAAAGGAAGAAAACTTTAAAAAGAAAGAAAAGAACACTCCTGACTTCTCAGTCACAGTCATATTCACAATGAGGCATTATGGAGATGTATTGCTGTTGGTGTAAATGAGCCTCAGTAGCGTTTCTTGACTCACTTCAGCTCAATAATATGTTAGCTGAAAGTACTCAGTGTTAGTGTGTCAGAGAGGAGATGGGCAGCATTGTTCATAACAGCACTCAGTTTTGTTTTAATTAATAATTTAAGTATGAAAATGATAAATGCAGATATTTTATTTACCAATAATGTCTTATTTTACCAAAATATGTGTAATTCCAAGTCAAAGTTCAGAACTCATAAAACAATTCCATAGTATATTTAGCTCAGTCAAGTCAAAGTCAAGTCTGGGAGCATGCACTGGTACAGTGTGTTGCTGCACCCACTACACGATGAAACAACTCGGGATCCCGAGTTTGCAACCCCCCAGGCAGACACGCGGTCCAGACCCGCCATCTGGAAATGACTCTCTATCTGCTGCAGCCAGGTGTTACGTGGGCGACCCCTTGGCCTGGTCCAGCTACTCGGGTCTCCAACAATGAGGATCCTGTGAGCTGGATCACCTTCGGGGAAACTCGCCACATGGCAGTAGTGCCGTAACTGATGCTCCCTCACAATGCAAGTAATGTGCCTCTTTCGGGACTCCGTGGGCAACTGCTCATTCGACACAAAGTCCAACCAACGGTACCCAAGGATTTTCCGGAGAGACACAGTACCAAAGGAGTCCAGACTTCGTTTCAGGTCACTGGATAGCGTCCATGTCTCGCAACCATATAGCAAGACAAGAAGCACCGGGGCTCTAAAAACTTGGACCTTCGTTCTTTTGCATAGATATCGG
This sequence comes from Erpetoichthys calabaricus, assembly GCF_900747795.2. Classification (NCBI taxonomy): domain Eukaryota; kingdom Metazoa; phylum Chordata; class Cladistia; order Polypteriformes; family Polypteridae; genus Erpetoichthys; species Erpetoichthys calabaricus. The sequence goes on from NC_041396.2 coordinate 70,471,895, forward strand.
GAGCAGCACACATCCCTTTCCAGCGACCTCATGACCCCCCATGCTTTCCCAATCCGTCTACTGACTTCATAGGAAGAGTCACCAGAAACATGAATGTCACTGCCAAAGTAAGTAAACCTCTCAACCTCTAGCACAGTGGTGTTCCTAAAATCAACTTTATTAAGTCTGATGAGCAGTTTCCAACATATCAAAGTCTAAAAGGATTTAGTGGTTTGACTGAATGGATTTTTAGATGTTAAATACCTACTTTACTTTTACTTTAATCTATATAATTACTGCGGATGAAATTTGAATCAAATGTCACAATATATGCCTTGTTTAGTTAGAAACAAATACATTTATTATGTAGCACATTTAGATTTTAAAAGTGCTTGAAATAAAATATAATGTTCATTCTTAAATCGTGTAAAATAATTAAAATTATAAAGATATTTTTCTGCCTTTTCTAGTAGATCTTGCAGGTTAGGCAACACTACAAATTGACATTTATTTGTACTCTTGGGAAAAGGTTTACATTGTATTGGAATTCTGATGGATATATATATCAGTGTTTGGGTCGTATGTCCTTTGTATGCAATCATGTCATTCTTATTTGACTATTGACATCCATATATGTCATGAGTGTCAGCACAATCATGGGTCTTATTAATGACAACTTTCTTTTTGAAATAAGTCAAGCTCTGCCTGTTTTAGGAACGGATTTAGCAGATGGCTTGCTGCATCTCATATCAATCTAATGCTGACCGGTGAACTGGCACATGTCCCTAAAGACCCTATTCTTGCAAGGTCTTCTCTCAGATCTAACCACAGCAGTAAATCCCTACACTGACACCAGATGTAGGTCTTGTCATCCTTCCCATAATGAGTGTCCAAAACAGTTGGAATAAAGAAGCCATTAAAATGTGATCGATATACTACTGGCAGTTTCAAGAGCTCTGATTTGAGATACTGTAAGTGTGGGTAAAACCAGGTTTGTCAAGCACAAATTTTCACTGTTAACTCCTATTATCACTGTCAGGGATGTCAGCTGATATTATTAAGGCATGATTTATCTTTACATTAACAGCACTCTATAAAGGGTCTCTCCTAATGATTTTACTGCCACTTTATTTTTTTTTCATTTTGTCTTGCTGATCACACTTATGCAGATTATATAAATAATAGAAATGCATATCTAATGTAAATTAAAGAATGTATTGTTTAATATTGATTTAATTAATTTTTGGTGGGTTACACCTTTCATCCAATTGATTTGTTGTAAGGCTCTGACTTTTAATGAAGTAAAAAAGACAAGAAACATTTGACAATGTGACAGCTCCAGTCCCAGAGGGGCCCATGGGGAACCACAAATGTTCCCGAAAAAGTGGGTCACAACATTATTAATATGGCCTTGTTTCTAGCCACCTGTGGTGAGAGTAGCCAACTACCAGATCATTGGTGGAAGAATTGCTGAAACAGCTCTTTACTAAAATGTGAATCAAGAGCTAATCAGGTAACAACAAGACCAAAGTTCAGAACTGAGCAGGATTAGTTCCAGGTCCTGATGCAGCAACTCAAAGAGTAGAGAGAAACCTAATTTAAATTATAGCCAGAGCAGTGCAAACAGCTATTATAATATTTCCAGCTGTTACATAGGCTGTTAGATATTACACACTTACTACTGTATAGTAAACTGTTAAAAACTTCCAGTCCAGGGTATAGAAGTAATACATGGCTTTCTGAAGCATGTTAAATCCTTCAGATTCATTGAGAGATGATACAAAGACATTAATTTTGAAGATAAGAGTCACATCATTTAGACTTGAAAAGGGGATACAGACCATCATAGACCCTTTAGTGAAAGTAAGAGAGATCAGATGTCTCTTAGTCTAAAACAGGGTAATTGTATATAACAATTGCTCCCCATATTATTTGGGTGGTGGAATTCAGTCTTTTTTTAAACATACAACTGAGATCTCTTGGCCTCCCTCTAGCAGCCCCTGGTGTCCTACACATCTAAGACTTCTGCTGCCCTTTAAGGCAGCATGTTTTGAATGTTTAGCAAAATGTTAACCATAATTCAGTAGTTCCAGAACACAGTCTTGAATTAGCAATGTGGCTCCAGCTTTCTTAGTGAATATGTGATAATTTACAACCTCCCACCCAGGCCACAACTGTCTCATCTCTACAATATTGTCCATATCTGTAGCCCTTTTCAGTCATCTAGAAAAAGTAAAAAGCATCCTGCCACTTAGTGGCCCTGCAGTATCATACAGGAATGTGTAGGACTTCTTCTTCTAGGGCAGGGTATCTCAATTTTATAGAAACGTACTATGAGATTAGTTCCCTTGGCAACTTTTTCCCACCTCACCACGACTTTACAATATATAGTAATGGTGTTCATTGAAGCCAGATGCTATTCATGATAAAGATGTGTGAGTTTTAACGGCAGGGGAAAGAAAGCAGGCTTTTCCCTGAAACACACAAGAAATTTTCTATCAATCTGAAGTTTCCATCAGTGGGTTTCATTCAGCGGTTTATTAGAATTTAAATTAATGTTAAATGAAAAGTGTAACAATTTTCTAAAGTATATATTTCCCTTGTCATAGTATAACTACTGTTGGCGCTGAGTAGAGGAAGGTTACAATATTCAGAGAGCACATTCTAATATAGCATACACCTTCCTTGGATACATAGACACTTTCAGAGATGGTTTCTTCCTGAATATTTCTGCCAGGAAAGACTTGGCTACCTGAGAACCTGAGTTGGAATAAGTGTGGTCAGGAATAGGATAGATGCATTGGATTCCACTAAAAGACAAATAACACTGAGAGTACCCTCCTTTCATTACTACACAACTGAAATACATCTATAAATTTATAAAAATATAGAAATGCGTAGGAATGAGACAAAGTACTCAATAAGAAAGACATACTCAAAAAATGATCCACAGAGCACTTTTTTAAAGGTTTAAACCTCATTTGTTCTATTTGGATGGCTTGTCTACCAGTGCAATTCTTAAATACCACTAAAGAAGGGTTACTTCAACATCAAGCCCTGAAACCACTTCAAGGGTCTGCTGGATGTCCTCCTTACTTACAAGGGAAGGTTTCCTTTCCCTTTGGGGAAAGCAAATATCCCTATACATTTCGGCCATTCGTGGCTTCAAAATGTCTTCTTAAATGGTTCTCCTCCAGGACTATATTCTAACACCTAATTTTAAAGGGGACCTATGGTCTCTTGCCAGACCACCATGACTTATCTTTCCCTCTAAAATAGGAAACTTTTTTATGCCAGCTGCTGGCTTAAAGGTCCCTATACTCATCCCCCTGTCCTTTAAAACCTCCCTCTCTCTTCTATATTATACTACCCTTTTTTTTTTAGTGCTTGCCTTTCCGGGACACTTTAATCTGTGATGATTTTTGTTGCTCCCTAGTGATACTTTTCCCAACTGGTATACTAAGGTAATTTCATATTTAAAGTTAAGCGTTTCTGTCATTTAAGATTACCTGTAGACTGTGTGCTACCCTTAGTCATTGCGGTGGCCCTACTGTATCATCTACTTACTGTACATAATATAGCTATAGACAATAGCAGCTATAGAGTAAACAAAAAAAAACAATAAAATGACCAAGTAGACAAATTGTATAATTAGAATGTTTCGTTGCACTTTAGCTATCAGAATTTAATTTTTAAATACAACAAAAAGACGTTAATAGTTATAACGTGTTATTATAAACTTATTATAAACTTCACAAAAAGTCATACATAAAAACAGAAACACGGGTGCAAAAATATTTAATATAAATGGTGCTTTGTTTCTACTGAATACCTACATGTCCTACTTTAGAAGGTGCTGGCTGTAACCAAGGTTTATCCAGTACATTTATTTATTTGAAAACTTAAAGAAAGAATTCCATTATAAATAATAAATCATCTACTACTAATAAGATTTATCCAGCACAATTTAAACAACAAAGATTTAAAGTGGCACGTGAGCCCTGAGTTGTCTGGAATGTTAATATTCTAATGGTCAAAGTCAGGGATGTGCGGTCTGGCGAGACAAGTGAGGCAGAGCCTCAGTTGTCATCATGAAAAGTAAAAAAACTAATAATGATAGCATAAAATAAATTTGTCCACTGGTCTGTGCTATTAATTTGTTTTCTGTATAATTCCAATAGTTTTGACCATTTTTATAGTCAAAATCACTGAATTTTCACATTTTCTGTTCAAATACAGGGGAGAAATGCGCTATCCCTCACACACTGGGTTGATGCATACAATTGGCACGTGCCTGTTGCTGTCTCTCTGTATGTCGCCAATCTAATGTTTGCAGATACATTTATTATACCCCCTGACTTTCCACAGTCTGGCTAATATCTTTAATGAATTTGTGTGACATATTTAGTCTTGCTGATCAGAGATAAAACTGCAGTGAAAACACACAAGGTGAGGCAGACAGCTCTGTGCTGCAACAAAGGGGGCGGAAGTGAACCCAACAGGTGCTTGTTGCTGCTGTTCTTCTACGCAGAGGCTCTAGGCACCAATAAGTTAGCAATATTAGAAAGTAAAGTGCACTGCAGCGGTCCGTTTATTTTTATTTTTTGTTCTGACTGACTGCCAAAATGGAAGATTATATATCTAAGCTTAAAAATTTCTCAAAACTGGACTTTCAGTCAAAACATGAAATGAAAAATAATGGAAGACCAATGCCAGAGGTAAAAGGTTCGCTTCAAACTAATGGACAAAAGACAACTTGCTCTTTTCAAACAGAGTGGTACACCCGAAAAGACTGGCTGTGTAGTTGTCCTACAAGAAACTGCCTATATTGCTTTCCATGCCTTTTGTTCTCAACTTGTGACAATGCCTGGACGTAACATGGGATATTGTGAAATGAAAAATTTACGAAGTCAGTCAGTGAAAAAACTACTCTTTTGGGTTCATATATTTGTAAATCTGACTCTGAGGGAATCAGTGTCTCACCTACCATGAACCTCACTGCACGTCACTGGTCAAGGTGAAGGTAGCCTGATTTTGTCATAAAATATATTTTCTTGTTTTCTTTAATACTCTTCTGCTAAATGAAATACCATTTTTAAACACAATAATAATAAAAAAAGACTTATGAAAATTTTAAACTCCTTATCATGCAGCACTTTTAAAGTCTGAGTTCAGATATGGCCTTGAGTAGTGTTCCTCAACCTCTGCACCCTGGGCTGCCACCATTGGATGCACGATTGGGTCATGGTGTGAGGCATAAGCAATCAACAGCAGTGTGCATTAGTTATCTTAGGTTGTATATGTGGTTTAGCTAGAAGCCCCCCCCCCCCCCCCCCCCCCCCCCCCCTCCGACATTCATGCAGATTTCACCATGGGGAACCTCCCCAGGTATTGATAAATTTAACAATCTTTAGTTTTGAAAACTTTTTGTCTCATGGTGTGGATTTCTAAGGTTAATGTTGTTGCAGAACTCTTCAAAACTTCTTTTTTGTTGTTGTTTTTATTAAACATTACTTTAATAGTAGTGATAAAACATTTACATTACATTACATTTGATTGATTACATCTTGCCTGAAGAAGGTCGCCTGAGTTGCCTCGAAAGCTTGCATTTTGTTATTTTTTATTTAGCCAAAAAAAGGTGTCATTTTGCTTGACTTCTCTCTACATTAATAATTGCTAACATGGTACACCACCTTAGTACACTATGTTTGGAATTGCTGAATTATCATTAAGATATAGTAATAGAGGGGAATATAATATCAGTGGCTAAAGTTGCTTCTGGAAAGACAAATTACCGTGTCACACCTCTGCCTTTTCTGTCACTCAAATGAACATTGAGGCTCAAAAGATCAACAGAGGACTAAGGAATATGTCAAAGTTACCTTGGTTTAGAGTACTGCTTCTGGTTAGTTACAAGCTGAAAATATGGCTAATGGGTGAATTTCACAATGGATTTTTTTGCAATTTTGGTTCAATTCAAAATTTAAAAAATGCAGGACTGGTCCAGGCAGAAAAAATATAATAAAATGATAACTTTCTGTGATAGTGCTACAGCAAATTAGGTAAATGCTGGAAGCTATACAGCATGTGGCTTCTAACAATGCCTACAGACTGAGAGGGTTAGGAATGCCCTTTGCTGTATCCTTCAGTAAGAAAGTTAAAGTAATTATTGTGATCAAAACAAAATACTACATGGAAATAGTACATAATTAATCATACTTGAGTAACGTGTGGGTTCAGTTTTGGTGGCATTGTTGATAGAGAAATTACACATGTTGCAGGGTTTGTGACTTGAAAAAAGCTGCTTGTTTTTAACAGACTCAAAATGCATATATAACTAATGAATTGTTTCTAGCATCTGAAACACCGTTTTTAAATTTCTTTCAAAAGTGATTAATTTTCCTGTTTTGAATTATTTTTACAGTACCATCACATTAGATGTCAGGCGAGTGCATAGTGCAGCCTTTTAACAGAATGTCAGATGACGACTGATCCTAGAATCACACTTCTATTTAGAATTCTCACACTTAATCGAGTAATAACGTATTTTTTCAGACTAAATGCTTAAAATTGTCCTTGAAAAAACAGAAATACATAGAAAGACAAACACTTATTACTGGCAGAAAGCCGACTTTTTGAGGATGAGGAAATCGCTAGATAAAGCAGAACGGGAGCAAAACAAACTTTGCTACTCTACTCTAAATAATAGATAGGATATTGTCACTTAAGAGACATTTTGTATTAGGAACTAAATGTGTAAATATATTTCAAAAACAAAACTAAATGTAAACAGAAAGTCCCAAATGGGTAAACAAAGAAATAAGACTGAAGAAGAAAAATTATAAAAGAAAAAGACACTGCAGCTAGAGATCACAAAAAAGAAAATTTACAAGAGAAACCAAATAAAACAATAATGGTGAAAGCTAAAAAACAGCCAGCATTTTTTCTAGTACTTCTCCAGTAAAAAGGCAATAGCAAAGAATTTAAGATGCACAAGGAAACATCTTAGAAACTGGGCAGCAAATAGTAAATAAATTAATATGCACAGGTGTTTACAAAACTTACAAAATGGAAAGCTTTAGGCATAACAGAATTACAAGGAAGAAATTTACAAAATAGGATTTCAAGTAAATCTCCAAGATACAAAAACTACGGATAGAAGGAGGAGAGAATGTTCCTCAGGGTGCAATATATTAATAATGTTAATAATAATGGTTGCAATGTAATCAGTAAACTTTTGAAATTTGACACCGAAATTGAAGGGATAGTAAATAGCAAGCAGTAAGCAAAAAGAGGTTCAAATAGCCCAGGACAAAACTTGGCAAACATCTGGAAAACACAGCTGTATGCAGGCAAGTGCAAAGTACTACATTTAGGTAAAATGGAACATCAGTTTTAGATCGAAGATGAGTGAAACTGTCCTACAGGAAGCAATTCCTGAGAAACATGTAGGGGTTTAAGTTGGCAAAACATTCTCATTGTCTAGGCAACACATGGAAAATATTAAAAAGGAGATTAAAATGTTAGGCTTTGCTGTAAAAACGTCTCAATATAAATCAGTTCATGGCACTGCAGATTTGATTACCACATTACTGAAAGGACCTTTTAGCCTTAGTCCATTGACTAAACAAGACATCCTGCAGACTAGGAGAATTAAACCTTTTCATTTTAGGATCTGACTGGGGCTCTGATGCTTAAATCTGTGGTTCTTTAGTTGGCTGCAAGTATTCATTCTAACCAACTTTTGTTTTTAACTGGACTCTTACCCTCATTAAGGAAGCTGTTATTTTCCTCTTTCTGCCTTTCTTGTGCCAATCCAGAAATTATAAGATGAGTCTGCTGAATATTTATTGTGTTTTGGTCTTTTTTTGTGTTAAACTGGAGTTAATTACTTTCCTTTTTCTTTTTTTTAGCATTTTTGCTCTATTCTACAATTTGTGTTTATTTAGGTCTTTTCTTACTAATTACCACAGAAGTAAATATGATCATTAAGTAGCTGGTCTACTTTATTATCCATTGTTACTTGCACTTGTGTCCACAGTACTCATAACTAGTGAAGTGTGAACCCCACTGAATTTACTATGCCATGAGTACACCGAAATAGCAAAAATGTTCAGGAACGTCCCTGAACACAGCAAAATTTATTGAAGTCAATAGGGAAGGAGAAACTGAGCTAGTTTTGAGTGGATTATATAAAGGTATAGTGGTCTTTTAAGTGCCCCTGATGGCTAGGGAAACATCTGTCAACTGTGCTGGATTGATTATCCATCCATCCATTATCCAACCTGCTATATCCGAACACAGGGTCACGGGGGTTTGCTGGAGCCAATCCCAGCCAACACAGGGCACAAGGCAGCTAACAAACCCTGGGCAGGGCGCCAACCCACCTCAGTGGACTGATCGTTGAGAGCCAATAATGTGATTTGAACCGTGAGATAGCAGTGCACCACTGTGCCTCCTTGAAGTAGAATTAATAAATCTAAATATATGAAAAGTGGCAGAAATGTTGTAGACAGTGGCAGGTTGGAAGCATGCTTGCCTCCCACAGACTACTCTATAGTACTTACTTACCTCTCTCAAATCAAAAAAGAATTTTTTTTCCCTCCTGTGGATTTTTTCCTCTTTCCTGTTTACATCAACTGCACAGCACTGTGGGTAATAATGTTAAAGGCATAGGCTCATGTATTACATACATGTCACATACAAGTCCATACAAAAAAACATTACCTTTCTGACACACATACACCAAAACATTTCCAATATCCTTCCGTGAGTGTGTTTTGTGTTGAAATGTATCTGCAAGTTTGGCCGTAATTTTTAGCCCACTGATAAGCTCAGCATTATATACTCGGGTTGCTGTTACACCCAACATTGGCTGTTCATTGACAGTTCTGTGAAGTCATGCTGGCTTTGCAGAGCATCAAAGGGTGCTGGGGAAAAAAAAAGGTTTGTCAAAACTGGTTGCACACTGAATTTCCTGGAAACAATTGTGCAAACAACACTTAGGTAATTTCGCCAAGCAACACTACTACTCACTAATTGTCAATATCTGAATGCAGTTAACAGAGCAAGCTCCAAAGGAAAAAGATGAATTAAAAAGAAAATAGTAAAAGATAGTTAAACACTATGGCAACAAAAATATATTTCTGAATTTCTTGTAAATGTAAATATATTAGCATACTTCTCTGAATGTAAAATCAGAGAAGAACAAAAAGGCTGGCTAATTAAACAATTAGAAGGAAGAGTGAGTGTGACTCATTGACTTGTGAAACTGATTGGAATAAAAACCTGCAGACAAAGTTAAACTTCCGAATTACTCTCATATAAGTCATTTTTCTGCGATTTACTGGATGTGATTTTTTTTTTCATTTGTGGCTTTTTGAATGGTTTGTGAGTTGTGTCTAGTAGCTTGGATATTTCTGCTTCTACTTACCTGCTTTGGGTTTTGACTTCATGCCTGCCTTTCTGGTTTAGTGTTTTTGGATTACAGTTCTCAATAAAAGATTTTTTTTGACCTTCTTGTCATGGGTGTTAAGTAGTCAGTTCATCTAGTTGCCAGTCCCAACATAGGTGTATGTTGTGAGCTGTGCTGTAGATCCACAGTCTAGCATTTCCTTCAAAGAAACCATCATTGCAGTGCTGTGCTGCATGAACCCCTGTTTATGTGGATGTCATGTACATGCCGACACCTGACATTTAAATCAGAGAAGGGTAAATGTGGACCTGTTGTAGGTTTTTAAAATACTCCAAGGCTTTGATAAATCTGAAAAAAATAGAATTTCAATGAAACAGGAAACTGCACTCTGAAGGATTCCTCTCAAAAAGATCTTTCTTATTAAAGTTGCAGCAATAAAATTAATGTTTCTATTGCATTGTATTTTGGAGGTTATCTATCCCCTTTCCTTCTAATTTTATTTCTTTGACATTTTATCCTCATTCCCCCTTTTTAACTTCACAGAAATCTACACAAAGAAAATGACAAGGGATCTAAGTGGTTTACTGTTTATTTAGGTTTAAAAATGAAAAAGTGAAAAAAAATATCAAAGTGTTACTTTTAGACAGAATGCTGTACATCACATGGACATTCTTTTCTTTTTTTCCAATAAAGATGGCTGACAAACATTTTTTGCTTTGTGCCAATGTAAACAATCAACTTTAGACTATTTTGCTTTAGATCTCTGTTGTGTGTGAGACTTTGTAGATAACAACAATGTGACATGCCATTTCTAACCAATTTTTTCTTCTATAGCTTAGCCACTTATGTCACATATATGCCCATTCCATTCACCAGCACAGCTCTGCTTATAACAATGATTTTCTTGCAGGCTTGTTCCTGTGCTGTAAATTTTCTTGGGTATGTTAGGAAGTATAATGTGGTCCATTCAAAAGCAAACCACTTTGTGGCAAATACAGCAAAGACAATTTTATGATACAGCATTCATCTAACAATTCTAAATAAAGTATGCACTGAAGTATTTCTCATTCTGAAAAAAAAGTGCTGTAAAATAAAATAAAAAACTATTTTTAAACCGCTTGGGTAATAAATACTACTAATTTTAAAGGGGCAAAACAGAAATAGGGAAAAATTGTTTCATTCTGGACACAACAATGTAGCTTCCTCTAGGGTTGGTCTACCAATGACAGCATGTTTTACCTGAGTACAGTCTTCAAGCACTGAGACTAAAGAGGCAGGGCCATCTTACCAGCATCATAGGCCCCTATGCAAAGCAGTGCACTGGGGCCCCTGTTTTCATAGCAAAACAGAAACATACGTAATGTCACACATGTGCGCATGGGAGGCAGCTAAAGGACTCGAGTAAGGGCAGTTCCGAGTCAGACCGGGATGTGGCAGAGTGCACTGACTCTTTTTCTCCCTTGCCTGCAGACCATTCACAGGAGAACCCACCTGGCCCTCTTGACGTCACTTCCGAAACCGAGCCTATGGAAGGAGTCCTTGCCGGCTCCGGGCCCTGTGATGTCACATCCGGGCTTGAACCTATAGCTGAAGACCTTCATGAGCCTGACCCCTTTGATCTCACTTCCTGTCTTCCCATTTAAAAGCCTCCACCTTTTCCTTATTCCCTAAGTTCTGTTTTGGACTCGGTTTTGTGCACATCAGTGCTGTATAATTCTTTACATTTATATAGCACTTTTTTCACTACTCAAAGTGCTCTCTTTTGCGACTTTGCAGCCAGGATACCAATTACACGGGTGGCTGCCCAAAAACTTTCTATGACTCTGAGTCGAGTTTGTGATAGTAGATATCAGACACATCATGGGCCCCCCTGCCAGTGCCCATATGTTAAGACAGCCCTGGCTGGAGGTGGAATTTACAAGTCTTCTCCTGAGTTATGGTCTTTCTGTCTGAGGTGAGATAGAGGAAAACTAGATAGATAGATAGATAGATAGATAGATAGATAGATAGATAGATAGATAGATAGATAGATAGATAGATAGATAGATAGATAGATAGATAGATAGATAGATAGATAGATAGATAGATAGATAGATAGATACTTTATTAATCCCAAGGGGAAATTCACATACTCCAGCAGCAGCATACTGATACAAAAAAAAAATATTAAAGAGTACTAAAAATGTAGGTAAAAACAGACAACAGCTTTGAATAATGTTAACGTTTACCCCATCCCCCAAGGGGGTGGAATTGAAGAGTCGCATAGTTTGGGGGAGGAACGGTCTCCTCAGTCTGTCAGAGATCTGGAGATGACGCTGTTTAGTGGATGCAGTGGATTCTCCATTATTGACAGGAGCCTGCTCAGTGCCCATCGCTCTGCCACAGATGTCAAACTGTCCAGCTCCATGCCTACAATAGAGCCTGCCTTCCTCACCAGTTTGTTCAGGCATGAGGCGTCCCTCTTCTTTATGCTGCCTCCCCAGCACACCACTGCATAGAACAGGGCACTCGCCACAACCGTCTGATAGAACATCTGCAGCATCTTATTGCAGATGTTGAAGGACGCCAGTCTCTTAAGGAAGTATAGAGAAGTACAGTATGTGAGACTGTGCCATATCTATGTCCCTCCCCTGTACACTTGTTAAATCCTTTCCTGTGAAACGCACATGATACCCATGCATTTGACTGCTGCATAATTACCACTGGTATAATTTTGCTATTTACCTATATTTTAATTTTGTTTTGTATTTAGGATGCCATTTTGTTTATTTTGATCACCAACCCATTTTGCGTTTTGGTTTTAAGGGCACTGCAATCTTGTTTACAGTATTCAGTGGTGTATTTAATTTGTAGCACTCTTTAAAAAACAAAATAATGTAATGCTTCGTTCAAGTATTAAAATATCTATAATATCTAAAATATCTACTGTATATTCTATATTGAAATATTAAAATATCTATATTAAAATATTACACTCTTTATGAAGTAAGGTATGTTTATACAGAGAAAAGATTATACAGTAACAAACTTTATAATATCAGTAAAAAGCATTACTGATGGAACTGTATTTAACAGTGCTAAAGGCTATGTTTGCATAAATAATCAATGAAGAAATGGAATAACACTGTATATGTTTTCACAGTATTTAGCAAGCCCTTAACCCACAATTGCTCTGTCCTGAGTATGACATTAACCTGCATTCAGCCCTGCAAGCTGGTCCTCCAACTTGCAAGGGAAAAATTGGAGGTTGGTGGCAGGATTGGCACTAAAGCCATTGTGTTCCATTCCATTCAAACTAGTGTGGTGCTGAGGTGTCAGCTGCGCACGAGTCCTAATTTGGGATCCTGAGGTGGTTCGTTGTGTGATGGGAGCAGCAAAATGCTGTATCAGCACATGCTCCAAAACCCCCTCCCATTAGCTACAACATTGCTACTATCATGGTTACATAGTTTATGATTTTATCTTGTAATGTATATATGAGCATCTAGAAAAGTATAGTTACATAAATTCTATTATTATTAGTGTTTTTATTTTTACTTTTTATTTACTGTGTGTGGATATAATCATGAAAAGCACACATCATGTTCACAAATTACAGTTCAAAAACAGTTCAAAATCAAATAGTCTGCAGGGTATATAAACTAAATTCTGTAGGTGGAAAAAGATTGTTGGCCAATCCTTGATCAAGATTTGAACCCATTGCTTTTCTTACAAAAGAGGTATCTTCAAACATGGGCTGGGTGGTCTCGTGGCCTTGGAACCCCTGCAGATTTTTTTTTTCTCCTGCCCTCTGGAGTTTTTTTTTTTTTTTTTGTTGTTGTTTTGTTTTTTTCTGTCATCCTGGCCATCAGACTTTACTTTATTCTTTGTTACTTAGTCTTGCCTAATTTTATTTTTATATTTTACTTTTTTCCTTCTTCATCTTGTAAAGCACTTTGAGCTACATCATTTGTATGAAAGCATGCTATATAAATAAATGTTGTTGTTGTTGTATTTGCTGCTAAAGCAATATGTATTTTGGGCTTATTATAGTTAACTCACATGTTATGATTCAGAACCCCTAAACGCCTATCTTAGTTTTAAACAGCTTCAGCTAAGTTTGAATGGTTTCCTTTTTTCTTAATCAGCCATGGTCAATAAGGAAATACAAGTAACAAAGAAACCAACAGCTCTCTTGATAATTTGGTTCCATTTACAATGGTGATAGTGCATCATAAAGTGTCTATGTTAAAGAAATGTTTAGAAATAAATGACAGAGAAAAGAGCAGGATCGTCTCTGTCTATAAATCATATGGATCTCTACAATGTAATTAAAGTTTTTCTTGGATCGCGACCCGAACATAATTTCCCAAGATTGTATGTAAATACAATTAATTCGTTCCAGACTGTACTAACTGCATGTAAATATATATATTTTTTAAGAATGCACAGTGTAATAGTAAACTAAATGTAAAACAACATTGAATAACACTGAGAAAACCTTGAACAACAGAGAAAACTAACATTGTAAGAGTTAGTTTAGTTAGTAGGTTTGTAGACCTTTACAAACCGCTCGCTGTAAACACTTTTTTTATGAGTTTTAAGCACAGGGGAAAAAAATAAATGCCACTTCTCTTGCAAATTCTTCAAACCATCCTCTACTGGCTTTAAATTCCTCACCTTCGCCACTCGAAGAAGGATTATTTTTCACCAAATCGCCATGAATCTTCCTGGCTTTCTCGCATATGATCGCCTTGCTTACGCTATCCCCAGCGAGTTGCTTCATGTTCAACAACACTAGCAACAGTTTTTCCAACTCTTCCAGCACTTGAGGGCTCTGCTTGGTTAACATTGTAACTCCTTTTGCAACATCAGCTGCTTTGCTAGGCCCTGTATACACAAACAAAAGAAAATGGGAAACGGAGAATGGGAAATCATTGGCGCGTACAAACACGTGTAGGGAAACTGGCCGCCAGTGTTTTTGTTCACCACCAGAGCATGTGGTCATGAACAGATGCAAAATTTTGGCAAACTTTTTGATTGTAACCCGGTTTGTACGTATTCGGAAACTTTCGTGACCAGAGGTTCTACTGTACTCCACATAACACTTGAAGAATTCATTGTTTCACCGGGTGGTTTTACAGTGTAGTTCAGTCACATTACTGAAAATTTCTGATGCAGCCCATTTGAAATGTTGAGTCTGTATAAAGAGATGTCTGTGAATCCTCCTCATCCCTGTGCCCTATTTTCTTAACACTTTTCTTTCATTTCACAGTTGACTTGATAAGCATAGAGTTAGGTTAGCTACATGCACTCAGGAATTGTCTCTGTCCCTCACTGTGGTGTCATTTTTTTCTCTCTGAAAAAAGGTTTTGATTACTCTTCCAGTACTTTTTGTTCTGTCTATAGAAAAGAAAAGGCGTTTAAAATTCTAACTTATAAAAAACATAATAACAACAAAAAAAATCAGAAAAAAATGATTCATTATGAAAACACAAAAATACAGTAAGTTTACAATTGCTTGATGAAGAACTCAAATTAACCTGTCACATTAACCTAACATCAAAGAAATCTGTAAACCTCACCAGTCTTTTGTGAGTCAACAACTTTAGAAAATCATTCAATAAAAATTTGGTTTGCAAAGGTAACCAAAGCTTTGTTCTCTATTCCTTTTCTAAAATCTAGTTACATATGTAAATATTACACAGGTGTCTCAAGCAAACATTTGTAAGACCTTGGGAGGTCACCATGGAAAAGTTTGTAAAGCACTGATCTAGCTGCTTCTTGACGTCAGCACAGATATTTCCATGGCAAACTATGAATACAGCTTTGTCACAAAATGTTGGCTGCAATTGTGCAGCGATTCTTTTAGGGTAGGCTCGTATGTTGTTGCTGAGGCTCTCCACACAAGCAACTTTGTGTTATATATGGATTCAGTTCAAAGACATCACAAAAATAATTGTCTGTACACTTACCTGAAACAGACTGTTTTTCAGGATTTAAATACAATGCCTATATTTTAGTTGTAACATTGTTTAAGATCCCTAAATAACAGATGGCCTGACGGTGGTACTGTAGCACATGGCGCAAAGCGCCGGAATGGATTCTTTTTCTTTTCACAAGGCTTTATTCGGAGGCTCGCCATCCTTAAAGGGACTGCTAGCCTGTACTGCACTAGATGGAATTCTGTTGATGACATTGCAGGCTTGCTGTTTTTATAGGTGCCTCTGCTGCTAGTGATGTCATGCCAGCTTATACTAAGGGTGTCTGATACTTGGCTGATACAACTGGTTAGCGCTGTTACTTTGCCCTCCCTTCAAATTTGCTGTGTTGAGTGACAATTTCCAGCTTCATAAAATGGCACACAATTCTTCAAAATGGTGAGGTGATTTTCATTTCTGCTGCAGCTGGTGGAAAAAGCACATTAGCAGGGGTCTTGAGTGTTTCAGTGTTAGGTGGTGCAGCAGGGATGCTGAATGCTGTGCTTCATACCATGCATCAGATGTGTTAAACAGTGCATTTACAGTATGTGCAGTGAACTATTGATTACAAGTAAGCAGGCAAATCTCCTTGTCTGAGGCTGCAGGTGCACTGGTGTTTCAGCTATTTTCCTTTAGATAGACTTTAGACAGGTTTGAGACTGCTCTTCCATTGCTGTTCTGTAGCATCTCTACAATCTGCTTCATCTGCTTTGCCTACACTGTATTACCTCCAGTCCTGCTTCTGTTTTTCACAGCTCTATTAAATGGCAGCTCTGCTGGCATCCATGCACCCAGGCCAATAGAAATTAGCAGATGGAGAAGCGTTAGTGAAGCTGCAGTGGCAGCAGTCTCTCAGATGTCTTCTACCCAGTATTGATGCTGCAAATGAGGTCCTAGCCAAGTAGGTCCATTGCAGTTTCAATGGCATGCAGCACTTGATGCAATCAGATGATAGGTCTTGTTTTCATCCCACTGTTCACACCAAGGGTGACTGTTTGCATTTGCTGCACTAGACAACATTCTGTTTGTGACATTGCAAGCTTGCAATTTAGATAGGTCCCCTGCTGCTGGTAATGGAATGCCAGCTCATATTATGGGTGACTTATCCTGGCTGATGTAACTTGTCAGCACCGTTACTGGACAATAAACTTACAGAGAATATGTAGTTTGCAGTAATTTTCAGTTGTGTGCACTGACTCAAGATGTCAAACATATAGTACTTTAAAGGTACACAGAAATGGTAACAAAAATATAATAATTAACAGCATATTTTTTTATTTATAAAATAATAATAAATCTTAATCTTATCTGCAAAAGTACTGGGATTTTTACAGTGTTTGAAAATAGAGAATTTCAAATACAGTGTTACTAAATTTGTGAAGGATCAACATAAGTTGTTAGCAGTATTTAATTAAGCTACCAATTTGAATTTTCATAATTTTAATATTAATTTTAATTTTAACACATTTTGAAGAAATTTTTTTTCTGTTTAGTTTAGAAAGGGGTTCATACATTTGCCCTGATCTATGTCTCACCACAATTTTATTGCAGATGTCTACAGAGTGTTCCTTGGACCTCATTCCTTGATTTCCCGACGTGTAGTATGAATTGTGGGACCTTATATACACAGGTGAGTACCTTTCTAAACAATGTCCAGTCAATTCAGTTTGCCAAAGGTGGACTCCAAACAAGTTCTAGAGACACCTTAAGGATAATTAAACTTACAGGGTGCACATAACCACACTTTGAAGTGCCACAGCAAAGGGACGGAGTACATGTATGAATGAGAGATTTCAGTTCTTGATTTTTAATAAATTTGCAGACTTTCTGAAAACATGTTTTCACTTTGTCAATCTCAGGGAGATTATTGAGCAAAAATGTATCAATTTAAAATTAGATCTATAACTCAATGAAATGTGAAACGAGTGAAGGGGTCTGAATGATTTATGAATCCACTACATTTATTTAGAAAATAGCGGCCAGTTACAATGTTAAAAATATTCTCTCTTACAAGGTGTTATTATTAAAGAAACCTTAGTACCTAGTAGTTGTAGATTAAATTACTTTGTAAAGTAAGAGTAAAAATGTGAGCGCTCCTCTGTCTCATGTCCATACTTTGGATTGTCTAACAAAAAGAGATGACTTTAGTGATAATTTGGGGAAGGTTAAAACAATTTAATAACTCACTGGTGCACACAGTCCCCCTAGTTGTGACCGCAACACATTCAAGCCTAGAAATGATCATGACACCTGTGGTCTAGAAGGTACACAGTAGTGCTTCAAAAAACTTTTTTCATTTTTTTAAACTAATTATTTGTTAAGATTTTACCTCCTAGAATTAAAAAAAAAAAATATTCAAAAAGTCTTTTAAAAATGTGCAGCCACAGCCATAAAATCCATCTGTCCACATTCAAACCTGCTTATTCTAGCTCACATCGGTAAAGACATGTCATAATAAAATTTCAATAACCACAGGCCTACCATGTTTATCTTCACTATAGCATTACTTTAAACACACTAATAGAAGGGGAAAATACCCTTCTGTCTGAGAAAAGAAAGGTAAAGAATGCTGTTGTTTCGTTGGTTTATGAACAATCATGTTAAATGTGAGAAAATGTGATATACTCATAGACTATTATTATTATGTGACTGTAAACATTTAAAGAAATAATGAAAAGGTTAAAAGAAGCCATGTTCATTGTTGACATAAGACTAAACTTTTGAAAACCTAATTCAGATAAAATTACTTCTCAAAATGCCTTATATGATTGCTGAAGTATTGGGAAGTAGAGCATGCAGATGATAAGGACATTCAATTTTCAATAGAAAAATGAAATACAGTTTAATATAAGTAAGAACAGTTCTTTATAAATAAGCTTTAGGATGTATGCAATCATAGCTCTGCTGAGGGAGCCAAATCATTCTGCACAGCAGTGGTCTTTGTGCTATAATGCTGGAAGCTCACAGCAATATATACTTTAATATGCATATGTTTCCAATTACATATTGAATAAACACAATATTATACTGAAAGACATACAAATACTGCAGCAAACAGATTTCCAAATCTTTTAAATGCAACTGACAGACTCTGAAGCAGCTGTATAAATTGCTATATTGCCACATAAGTAAACAGAAAATGACATCTGGTACTTGCTGCAGGCATAGCTCCAAAGACATAAGGGACATATCATTCTTTAAATATGAAATTGTCGGCTGCTATAGCAGTAGAAAGTGTATATTTTATGAACATGCATATAATGTGATGCTAACAAGATAATCATGCATATGCTTGTACATTTTCCCTTTTCCACTTGTCAGTCAATTTCTAAGCTATGCTTGGCAGCAGGTCTTTGTGAAACCCAGATCTGCCAGATTCAATAATATTTTTTTTTCATAGAAACACCAAAGAAATGCAAGTGCATATATAGCGAGAATATAGGCTTTTCATAATGACTTACCTATGAATTTAACAATCACTTATTGTTAATTAAAATCCTGCATTGCTCAGTTATCCAAACAACATATTTCTGACTGCTGTCATATTAAAATTCTCCATTTACAAATTCTGCACATGTCCATTTCAACATTACTATAAAAAAGTCCAGAAGATGCAACATTAGGACTTTTTTTCATTCTCACCTTGAAGGTAGAGTTGTCATACTGGTTGGTAAATTACCTAAAATATACAAAACATATGTTAAGTGTTTATTCAAAAAGACAGGGAGCTTATGTATCATGTTTGAATGTTCATTATATTTTTTAAGCAAGTGATATCGTATACATATGTGGAATCTAATGAAGTTTTCAATAATATACCTTTGTTTTCTTTCTAGTCTATTATATGATTTATTCAATAGATGCCAATAGTACCAGATATTATGCAGTTTTCTATATATCATAAAAGACGTCTATTGCACTTACCTAATGGACTAGTAACGCACAGGAACAACTATTGTGGTATATAGAATTACTGCATGTAACCTTCAAATTGAATTTTAGTTAAAAACTATATTCAGCATTTTCAGTTTGCTATTAGCTTATTACCTCAACAAAATGACAATAGTTGTGTTAAAAGTCCTCACCTGAACAGACGTAAATTGATACGCTTCTACAGAGACTGAAAATTGTTTGTTGCTGGTGCTTGGGGTCATTGACTTACGCGGGAAATAGGCATTTCTGGTTTCAGTCACAATCTCGTGTGGTCTACCTTTTTAAATCTGGTCCTGCAAATTCAGCCAAACGATCATATTCATTACACTATTTTTTTTAATATGCATTAAAATTTGTATCTCTATTTGTTTTCCCAGTAACAAATGGGTAAATTAGAAAAACAAAAATAAAGAACACTGCAGTTAGATAAAATATAATCTTATCCCATACACGGTAGTACAATGCAACATGGAAAAGTACATACAGTAAATACCAGACTAAGAAAAGGCAAACAGTATTATTAAAGAAGTCAGTCTTCCTGTATAATCATTGTTCTACCCCCTCCACTCTTGAAAACTGCAAAGGACTCATACCAACAAATTCAGGAACAATTTTTATCGTCAGGTTACACGGCTGTTCTACAGCCACTCATATTGACTGCTGCATATGTATATCTAAAATCCATTGGGTATGTATACAGTATATATATTGTCTTAGATTGTTTGTTTTCAGTTGTTTGTATTCCACTACTTGGCCCATTGAGTATCAGATATATCAATAACAATTTCATTATAAAATTCAAAATAAACCTGATCTTGAACTAGAATAGTGTGGAGTAAAAAAGGAGATATATTGCAGTGTATATACAATATATTCATTTTTTAGGAATGAAATACTTTTTAATGCTTTTTTTCTGCCAAATAGTGGTAATATTTTATTATCTATTAGACAAATTACATTTTTACAAACTTTGTTTCTACTATTTGGATGCAAAAAGATAGAGTTTAGAATTATTTAATTATCTATTGTGACAGAACCACGAGGGGGCGTGCCAGCCACCCAACCTGACACAGACAGATGCAGGAGGCACACTAATAAAAACACAAGCTTTTATTCACTTGCAGGCAATGTCTTCCCCGTTCTCACAAGTATAACACAGACCCAAGCACAATACCTCACAATACTCTCCTCTTTTTCTTTTTCTCCTCCACTCCTCCTCGTCAAGCTTTGTCTCCCTCCTCTCGATTCTGGCTCCTCGAGTAGTGGCTGCTGGCTCCTTTTATAAGGCAACCGGAAGTACTCCAGATGCTCATTGACCTAATCCTGGCAGCACTTCTGGTTGTGGCGGAAGAGTTGCTCTCCAAGGCTCAGCAGCAGCTACAGCACCCCCTGGCGGCACCCCCGGTTCCCAACAGTGCTGTAGCTAGATGAAGAGGTGTCCCGGCCGGACATGGACTCCAGCCATCTGTGACACTATCTATCTATCTATCTATCTATCTATCTATCTATCTATCTATCTATCTATCTATCTATCTATCTATCTATCTATCTATCTATCTATCTATCTATCTATCTATCTATTGCATATAAATAGAGTAATAATTAGCTGGAAACTTTGATTGTGGCATTATTGCTTCAAGAAACATAAATAAACGATTATAATTCTTGTGAAGACATAGAAGGTGGGCATAAGAGATCACTTAAATTAAAATGCAGCTACAGTGGCAAAGTAAATCTTGCCTTAGCAGTATTTGAGAAAGAACAATCAGTTGCAAAGACTGAAGCATGACTGTGTTTTATACCCAATCACATAGGTACATTGGTAAACAGCTTTATAATAATCACAATCTAAAAACCAAAAAATTGCCCATTTTACTTTGGTCACTGCATCATAGCGTGTTAACAATTGTGTGGTAGAGATTAGCGGCAACCTATCCAACAAACAAAGCAGTGGTCAGAATAATGTTTTTAATATAACAAAACTTCAAAGCTTTCTGAACTAAGGTGTCAAAGCTAAGTGAGAATCAGCATCATTCATTAGGTTTTAACTTTGGGTTTTCTGTGTGCAAAATACTAGTTATTCTTTTATGCAAACAGAATTATGTTTTTCTTTCTAAAACAGTTATTGTTTTTTGCCCTAAATTTGCAAGAAAGGGCAGATTCTCAATTTTGTTTAAAGTTAGCCTACAAAAGAAGCTCTGTTGTACGCACAATTTTTTTTCTAAAAAAAAAATTATGTTTACAAAATCCCAAAACAGTGAAAATGGACCAAAAACAGACTCTTGTGCCCCAATCATTATATTAAAATAACAAACCAGACATTAGTGGGGTGTACTAATTGGACAACTGTAATTATCTTGGTTCATTAAGCTGCAATTTCATTAGGCACATCTATCTAATAACAAGCTGGTTTCCTACTTACAGTAAGAAAAGTAGTTTTCTGTGAATTGACTCAACAAGGACTCAACAAGGTGCTGAATGTGCAATGGGGTGCTGGCACTTGTCAACTGAAATGCCTTCCATAATAGTGGCAAATTAGTTGGAGGTGGATCCATTCACTCAGTAGTTCATTCCATCTCATCTCACAGTAATTGGCAACTAGGGAAGCCACTGCATCAACACCTCAGTGAGGGATACTTATAATAGTATGTCTCGTGACCACGACCATACTGTATTTAATGCTATATAAATCTGTTCTTATCCATTCTCCAGAGATTTTTGAGCACATATATACATACACACACAATTTGTTAGTACCTTCACCTTTTAAACGGTCAAGTATATAGTAATGTCAAGTGTGCCTAATAAAGGGGCGAATCTTGAGTAAAAATGAGTAACACTTTATTAATAATGAATTGCATTTTAATTCAGTTCAAATTTGGTTAATTCAGTTTGACTTGTTTCTATGTAATATTATTTTCTTCAAGTAAAAATCAATAAAAATAATAAATTACAAGAATATTACTTAATTAATGATCAACAAGAGGAAAGGTTTTTCTTGTTGATTTCTTTCATAATGAAGGCGTGTTGTAGAATATAATTTTTTTTGTCAAAGCCCCCTGACATAAACTATTAAATATAAAATCAAAGACAATAGTTCTAAACACATGCAGAAAAGAAAGCTGTTAAGAGAAAATTGTTAATCTTAAAGATGTAGGGTTAGATAATGTACAAAGAATTTAATTTAAAAATGACTCAAATAGTGCAAGATAATAATGTATTATGATAAAAAATAAAAAAAACGAGATAACTAATACATTTTTCAGATGATCAAAAGCTATTCTATAAACAGCAGCTGTAGCAACTTTAAAAATACATTGTCATTAACTATATGGACATACGACAGATAAATCAAAGGAAACACCATAATGTTTTTAGAAAAAAATATCGTTAATAATGAGAAATACACCCTTAAAGATCTGTACTGTAGATAAGTAAATGGTATATATAAATAGTAAGTATTTCTTTTTTTTGAAGTTTTTACCAGTAAAGAAGTCATTAACCTACTGTCAAACCTGCAAATGACAAACTGCTTTTTTAGGGTGGGTCATTTCTTCAGACATTTTGAAATCTGTTTTCGTGGTGCATAATATAAGCCTTGAAGGCAAAATACAGTTGTCAATAAAAAAGTTAAGGTAACGAAAATAGTAACAAGATGAATAGTTATAGAAATATTTCAAATATACTGCATGATAGTTAAATTAAAGTAAGGTTCTTAGGCCATTCTTAGAAATGCCTGAAGAATTCCTAGAAAGAAGGATAATATTATATGCCTCTTTAAATTGCTGCAGAAAGTTGAAAAAGCACCATCATGACAGTGCAGCAAGTGAACTTGTCAGTGTCAAGTAGATATCCAAAGCCTGTACCAATATATGAATAACTGATTATTGTATACATTGTTGCATAAATCATAGTGGAGACTTTCAAATATGCTTTATGAAGCGTTGTACTTTACCATATAAGAAATCGTTCTTGTTTATTCTTATTGATGACAAAGATTTTGTTTCAGTTGTCTTCTCCTGAGGCATCTCGAAATCAATACAGGACATCTGATTCACATGCAGATTTGTACCATCATCACTGCAATGGCCACTAAATGTAATATCTAAAAGAAACAGAAAGTATTCCATTATTGCACACCCAATCTCCTGAAAGAAGGAGTTAAGAGCATTTGTATTTGAATTTAGGTGCACAACAATTACAATTTTTCTTGAATATTCTTGTTTTTGCCTGTTAGCTGCACAGTGTCAGTGGAACTTGTTTTGTCTTTGGGGCGTGTAGGGCTACAATACCCCAAACAACAAATTCAGCGTACCTGATAATGCATAAGAGGGAGGCAAAACCATTGTTTTATGAGAAATTGGGATAAGCCTAAAAAGTCTCCTATCTGCATATGATGCCTTTAGGGGTAAATTTACATCGATTTTACATAAATGTTTACACATACCGCCGCCAGCTTTGCATGAAATGTATTCTCATTGCTAAAAATACTTTACTATTTGACTGATTATAACAACTGGATGAGAGTGCACTTTGATAATCTGAAAGCTAAACAATAATATCTTTAAATAAGCTAGAAATAAATACTAACAAGCTTTTACAGTTTGCTACTCAAACAGAAAAACAAGGACTAACACCTATTGTTTAAGGGAGTCTCATCTCCACATTCAAATATCTACATTACATTTATGCAAAGCTCTTGTAACTGAATGCTATTATCAAGTCACAAAGCAGCAATTGTATTCTGCAGTGGAAGCATGTCGGTTGGTCCAGGTGTGTTGTGGCATGTTGCCCAGATGTGATTTCGCTTTGCTTTTTTGTAGCCGAATGGAAGCAGGAGGACAACATTAAATAAATATCTAAATGGACAAGCAGCTACTTTACAATTAAGGTAAGTCATTTTTAGCAGTGGTCATGTTCTCTAGAGACCTGTGTTTAATGTTGATTTTCAGTTGCCCTGTGACTTGGCTTAATTTCCAACCAATTTCCTATTACTAAAGGTCAACATTTTCCTTTAAAAAAGATCTTTAGCTAATTAAATGTGATGCTTTTTGTGTCCTGCATTTATTCCATGCATAAACACTCAATCCTGTGTCTTTTACTTTTCTAAGAAATGTGTGCTTGTGTTTGTACCTGAGTATGCATTAATTGTGCTTATATCTCATGTTAAAGTGTGTACTGTGTGTACACTGTGATACTGTGTTGGTTTCTTGGTCTTATTCTAAACCATCAGCAGCAGCAATAAGACAGCTACCTCCACATAGCTCTAGAGCTTCATCTTCAATTCTAGTTTCTTATGCAAGGCTTTGCTTGTCCTCCTTGTGTATAAAGGGACTGAAAAGTTTCCCCCTGGAGGGACACCAAAGCATTTTGTTAATTACCTTTGGTAAATTATCTAAGGTGAGGCTCTTTATATTCTTCCTGTTAACAATAGGGAATGTTTCTGTGTTGTCCCTACAGCTGCTGGGTTAGATTGTCCACAGCCCAACAAGGATTAGAAGGTTTGCTAAACGCTTGAGTGGATAGCTCAGAGCTGAAAATGCCACTGAACTAGCAATTAATCTAGAATATATTGTATTAGTTCCATCAAATATACCATTGTAAATTGAGTGAGGATGGTTAACACTACTGTCTCACAGCTCCAGGAACCTGGATTTAAATCTTGGCCGTGTCACTTTCTATATGGTTCACAGATTCTCACAGCATTCTCAATGTTTTTTAAACAGATATTAGCTTCTTTCCACAAACTTAAGACATACATGTTACGAGGGTTGTCTGGGTTCCGTGCGGAATCACTCGAAATAAGTAGCCAAGGATTTTTTTTCTATTTTTCTCATGTACTTCGATCCTTTTTAAACTTTTTCCAAGTATTCACCGCCAACATCAATGCACTTTTGGGCTCTTCTGACCCTCGCCGCAAAACACTCGCGACAGGCTGTCTTTGGGAGGTTGTCCAGCTGTTCTTTGACAGCTGCAATCAGTTCCTCTCGAGTTTTGAAGTTGTGGCCTCGCAGGGGTTCTTTCACCTTCGGGAAAAGCCAAAAGTCACAAGGTGCAAGATCGATTGGCCATTGTTGAACTTGTCAAGGAAAAACTTGCACCATTCCATGCGAGCTTGCTTTTGTTCCACAGTCAGCAGCCATGGAACCCATCGGGCACATTTCTTTGTACGTAAAGCCAAGATCTCGTCGAATGATGGTGTCGACAGCATACCGGGTCATCCCAAGTTCCAGGGCAATTTTCCTGATGGTCACACGACCATCTTCTTCTAGGAACTCCTTCACACGATCAGCATTTCTGCCATCAGTCGAACTTCGCGGTTTCGGTTCACGTTCTTCATCGTCAAAGTTGAAGTGGCCTGTGCTGAAGCTTTGGAACCACTTAAAAACCATCGTCTTCTTTGGAGCATTCTTCTTGAAGATGTGAGAAAGATTTTGGCAGCACTCTTTAGCTGTTAAACCATCAGAAAAGTCGTAAAAAATCATCACTCGAAAGTCACGCACGCACAGAGTCGGGAGCTTCGCCGTTAGTGCCGGCTGCGCACTCTCAGTTCGTTTGCTTCTCCTGTTCATTCTGAAGGAAGAGAGGGAGCAAAACATCTGAACAAAAACTTGCAACCACTTGAATAATCCCTCTACACAGCAGAACAGGTTTCGACAGGCTGACACTCGACAAACGATAAAATTCCGCGCAGAACCCAGACAACCCTCGTATATAACATCAGTGAACTAGGCCCTGATGTATGCATGTGATCACTTTGCAATAGAATGGAGCCTTGTCTCTGGTATAGTTCTTGCCATCAGTTTCCCCCTATCTATAAAGGAAATAAATAAGACTCGAATAATGGATTAAGGATCATTATTTTATATTAACTTTAAATTAATTAAAACAAATGCAACAGGCAAAGATGACGTCCTAGACAATGTATGAGACAGTGTTTCCATATCTCGGTTGTGTAGAAATATTAAAACTTGACGTGAATAAATGTAAAATGTCTGCCACTCCTTTGGGGCTCATCCAAGCATGTGTGTGACATCACTCATTGTGATGCACTGGTGCATGTCTAGTAAAT
Organism: Erpetoichthys calabaricus; assembly: GCF_900747795.2. Taxonomy (NCBI): domain Eukaryota; kingdom Metazoa; phylum Chordata; class Cladistia; order Polypteriformes; family Polypteridae; genus Erpetoichthys; species Erpetoichthys calabaricus. The sequence goes on from NC_041396.2 coordinate 70,498,254, forward strand.
GTTGAAGGGCTCAAATGGGATAAGCATGCTATGAAAAAGAGACATAATCATATCATCAGATTAGACACTTGAGACAATGGAGCTTTCCTTTGTCACAGCTGACTAAGTCATCTTCTGTTCACACTTAGTGTAGGGTGCACACTCAACTTTGTGCTTCAGGGGCCCATTGGAGACTCAGTGTGGAGGGAGATGCTTCCTGAGCACATAGTATCTCCTTACAGAAACAACAGAGTCAACTCTACCTAGTTTGATTCTGTTGAGTTAATCATACTGTATCCTGTATTTGAAATATTCTGAAGATTAATTCATTATTTTCTATAATTCCAATCACCACTATTGCGTACCCCTAGGCACAGAGCAGTTACCTCTCACCCTAGGAGCAAACTTGTCTCCCATCACTCTCCATGTGTGGTGATTAGGTTGCAGTTTCTTGAGCAGACTATTCAGAATGAAGAAGTGTTCATTTATAAAGCTTTTTAGTAAACTGTTTATTTGATGGAATGCTTCAAACACTCACTGAAAGCCAACAAAGCAGGGTCGATCCAACAGAAGCAGAATCCTAAGACTAAAATTGTACAAATTAGTTTTTCACTTGATTACCTGAGCTAAATTGAAGATGTACCTTCAGATTAACCTTTAATGTACTTTTGTACCTTCAGGTAACAGTCCTGGGGCCTCATTTATAAAACTTTGCATGGATTTGATTGTGAACATATGTGCATTCCATAAAAACAGGAAAATGTGTTTGCCAAAAAAATAATATTTAAAAAACTTGGCGCACACATATATCTACGCAATTTACCCTTTATAAATCACCTTGTAAATATGCGTATTTGAGTGCGCCTCAAACGGTGCCCTGAAACCATATGTAAAGCATGCTAATCAACCTTATATATACTATATGCAATCTCGATGCTGCAGACTTTCATTGGCTGGTAGAGCAGCTCCCTCCTGATGTTTGGAGACCCTGCCATCTCTATTCAAGAGTATCTGGCTATGCCCCATATCTCAGAGCACAAGATCATGTGCGGCATTATAGCAACTCTCCTCTGCACTCTACAGTTCGGGGAAAGGTATAAGGCACCATCATCTGAAATCCTTGTAAATATATTAACGTGACTGCTCTTACAATGAACAGTTTAGCATATATTAAATAATGAGGGTTCAGTCAGCTATCTTACTAACAAGCCACCCACCACATACAGCAACATCATGTCTGTCAAAGTTACTGTGCCTCAAAATAAATGACTCACGGGTTGACCCAGGTCACTGAGACACAATGTTTGGCAGTGACATCTTGCATAACTTGTGCACTAGTGAAATGTAACTGCTTATGGTTTTCAAAATCAGCTTCATTCTTGCTAGGTGCCCTTATTGAAATATGAATGCAGTAAAGTGGTCCGATAACAATAGAGGAACCGGATACTGCTGCAGATTGACTTTTTAGGATGGCAAAAACATTGCTTTTGTATGTATACCCACACCATATAAAAACTGGATGAAGTGCCTCACTGGTCAGTTAAAGGCATCCAGCATAGCAGGTATGATAGAATGAAGCTTGGCTGAGATATTCATGACCTGTCGGCCAATTCCCACATAACTTACAACAAGTAGTCAATATATGCTGATGGCAAAACAAAAAAGTTCTTCAGTACAATATGCAGCATTGGCCCTCTTAAAAGGGAACTAAAGAACAGTCTGTGCATAATATTAATAATGTTTTTGAGGTGAAAAATGCATATCACATCAATGCACATTATAAAATCAGGTTTTTGATATGAATAATTATACATGTGAGTCGTTATTTAGATTGTTTGGCAGCAAGCATAAAAACCATGAAAGGAAAAGAACGGAATAGGAGACAGAATTGGGGTGTCAAAGGAAAGCGTAATGGTACAGAAGGAGGCGGTCAGTGACCCAGACAGGGAGTGAGTGATCAGTGGTCCAATGGTAGATCATACTCAGAGATTAGTTCAGAGGTAGTGGGGCTGATTGAGAAGTTTCTCCTAGGGATTCGACATATGGCAGGAGATTTTGGTTGAAAACAGAGGGTTGCTTTATGCATCACAGCCAACAGTGATGGAGGTATTCAGGACGAGAGCCAGCTGAGAAGTCCTGACAGGTTAAGTTGAAGTGATGGAGAGTAATAAACGTGGTGGACTTGAGGAAAAAGAAAAGAGAAAAAAAGGAACCCAATATATGCATGGTTTTATACTCGTTTTTATCCAAGGATTTATTTATTTATCGACTTTTAACTATCATAGATGAGCACTTGTTTTTATAAGTATTTGTTGGATTATTTATTTGAGACACTTTACAGTTTGCACTTTGGAGATTTGCACCCTTGTTTGGGATTGTTAAAATAAAAGCATTTTGCTCAGTTGCAATATCCTTTACTTGTGTGTAAGCGTGAGCAGGTTATAGAGTGGGTTCCTGCCTTTAGTCCAATGTTAGAGAGTCTCCAGCCCCTAAAACCCTGAATTGGACGACACAAATTAAGAAAATGAATGGATGGATTCTGCATAAGAGATTTAAATCAGCTTCTGTTCTGAGATTCCCAATCTTTAGTGCTTTTTAATGTCTTGTCATCACTGAAACAGGTATTTGACATTACAGCTTTATCACATTTTTAACTGTCATTGTGAACTTTGTAGACTTTTAAATTGCTTTTTTACTTTCTCTCCAACATTTTATAAAAGGTAATATATTACAACTTTTGCACAACCTCTGTAAAAATATTTTTAAATTATTAAAAAAATTAAAAATCCTCTATAGCAGCATTGGACAACTCCTGGAGTGCAAGTGTGTCCAACCAGGTCCAAAATAACTAGCAGGTAGTACAGTGGTTACTGCTGCAGCTCCAGAGTCCTTTGTTTGAATCCTGCCTTGATCGCTTCGGGGAGTCTTAATGCACTCCCAATGCCCTTATGAGCTTTTCTAGCACCTCAGAAACATGTACAGTTTGTGTTGGGAAGATTAGCAACTCAAAACGAACCCCATTAATTCTGTTTTATCCATATAATAAACAGAACCTTGAATTATGTTATAAAAGTGATGTGCATACATATCTCATTATCCGTTTGGAATACTACTTTGTTTTTTTCTGAGCCTTGGTTAACATACTCTTTCTCTTTTCTTCATAACAATGCCTATCTAGTGGCATGCAAACCAGGCAAGGATGATGATATCAAATATTTTAAATTGGTCCTGTGGTTTTCCTTGATTTTTTTTTTCTAGACTTGACAAACAGTACTTCATTCTAAATGTGTATTTTGACATGGTATCCTAATCAGATTTGACAATTTCTTCTTTAAAAACCAAGACATGAAGGAAAATTGAAACAGTGATCTGGCACACAGAATAAGGGCATAAAAAGGGAGGAGAACCAAACCAAAAACACCCTGTAATACGGAATAAAAAGAAAAGGCATAGTAAGGAACATTTTATTGAGTTACAGGCTTTGGCTTTACAAGAAGTATGTGATGTAATAGAAATCATGGAAATGTGGCTAATGGGTGGTAATGCTTACATTATAGAATACTATGATTTGTGTTCAAAGGCTAGAATCATCACAAGAAGAGGCAGGTTTGGAAAGTATCTAATCATAAATGTAGGAACTGTGCATTCTGAATTAGCTGTGGCCAATCATACTGTGTTATATGTGTATACACTGTGCTGAATATGTTCAGAACGAAACTAGCGAACATATGGAATGTGTTACTGGCTCTCAAACTATTGCAGTAATAATGACCTGGTTCTTTATGACTCTATTAAAAGCACATGTATAAGGAAGGAAGTTATTTTGATGAGTATTTTTATCTTCCTGACATTGACAGGGTAAACCCCACTCACATAAGGCATAGTGGAAATAATTTGTTGGAGATGGCACAAACCTCTCTTCTCTGCCAGTTAATTAAAGTTTCCACTAGAGGCAAAGAAAACTACAGGTGACTGAAAGATGAAATAAAATCAGTACACTTTGGAGTTATATTAACATTTGATTGTGTTAATTAAATGTGAGGATGGTAAAGAAACAGAATAGAAATGCTACAAAAATACATTTTCTTCAAACATAATTAAGAATAAACAGAGGAAAGAGTCTTTGTCATTAACAGAGACACTGACATTGACATTTGAACAAAAGTCTAGACTTCAGACGGCTATGCAAGAAAAACAGTGATGATTATGTGATAATTAAAAGAAGGAGGTAGAAAAATAGAAAAAAAAATCAAAAGGTATACAGTGGAAAGCAGTATATTAAGAGTGAATCAGTAAAAAACGCTAAGGCCAATTATTCCTCTTTTCTGTAAACTTATTTCAACAAAATTTCAAACAGGAGATATGTAAAACTGATAATCTGCAAGGATTTACATTGGGTTCTTAAGGAACTGAGCACCACAAAGTCCTGCTGATGGCCTCTGTCTCTTGTATTAAATAAGACAATAGAAATTGCACACAAGCCCAATTAAAAAAAATAATAATCCAGTCAATGTAGTGTCATGTGAGGAAACAGGAAGGTTGTGAGATCCCTTTGACAACATGCAGTACAGTATAATATTTACATGAATCTAATCTTGCACTTTAAAAATCTTTTAATTTTCTTTCTATAAAAATAAAGAGGTTCATTTTCTACTGGGCTCTGTAGTATTGACCTCTTTTTCTCTAATGAGAGCTTGTCTTAACTTGCCATACTTTATTTAATTGCAATACTTTATCTATTTTATTTTTTTTTACAATACCACTTTTAGGACTCTTAAGATTACAAATTGACAAGCCCGGAGGTTGTCTCCTAGGCACCCGTGTGTGACACTATCTATCTATTGTGGACACCAGGGGGCGCACAGGCTCCCCAAACACGACACAGACAGACAACAAGCACAAATTCACCAACACACAGGCTTTATTCAGTAGGAGAAGCTCCCAAATCATTTCCCACCAATGCACAGTACAATAAGCACAAAATTCACAGTACACAGCACTTCTCTTCTTTCTCTTTCTCTCTCTGTCTCCTTCTGCCTCCACTCCTGCTCCAGCAAGCTTCGTCCTCCTCTTCCTAACTCTGGCTCTGGATGGTTTATCTGAAGGATGCTGAGTAGCCAGCATTCCAACAGTGGATATGAGCATGATAACCGACCGCCCAGTAGTGGAGGAGAGAGATCCAGAGTTGGATGAGACAAAGTGGCTTATTAGTCCCAATGTCCGGGCTCCCAGCCCCAGCCAAATCAATGGCGGTCACACGTAAATCAAACGGAGTGCAGACTCATTTTATGCCATAGGGAGACCCAGACTGTCACTGCGCCCCAGAGAAGGAAGGAGACCTGTAAGAAAAAGACCGGGTCCTGAAACATTGCAACACGCGTGCCCGTGCGCACTCGTGTGGTGTAGGGCCTCACTCCACAAGGGTGGAGAGATGAGCCAACTTCAAATGGTCATGAGGCACAAGAGGAGTTCCCATCCTACTTCAAATCCCACAGGTCGCGGATGCCATGAAGGCTGCGGTTGTGCTTTGAATGCCAGTGCCTGGGCCATGGATGGAGGCGCTGCTCAGATATAATGGTGACAGACATTGGAAGGCAGCGTTGGTGGAGTGTTTTAAACATTTTGGAACAAAAACATAAAAAATGTATACTAAAAAAATCCTTAGAAGAAACAGTCCTGTGTGCCTGACTATTTTAATCACAGGTATTTGGCTCTCTCACCTTGAATGCAGATTTGGTATTTTAGCCAGTCGATAAGGAGAATGCAAAATTTTTGAAAGGGAGTCATAAAATAAAATTCCCTGTTGTAAATTAACCATCTGTACAATGTCTAACATTATGAAGATAAAAGAAAGTCCCTATATTATTTTCTGAACAAGAAATGTATGTATTAATTTCAAAATGGAAACATTTTACATTTCAAAAAATACCTTACTGATTTCCAAAATTAAGGCTAAGCAACTGAAGTATATCACATTCTGCTACCTAGAACTCCCACTGATTTATTCAAAACTATACTAGTGCACCTTTACTGTCTCAGAGGAACACTGATATAGTGGTTAAGTAGCCTTGAATACATTTCGAGAACATACATTTGGCATATTTAGAATGTCAATCTCTGAACAGGTCTTTTGTCATACATTTCTCAAAAGGCAAATGTTCTTCATTAGGATCTCAGACTAAATAGAGAACTGTGTAAAGTTTTTTTTTCCAGCAGTACTACTTCTCAGAATGTATTAATAATGATCTACATTTACATGACTTTTTGCTTACCCTTCCTTTTTCAAAGTGAAATAACTAACTCTCTATTTTTTTTTTTGTCCTATGAATGGAGTGAAAATGCAGCTAATTTGTTTATACGTATTTTCTCTTGAAATAATTTAAAACATCTGAGGTCAGCCATATCGCGGTGAAAGAATGATCCTTTGTGATGAAAACTAAAAGTGGTTAATCTTATAAATTGATAGATTAAATATATGTTTCAAAGAAAAGTATTCTGCCATTCTAGACCTTACTTAAGGTATGTGAAGAAAAGTAAAAGTCATGTCTTTTCATATTCTAACCCACTTAATCCAGACCAGAGTTACAGGTTTGGTGGAGGGGAAGGGATTGGGGCCCATCGCTGATAGAACAGGGAGCAAGACAGGAACAAACCCTGGACAATGTGCCAATCCATCACAGGGTAAACACCCACACACCAAACACGCATTATAGGGTCAGTTTAGCGCCGCCATTTCACCTAACCTGCATGTCTGTGGACAGCGGGAGGAAACCGGAGTACCAAGAGGAAACCCACACAGAAAAGTAACGTTTCTAAAAGTAGATTATTATGAAAAGCAGCAATGACTTTTTTTAGCACCAGAAAGTATAATTACATTCTAAATGCACAAACTTGTTGAAAGTGAAGTAAACCCTACATTTAAGAGAGGACTGAATTGAAAAAGGAAGCGTTTCTCTTTAATTTTAATTCTTGCATTTTCGATATATGGTAGTGTAATAGTTAACACTGCTCCCTTACAAATATGGAGTCATGGGTCAACTCCAGGATGTTGTCTGTGTGGACTTTACATGGCCTCTCTCTGTCTGCATAGGTTTTCCTTGAGGCATTCAGGTTTTTTTTCACTTATCCCAAAAGACATTAGATTAGTTATTTCAAGTTGGCCTCTTTAATGAACTTGTGCCTTGTACTGGACTATTTCCTGCCTTGCACACAGTGCTGCCATGGTAGATTCTGCCAGACGTGACCCTTTAATGGATTAATTGGGTTTGAGATGGAAATCAGATTATCAGTATAAAAGCTTGACATTAATGTAATAAACTAACTTCTTCCAATATTACTTGTGTTAACTATGTCTTCTCTTTTCATTGTTTACTTGCTATCTGCACTGGTAACCCCTAAAATTCAACATCAGATTGGCCATAAACAAGCAACACGGTTGCTGGCATTACATTTTGCTCTCAAAATAGATAATGTTTAGCAGGATGATACTCTTAAAATAAGACATGTTTCATAAATTCATGCTACAATTCAAATACTGGTCAATAGTTATATGTATCTACTTATTTATTTTGTTGACTGTTGAGTAAGTTTATCATTTATGAAAAGTTTAACAAAATCTGAAATTTTACTCAGCTGATAAAGTTTATGATAAACATATTAAAGAGCTATGTGCTGAAGGTGTAGATTCCATATTGGTTAGTACTTGACCAAATATATTTTGCCATCTTATCATTTTAATTTTGCCAAAACATTTAGGCTACTTCTTCATTTTACCTAATGGTATACAGTGAAATCTCAAAATTCTCGTATTGTTTGCAGTCACTCATTAATTTTTTTACCTGTAAAATGTTATATTTTAGTTAAGTCTGGAAAAGTTAACGCGTTAATTTGTGCAATTACTGTGTCCCATTTAACGCATAAAAAAATACTGGCAGTGCTTTGGTCAGAGTAGCATTTTCATGTATTTTTTTTAACATTATGAAACAATAATACAAAAATGTTAAGTGTGTACTTTATATACTACATTTAGTGAGAAGTTAAGCAAAATTTTACTGGCTAACTTGAAAGATTACAATATGCAAGCTTTCAAGGCAACTCAGGCGTCTTCTTTAGGCAAGATGTAATGATTATGCGGTTCACAGCCATATCAATATGTAGCACTGGTGTTCATTTTCTTGATTTATACATGCTGACATAGTTGCAGAGGAGTGGGAGGAAAGGGGTGCAATGCTGGAGTAAAGTTGTGAAGGTAAAAATTACACTCTTTCTTTTTTTTTCATTTCATGCTTCTGTAAGAAGATTGAGTTACATATCTTTGAGTGGCACTAAAACCAAAATAAGTCTCTAGTACAGGCATCACTAAATGGCGGACCGAGGAACAGCACTGAGATCATATGTTGTATTTGTTAAGAAAGATTCAACATTCTTTCTGCCTCTTATCACTGTATATGGGAACAGCATTTTGAATGTGGCATATTAGCATGACTTGTAACTGCTTTAAAATCTATATTGTTATCAATGGCAGACACTATGTGACGGACCCGAAAAAAGGTCTGCATCACATAAGTGGTCTTTGCTTTCTATTATTTTCTTCTAATCTGCAACCATGTCCTTCCTGCCTATCACAGAGGTGCCTGGTACCATCAATGATCAAGCAGGTCACAGAGGCTCTAGTTGCAGGGAACGCAAGATTGCCTCTTTTTAGTTTGATGTTTTGTAGACATTCAGACAGTGAAGTGAGGCTATCTCCAAATTGTGCAGATTTTAAACCTTATTATTTTTATTATTAACCTTCTGTCCAACTGTGTTAATAAGTAAGTGTGTGGGTATAGTGGGCAGGGTGGAGTGGTCATGCCATCTACTTTTAGGTTCACCATGCTGGAAAATAAAAGCATTCTGCTATTTGTAGTTGGGGCTCAATGTGCCAACACTGTTAAAATATGTTCATTTACTGTATTTTGTTTCATATTGTTTGTGCTGTGTTTCTCTTTAGTTAAAATCCCTTTAAGGTTACAAACACTGAACATTTATTTATTTCAGCTGTCCTGGGAGCCAGACATGCATGACATTAAAGTTTAGAGAAAAGTGCAACAAAAGGCATTGTTTCTTTCAAAAAAAGTTGTCACGTTTTCTGATGATATATTTGATTTCCTGCCACTAAAGTACAGCATAGACAGCTGAAACCTTCTAATGTGCAGCAGTTTGACATATGTAAGAGAAAAAGAGAAAAATAATAAGAGCATATTATACAAAAGCATCATCTTAATAGAAAAAATCAAAAAAAGTATCTTTAAAAATACCATATGACTCCTATGAATTCAAATAGCAATTGTTTTGCAAGTATAATCTTAAATGTATTTTTAATCTTTGCATATGGTGTATAACACAGATGTGGCAGTTGTATGGTTAAAATATATTATAATAACAGTATATTTCTTCTGTTGCAATTTGAGATGTAAATGACAAAATCCCTGCAAGCAAGGTATGGCTGTGTATTTTATATTGGGGACTAGTTTTAGCGACATCTGCCATATAGCTCTCTGGACATTATCTGTGGGTTTTCTTGTTCTTCTTGGATCTACAGGGATTTTTCTTTGCATAAATTAGTTTCTGAAAGCTAAGAAGTAAGTTGAATACCAAATCTAATTTGTCTTGTATGCATGAGTGTAGGGCTGTTCCTAAGTTCATCCTCCAAGTGAATGCCATATTGCCCAATGCTGGAAGCCAACTCTGATGTGGAATAATCAGATTCAGATAATGGAAGGATGGACCATCCTCCCACTGAAATTAAAAAATTATCATGCTTAGTTACAAAATTGTTATTTGTTACAGGGAAGATGGTCATTACTATGTTTCTTTAAGATAATGGTGAAACTAATACTACTTCTTTCAAAGCAATTTCTTGGCCTATGCCTGATTGTATCTTTAAAATATTGAAGGAAATGTGCAGTTTCTAGTTTAACACAGTTGTTTCTAACCGCAAACACTCAAATAAATATAATTTGAGTGTGTTTTCCTAATAAATGTTTGTTAAGGCACTTGATCATCTTAGGTATTATTAGAATGTAATGCATAGTCTATATATTAAACCTGAAATTTAAAAAGCATATTTTTAAAATTTATTGTGGATTAATGACATTAATACATTATTTTTTATTTTATACCTGAATTTAAGCCCCATTATCTAAAAGTTTTCTTCAAATATATTATTTGTTTTCAGGGAAACATGTTGATTAGCATAGCAGCATCACAGCTCTAGTGGAATCGTTTTTTAACTCAGCTCAGTCATTGCTTATGTTTCAGTTTTTCCCTGTGCATTAGGATCTGTTTTCTTTCAGCTCTTCTAAATTCATCCTTTACCCTAAAGACCTACATGGAAAGTTCTCTTGTTGTTAGCAAGTGTAGATGTATTTATTAGTGTGCACAAATAAGTTTACTTCATCTAGGGCCTAATCCTGCCTTGCTCATAAGGCTGCTTAAATAGGTTATTCACAATTTTGTTTAGAAATAAGCAAGTTAAAAAATGGATAATTGTATTTTTGTTTTCATGTTAATAATTTCTCAATCTACATGGCTGTGGTTCTTGTACCTTTTTCTTTTCGGGAGTTGAACTTGGCATTACAACATTGCATATTGTATTCTTTTTTGTGTTTGATTAAATGCTGTGAGATTTATTTTTCCCTGGAACTGTGGGTTTTGTTGTTCAGTAATTTTTGTGGTGGTTGCACTAGAACAAGCAGAGAGCTTAACTTGGACAACACTAGCCCTGCTTGAATGGGCCAAATGACTTCCAGTTGCCTAAATGTTTTATATTCTTATGTTCACAGCCATGTGGCAGCCAACTGCTTAACTATGCATTTGTATTTATAAGGCTGTAAATTGCTATGTGCAGACCAGCAATCAGAAGGCAATTAGGCTCAAGCAGGCTCAATTGTGCATGTTGTTACCTATAAATGGAGTGTCTGTAAGAGGCACAGCTGGAACAGAGAAGGAAAGAATTCCGTATGGGCAGTGTGAGTCCAAGTGTGGGTGTGGTTGTGAGTGTGGGCCTATAAGCCATCTTTAAAGTGCTATCATAAGTACTCATAAATAGGGTAGAGTGTTGGCCAAGGTTGTTCCGATGAAAAAATTATTCAGAATGAAATTGTGGTAATGTTCAAGCTGTATTAATTTTCTTTATTCTTTTTTTTTTTAAATGTCTGCACTAATTGCAGTCTAATATACTCTACACACACACAAATATACACAGAGTACACATTTAAGAAGGAGCCCTCCCCTAATACTCTCCTGACAACTCACATGCTAGGTCTTTTTTGCCTCAGTTAAGTGTTCATATTGTGCACACATGGGTAATGTTCTGTATCCGTCCAGAAATGACATAGACATGAACAATTAAATGATGTAAACAGCCTAATTTACACACCTTTCCACATTTAAATTAAAATTGGCTATTCTGGCAAAAATATGAAAGAGAACAGAACATTGAATATCAGTGACCAAATTAACTGTAGCTGTAAATTAAAATAAATCAGTGTAATCAGGAAGCAACAATAGCTTAACAGTGTTAAATGTGTTAGCGGGCTATACGTAGCATCATAGATATAGCATTCTGCCAACTATTCAATTTAATTACATATTTGCAAAGTGGCACTGGCACTGACATTGCAACATACCCACCTTGCTGTGCTCACCTGCAACAATATGTTTAGTCACATCAGGTTTCCCACTCAAAGGAAATGCCTTTTGATCTTTTTTGGGCTTTACTCTTTTACGATTTTTTTCTACTTTCAGAGCCATTATTCTGTACATAATACAAGATGAAAACATGTTAGCCACAAATGTGAAAAGTTGACTGAACATAGTTGGTAGATTGACTGTGCCGGTGGCTCATTTGTCAAAGTTGGTCTTTGTAACCATGACAATTCATCTTCGTTGTTGTTCATAAGATAGAAAATGGTATTAAATAACTTTATTTTTACTCCTGAATACCTGTAAATTACATGTGCATAATTTGGTAGAGGCATGTACTTGAATCAGTACTGTGTTCTGTATTTTATGAACCCTTTGTGTAAAGAAGTGCATCTTTAATGTGATGTGATTTACCATTTAATTGTGAGAAATAACAATGAATATAAAGGAAAATTAATGTCTCTTTAAGTCATGGGTGTCAAACCTAAGGCTTGCAGGCATCTGGCCTTGGGATCCCATTAAAGCAGCACACTTTCAAAACATGTCACATATGGCCTGTGATGACTTTTAGATTTATCCCTTTAACATGCATTTTACATGTAAATTGTATCCGTCTATAATCTAACTGGACTGCAGTTATATAACTGGCATTAAAATTCAGCTTCAGTGTCCTCTTGTATTTATCTGATCAGCAGAGTGCACCACAGCTACTAAACTATAGTTAGAATGGAACCTGGATGATTCATAAAGACCAGCAAGAAAAAATGAAAAGAAAGCGACATGCCATATTGCCATACAGAACTCCAGTGTTTTAGCTTTATGCTAAAAATTTAAAAGAGGTGGTTTCTCGACTTTATACATGATGCTGCTGCCACTTCACTCACTTTTTAAAGCTGTACAGGTATCAGGGGTCGGCCCCACATTGCCACATCCTTCCAGGGAACCTCTTGAACAAGCTACTACCGATAATGTACCCAAGGCATGAGCCAGCGGATGAGGACACTCACACAAAACAAGGGGTAGGTGCATAAAAGTGCAAAAGTGCTTTTCTTAAACAGTCAAAAACCACAATGTCCAAAATAAATAGTGTAGTGCAGATCTTCAATAAATACTGTAAATAAATAATCCATAAAATCAAAGTCCAAAAAATAATCCTTTAAAAGTGAAGTTAAAAACATGGCAGGGCATGATCTTTTAAAAATGCAGCCCTGGTACATCCCTTTGAAAACATACACCTTCTCAGATAAGCCCATACAGGTTATTGTAGTCGAGGAGACAATTAACTGGCAATTCAGTCCACCTTCTATGTCTGCTCCTTGGCCCGGGCCCCTGCAACCTTCTGTGACTCCAGCAGGGCACTACGCTGAGCCTCTGACTCCCGCTGTCAGGCTTGTGTCCCTGCAGTCCATAGCCCTGCTGCAGGATGCCACACTGAGCCTTCCAATTCTCTCCAGCCTTATGTGGCGAGTTGCTCCAAATCAGGGTTCCCAGATCGCTCAGCCGTTGTGCCGTCCTTCAACCCTGAATGTCAGCTGCACACTACACAAGGGACTTAAAACCAGCTGCCTGCCTTCTATCTCTCCCTCTCATCCACATGGTCACACGCACTGGTTTCTTCCACCTCCTGCCTTTTTCTCTCTTGTTTTTTAATCTCCTTTTTTTCCCCTTTTCATTTTTCTCCGATCTTCTCTGTTCTTCCCCATTCTTTCACGCCAATTCCACCCTATATGCCTCGCTGGGCGCAGCATTTCAATTACACACTGCAGAAAGCCAATGAAGCAATTGAGATAGACCACACCCTCATGCCCAGGTGCATCTCACTTCAATTACCTCACCAACCTCCCGCAGCTCTGCTAACACACACAACTATGGAGATCGATCCAGCCAATTAATCATTAATTTATTTAGTGTTAAGCCACCAACAAAAGGCTGACTATATGAATTTGATGAGCTGAGAAGTGTGTGCATGTCTTGTTTTGTGAAGAAAATGTGGTGGTAGTTTGTTGATATACACCATCCCATTTTGGTTATATAAAGTGTTATTTTTAGCATTCAATAAAATTGGGTTTAGTACACAGCACTAAGTCTTTGTTAACAAGTGTTACATTCTTTACCTGGGTGATGTTTCATACTGACTTTACTCACAAAAACTTTCAAATGAGGCAGATTGCTGCAACTGTGGTGCTAATCATTGTATAAGTACAGCCTGTCCACTTCAAGACCACCAGCATATTGAGCATATTCTGATTACACTGATTTATTTTAATTTACAGTTACGGTTAATTTCACCACTGATGTTCAATGTTCAGTTCTCTTTCATACTTTTGCCAGAATGAGCAGTTTCAATTCAAATTCAGAAAGGTGTATAAATTAGGGAGCTCACATCAATAAATAAGATGGATTAAATTTGCAAATTCAGTGCCAGTGACACTTTACAAATATGTAATTAAATTGAATAGTTGGCAGAATTAAAAGCATTCTCAAATTGTGTTCTTATGCAAATAATTCTGAGATATTTTTGCAGCTGGTGAAGATTAATAACTTTGATCAACATTGTCTAGCATTCTAAAACTCCGATATAAAAATTTTGCGTATTTTTGTATAGTGCTACTTTTCTAAAAATAAAAGGGATTGGTGGGTATGTAAGTGTCATTTGTCTGGCATGGTGGCCTTCAGAAAAAGAATGAAACCACATGTACAATGAGGATGATCATGTACTGTATGGCTGCAGGCAGTAGAGTCTTGCGAGTACAGTGGATGTTTCACAAGAATTTACCTGTAGGCTACAGAATGAGAGAGAGGGCCCTTGGAAGCTTGGCTAAAAACTGGCAGGTGTTTTGCTAATAGGCAGAAGCTCATAGTCCTTAACAAGAAAAGCGAGGACAATGTCACTGCCATCTTTGTTTTATTATGCAATAAACCTATCTATTCTGAATTCTTTGGACAGAGGTTCACTTTGTTCTTTCACTTATTTATCCTCAAGTACTGAAGGAGGTTAGAGAGTATCTATATAAACCCTTGACAAATAATTTTAGGAAGTCACTGCAGACTGGGGAAATTCAGAAGGACTGGAAAAAGGGAAACATTCTCCCTTTAAATAAAATGGGTAACCGGCAGATCCAAGTAACTAGATGGTCAGTAAGCTTTGCTTTGTTGCAAGATTTGCTTTCTATTTGACTATAACCCTACTAGTTTTTCTGACTTGGTTTTCATCTCTGACTCCTTCAGACCCATTCCTGTTCCCTGCTAGTCCCATTAATGGCAGAAAAATGTATATTTTTCTTTTGTTCACTACTCATGTTTTATGAGGTTCTGTTAATTTGAAGAAGCTACAAAAATCGCATCATCATGCCTAAATATATTTCCAATGAATATCCTTTATCTCTAATACTCTTTTCAGCATCTACTCATTACTCCCCTGCTTCTGTTCAACTTTTTCTATCCATTCTTCCCTAAAACCATGTCTCAAATGCTTCCATATGTTTAATATTTACTTTCTGTAGTATACAAGTTTCTAATCCATAAAGAAATTCTGCACAACCTTCTCCATTAATCACAACTATACTACAATTTTCCTATTTTTTTCCACAAGGTTTCAGGTAATTGGAGTAAAGAAACCGGAGTAAGTCGAGCATCAGGTGTACTATTATTTTTCTGTTACATATCATGAAATTACAAATTTGAATACATTCTTGTTTATCATGGTGACATGTTGCATTTTGGTCAGACAAACAGAACTGAATGTCATTGCACTCTGTATTTGCAAAGCTAGTATGGAGTGGTCATAGTGGTGGCTCTGAGGCTAGGGATCTGCACTGGCAATCAGAAGATTGCTGGTTCAGATCCCATAAATGTCAGAAGTGATTCCACTCCTTTGGGCACTTGAGCAAGGCCCTTAACCTGCAATTGCCCCATCCTGGATATGATGTTAATTTGCATCCAGCCCTGCAAGTAGGCCCTCCAACCTGCAGAGAAATATTGGGGTTGTTGGCAGAACTGGCACTCTAGCCACCATAAAAAACCTTACACTGTTCCATTCCATTTGTGGTGCTGAAGTGTCACCCGTTTCACAGCTGCACTCGGGTATTCATAACTTTTATCTTCTTGATGGTGCTTTCATTATGAAATTCTCCACAGTGGAGTTGAGAGAGCTGTAGCCCATTTCTTGTGCTTGCCATTATTATTTGATCTTCTGTAAATTTTATAGTTTCCTCATTTATCCACTATCCTTTGTTGCTATGAATATATGCCTAACTTTTAGTTTTTATTTTGCAAGACATCATTTGATTCCAGATTGTTATTCCTAGTCTGATAACATCCTAGTAACTTAACATTCTAACAGTATGATAATTGCTATTATCCAGGAAACTTTATGCATGGTTTGATTTCGAATTCTCTCTGATTTCTTTAATTTCTCTAGTTTATAATTTTTACTTTATAGTGATGTCAACCTTTATTGTGTTGTTCTGGCTTAAGTGAGTTTGCAGGACCAGACAATTGTGAGAGCTGTATGTGAGAACTGGATTGCCACAGGGTTTTTTAATGATAGGACATTAGGTGTGCATGTTGGAGATGGGCTAGTACTTCATTGCTTGAGTACTCACTTCCTTAATATGTACCTGCAAAAGGATTTTACAAATTTTTTTCTATTGGTTATTAGCTCCATCATTCATAGTCATAATTAAATAGAGAACCCATATTTTACTGCCTTGACAGGGGATTAGCAGAACAGAATTCCATGGAATTCCACAGCTGTGATGAATGACTAGTTAGATGATATCCTACTGCTGACAGACCTCCAGTAGCCATGCTCCCTGAGCTGTCACTATTGGAGACTTCATTGTCTTCTTGTGTGGGGCCTGCTGCAGGCATTGAATTGCATCAACTGCCACTGTCCATTTTAAAACCAATCTATACTTACCGGTAGATGCTAAACAATCATTCTATGTTGAACCATTTTTTTCAGTAAAATCAAAATAAAACATTTCTTTATTGTGTTTTATCTACTGTTTTTTTCCTGGTGTCTTTTTCTTTCCTATCTCAATTGTTGTTTGTTACAACTCTCCTTCATTTCTAAACAAATGTTTATTTTTTTCTTTTGTTACTTTTAGAATGATGGTGAGGTTTTTCCCTCCTTGACTCACAAAAAGTTTTAATCAAGTGTCTTACTATCTCTATGACAATGTACATATTTTCAGTTCTTTTTCAACTCATTTTTCCTACCTTTTTTCAATATGAAAAAATTTGGAATAATCAAGAATCATTAAAAAATATATGAAAGAAATCACAATTTTAAGAATTGCCTTTTAAGTTAATCAAATAATGGACAAAATCTTTTGTGTACTAATTGTATACTTACCTAGTTAAGATAATGAATCTAATGCTTAAACTAGTTTGTAATATATTTATACAATTAATAAATATGAATTGGACATTAAATTTACTGTTATACCATCCTATTTTATAATATTCAATTTAACAGAATCCTATTGTGGTATTAAGTGTACCTGCCTGTGCTCTATAAGAACGAAAGAATTAGATTTTATCAGTAGTTACAATGTCTCTGAATTATGCTCTGAAGGTACATCAATCCATCTGGCAAAATGAACAGTTTCCTCTGCTTACCAGACAACTGTTTTTATTTTATGCATCAAAAAGCATATTTTTTGCTGTAAACTTACCTCTCTCTTTAGTTTTTAGTTAATGTTTCTTATGAATGTTTTGTTTCCAACTTAGGTTTACATTTTCAATCAACTGAAGAATTGTTGTTTCTGTCCTTTTCCTTTTTATTACACCTCAAAGCCATGCATGGACATCATGGATAAGATGTTACACTTTTTTCTACAATTCCCTTTAAATGTGGGTGCCATTCCTTCCTACTACCATTCAAATGCCACCTTAGCCACTGTTGATTGTAAAACATGGGTAAGTTAACCAGGAATCTCTGAACGTTAGTAGCTATCCAGCATTTTTACAGTATGTAAGTCATTAAATATGATTAGATGTTGATTACTTAATTATCTTAATGACCACACGCAGTCTTCTTTAAAACAATTAGTATGCCATGTTTACTTATTGGCTCCAGCAGACCCCCGTGACCCTGTGTTCGGATTCAGCGGGTTAGAAAATGGATGGATGGATGTTTACTTGTTTCCCACATTTCCTCATTTATCTGAACATATTCAAGACTTTTCATTTTATTTTATCTACAAAGTTCATATTATATTTTGGGTATGCATGTTAGAAGAATGAAGTGTAGATATTATATATGGTACCAGTGTGGAAGATACTGGCAATTTACAAAAACTCCTAGACTTAAGGTTAACAAAATTGTTGTACTTAATATTAATTTCAAGAGTGAACTATTCCACTCTGTCAAACAAAATCTCACTACAGTGCACTGTTCAACAATGGTGCAATCGTGCATCAGAGCAGCTTTGACTAAACTAATGGCAAAGCACTGTGCTATGCGTGTTTGAACTACCCATAAGCCATCGCAAACATGTCGTAGTGCATCAACTTCTATCCATTGCAGTTACCTTATAACTTTCAAATTTCTTTTACTTTTTCCTTTTTGATTTACTCTCGCATTTCATGTGTTTTTTTCCAGGTACTCCAGTTTGCCAAATTTTGTTAAATGGTGACAATGAACTGGTCTTGTATGAGTGTGAATGTGGCTGTATGTTTTAGTGAGCCCTTGTCCAGAGTTGGTCTCTGCCTTTTACCTAATCAACCTGGGATAACTTACAACCCTCCGTTACCCTGAATTGTATGAAGCCTTTTTGACAATGTTGCATTAGTATATTGTCAGCTCATGTTCAAATAGAGTGCATTTTCAAGGCATTTCAAAAATGTCTTTTCCAGCCTAACCAGTCTGTGGTTCCACTATACACTTTAAGGGGTTGCTTTGTTGACATTGACCAAATTATATGTGATGAAAAAAATATAATAAATTGTATTGGTAGTATAGCATAGTGCGTAAGGCTGTTTTACATAATGATAATGCTACATTTTTGAAAGAAAATGTAAACAATTGTTTTTAATCTGTAAAGCCCCTTCAAATAAAATGAAAATGAAGTTAAATAAATAAATTCAAATTCAAACGTGATGCTAATACACCCTAGTATAAGGTAACTAAAACATTTACAGAATAGTACATGACTGTGTCCTTCAGGATTGACTTTAAAATTCTGCTTATGATTTATAAAGCCTTAAATAATCTCACCCATCTTATATATCGGAATGTCTGACATCTTATATTCCAAATCGTAACCTCAGATCCTCAAATGAGTGTCTCCTTAGAATTCCAAGAGCAAAACTTAAAAGAAGTGGTGAGGCGGCCTTCTGCTGTTATACACCTAAAATCTGGAATAGCCTGCCAGTAGGAATTCGCCAGGCTAATACAGTGGAGCACTTTAAAAAACTGCTGAAAACACATTACTTTAACATGGCCTTCTCATAACTTTACTGTAATTTAATCCTGATACTCTGTATATCCAGTTCATTATAATAACTATTCATGGTGGCTCTAAAATCTGTACTAACCCCTACTCTCTCTTCTGTTTCCTTTTCCGGTGTCCTTTTGGTGGTGGCACCACCATCTACTCAAAGCACTGTGATGTTCCAACAGTGATGGATTAAAAGCCAGAAGTCTGTATGACCACCATTAAGTCCTTCCGTGAGAACCCTAAATACAAAGAGTACTGTTCATTTATGTTAGGTAGAATGCCCAGAGGGGACTGGGCAGTCTCGTGGCCTGGAACCCCTGCAGATTTTATTTTTTTCTTCAGCCGTCTGGAGTTTTTTTTGTTTTTTTCTGTCCCCCCTGGCCATCGGACCTTACTCTTTTTCTATCTTAACCAATGTTATCTTATTTTAATTTCTTATTTTGTCTTTTATTTTTGTTTTCTTCATTATGTAAAGCACTTTGAGCTACTTTTTTATATGAAAAAAATGAAATCACTTTTAACGTTAATTCCTTCCAAGTGTACGTCTGCAATGGCATTACAGTTCTGATTTAGATGTTCTAGTGTCACCTTTACAATCTAGTAAAAGTCTTATCTTGTTACTGGAATTTATTGTAACCTTATTTTTTTAATTGTCAGATTTAATAGGTGGTGTGTTTTTTGGATACTGAAAAAGAGGTGGAATGTTACAAGGGAACAAACAGACACTGTAGCATGTGTAAAAATAGTATTGGGCAAGGGCAGTGTGGGTGCCATACTGAGGTGTACAGCCCTAGTTAACTGAAATGTACTCTTTACCCTGTGCATTATAAGGAAAGGACATCTCTTAATGCAAAATAAGTCTAAAATATTGAAGAAAGGACCACTTATTAAGGAAGTCTGACAGAGACCAACATTAGATATTACATACATTATTACATAGATATCCTCTTATATAATACACTACCGTGGTTGTTCGTTTGTCTGTCCAGGATTTTATATCACCTATAGCTCACAAACCGTTTGAACAATTGACCTGAAATTTGGTACACATATACTACGTGACGTCTAATATCCGCTTTCGGAGTGATGATTGACCTCCAAGGTTATTCCTCTTTTTATTTTAATTTTATATTATTCAACTATTATATTCTATTATTACATACATTTTACATACATTAGAGGTAAATTGTTGAAGGCTCCTAATGACATTCTTATGATTTGTTTGTGTGTGGCAAGGAGTTTATTTCCAATATTAGACATAACATTTCATCAGTAATGTACTTTTTTCTGTATAGGAAGTACTTCTTCCTCAGACCTCCTGGGATCAAGTCCCAACCCTGATATTGTTGTTGTAGAATGGTCACTTTCTCCATATACCTGGATGGATTTTCTCTTGGCACACTCAATTTTGGTTTCTATTAAATCTGCTGAGATATGTTTATGTCCCTTTAATACAGCAATGACCCATCTACAGAATGGCTGATTCCTGCCAACAACCAAATGCTGCTGGAATGAGCTTAGGCTCTTCTCAGGCTTGAAATGCATTAATATACTTCCATCAATTTTCAAATCTGCTTATCAAATTCAGGTTCATTTATATTCAATGTCTATCTTGTGTGTGAGGGAGGAAACAACTGTGGATAGGACAGCAGTTCATTACTATAATATACAGTATATTATATATATGTGTGTGTGTGTGTGTGTGAATATACAGTCATTCAGCTTTACATTTTTGCTGCTAAAGGTGGATGCACAAATTACTGAATCAATAGTTGTAACAGCAGTACAATCAGGTGTTGGTGAGGTTTAGTTATTTTTTCACTTAAGGCTTCTACATATTTTTTTCAATAAATAATGACAAAGTAAAATATGTTGTGTTTATCATGTTAGGTTTGATTTGCCTAATTTTAGGACTTTGTGAGAATTAGATAATTAGTGTCTGATATGTAAAAGCATAGAATTGAATGAGAGTGCAGATTTTTCACTTCAATGTACATATTGATTTTTCTATAAAAAGTATGTTTAAAACACAATTTGTCAATTACATTTTATTGTGATTTTTTTTCAAACCTTTTCTCTGTATCTGTTTTTTCATTAAAATATTTAAATAAATGTGGAGTCTTTTAATTATTAGGTGTATTATAGTATTTCTTTTACATCAGAATTGCTTTTCCTATTTTTTTAATCACAGAACCAATTAAATGAACCTTGGAACTCCAAAGTATTAAAAAAAACACTAATTAAAATACGCCTGTGGGCATTGCCAAATTGGGAAGGCTTTCAGGTCAATTTTAACAGCTTGTAATCTGCATTTCAGTGCCACAGCATATAAATTTCCACCCCCACCCACAGACACATGGAAAGGATTTAATTTGGAGACAAATTAGAACAGCATATACTATAGATTTTCAGAGTGAACACATTTTCATTGTAATTTAAGATAAGTAAATCAGCTTTCATTATTAAACCTTATTTTGAACAGATTTTTTGTATAATTAACCGCTGCAAACAGATATAGTTTATAATGACTTGCTTGTTCTGTTATAGTTTAAAAATGAAGGCTATTGTCAGATGGTTACAGAAGAGTACAAACTGTAGCTAAAAAATAATTACCAAAATACTTGTTATGTTTCATTATGAAAAACTGCACGAAAACCTATAAATACGTATGAGAATTAGAATAGCTATAGAGAGATATTTACCAAGGTAACAAGTCACATTATGTTCTTTTAATAATGGTTAAAGTTTGTTACTACACCAATTATGCCATCAGAAGGTGTTTACTAGTTCCTAGGGGTGAACAGATATGCTTACAGCCATCAGAAAAGTTTCCCTTTGGACTATTAGAATGATGGCCATACTGCATAGAAACACATTCGACTTATTGAGAAGAATTTCCTAACATCATCCGAGATTAATATTTTTTAATTCATAATTGTTTTTCAGTTCTTCATTCTCCTTGTGTGTGTTTTCTTTCACTTGGCTAATTTACTGGTTCTTCTTCATTTCCCTATACGCACCTAAGGAGTTGGAATTGCTTTGTCCAAATAAGTGAGTGAACAAGTGGATGTATTGTCACTATATTTAGAACAAGTCATGTAGTCCTCAAAAAGTGAGTGGAATATGGAAGACACGAGCATGACTGCGTTTGGCCACTCTGAGTGGCTAAACGTGACTTGATGACCTGGAATGATTGAAATAAAACCAGATATTCATTAACCCTCATTTTTAATTATTTCATATTAGAAGAGACATGTTAAGACAGTTTACAGGATTTATTTTTTTTCCTCTATTATGAAGTCACACATCTGGACAAGACATATTGTTGCACCAGAATAAAATGGAAGGCTCCACTAGGGATGAATATGCCTCCTAGTTGCATGAATTGCCATGTTAACTAACAAGGTGTGATTCACAAGCAGCATTTATCTGTATCATAATGGGAACTTTAGGTCACTCATGTTCCCCTACAGGATTTCAGGCCTTTGCCAGAGGTGATCTGAGAATGCAGTAGAATGGTGCCTCTGGCAGGTTCAAGGATTACGGGGCCAGCAGGAAAGCATGGCAAGGATTCAACTGGAAGAAGAAAGAGAGGCTGGATTTAAGAAAAGAAAGGGAGACTGGAAGAAGATGGAATTGTTTCCAGGTGATGGATAAGCCATGTCACATACAGACAGGGGGCTTGAGTGACTATAGGGTTATTGTTTTACATGTGTTGTGTTGAACTTTACATTCTTCATTTGTTAAACTTTTATTTGTTTATTTTTATTAATGAAAACTCTTTATTTGAACATCTTGGCCCCCATTTCATCTACAGCTTGGTCCATAAGTATTTGGACAGTGACATCATTTTCATAATTTTGGCTCTGTATGCCACCACAATGGATTTAAAATTAAGCAACCATTATGTGATTAAAATATGGACTTTCAGCTTTACAGTAATTTAAGGGGTTTACCAAAAATTATTGTATGAGCCTTTTTGGAATGACAGCCATTTTTTTGAATAGCTCCCCTATTTCCAGGAGTTCAGTAGTATTTGGGCAGACTGGCATAATTATAAACATAATGATCATTTTCAATATTTGGTTGAAAATCCTTCACAGTCAAGCCTGGAACCCATGGCCATTTCCAAGCGCTGGGTTTTCACCCTAGTGATGCTCTGCCAGGCCATTTCAGTGCCATTACTGCTGTTATGTTTAGTTGCTACTTGTTCATTTGATTTTTTGCCATCAGTTTTGTCTTCAGTAAGTGAAATGCATGTACAATTGGGTTGAGGTCAGTTGATTGACTTGGCATTGTTTTTGGTTCACTGTCCATCTGTACTTTGAAGCATTGTCTTATCACTTCTGTAACATTTGGCTGAATCTGAGCAGATAGTATAGTACTGAACACTTCAGAACTCATCTTGCTACTTCTGCCAGCAATCATATCATCAATAAACTGATGAATGACTTCCATTCACAGACATGTATCATCGTGGTATTCATGGGATCATGACCCATTTCTTCACTTCTCTGTACTCCTACCAACATTCTGGTAAATATTGATCTATCTCCTTTGTCCAAATAAAATTGTTCCAGAACCGGACAGACTTTTAAAAAATGTTTTCTAGCAAACTCTGATCTGTCCTTCATATACTTAAAGTTTACATGTGGTTTGCGCCTTGTGGTAAACCATCTGTCTTTACTTTCATGAAGTCTTCTCTTGATTGTAGACTTTGGTAATGACAAGCCTACCTTCCAGAGAGTGTTCTTGGTTTGACTAAATGTTGTGAAGGTGTTCTTCTTCAACAAGGACAGAATTCTCAATTATGAGGAAAAGTTGTCTTCTTTAGTTTTCCCATCCTTTTGGTGTTGCTTAATTCACCAGTGTGCTCCATCTTTTTAAGAATGGACCAACTGGTTGATTTGACCACTCCTTGTGTTTCTAAAGGAGTTGTTTTGTTTTCTTGGCCAAATGATGGCCTGTTTTTATTTGCTTGGACAGGTCTTTGGACTTCATATTGAGAGTTCTCTGTGATAGATTCCAAATGCAAAATCCACACTTGGAATCAATTCCAGAACTTTTACCTGCTTAATAGTTAATGAAATAATGAGGAAACTGCTCACACCTGGCTATGGAAGAACTTGTCAGTCAAATGTCCGTATACTTTTGAGCATCTGGAAATTGGGGGGTGGGGCTATACAGAAAAATGTCTGTCATTCCTAAATGGCTCATATAAAGCTAAAGGTCTATACTTCAATCTCATAATGATTGCATTGTTTCAAATTTGCTCTGGTGGTATACAGAGCCAAAATTATGAAAATTGTATCACTGTCCAAAAACCTATGGACCTGACTGTATATGAGATTAAGAATGCTATGAAAGTGTCGCTTTATGGATCATAGTCTCTTTATTATTACTTTGCATCTCAAAACTATCACTTTAGATACAAATTACAGCATCATACATCTTAAAAATTTTAAATTTCAAAATTACAGCTACCATTTTTTTTTATTGGAGAATGGACTGATGCATTTTGAAAGCTTAGTGTCAACACATTCAACCCAACTTATGTGTTGTCTTTTCCAGCTTACAATTTGCTACCACAATTGGATCTAGCTGCTTGAATACACACTCTCTTTTTCACAACAGCAGTCAGAAAATGCCAGGGCTCTGAGGAAAGTTAACACAACTACAGTAAGACCAAAGGCTAATTTTCCAACTAACTGAGACACACCACATGAGATAATGAAAATAATTGTTTAGTATTTGGAGTGTATTTAAGAGGAAATTGTTTCACCATCAGCATGACTTTCATTAAAATTTAATACAAAAGGGTTGACTTTTTCTTTTGCGGTATAGTGACACCTTCAGGGCAGCTATAGAGCAAATGTGCCAAGAGGTCTAGTAGAAGGGCACAGGAAGAGTTGTATGATATTTTATTTAACAGGGAATATCAAATATGCCTTAGCTTCTAAAGGTCTTGGTATCTCTGTATGCCAAAAAAGTTTCTCACTGAGCTGAATAGCAATATCTGTTCACTATTGTACAAAAAGTTTGGTTTGGACTCAACATGTGTACATGGATTAAATTATTATTCTCCTGCCTACAGGTTTCTGTTCATATAAACACTAGAAATTCAGACTATTTTATGTGGAACCAGCAGCCCTGAATTAACTATTAAACAAAATAAGCACATGCTTAGGGCATCAAGGGAAGGGGCAGCACAGAGGTTTTCCTCTAGTTATCATCCCCTTAACTCTTTCACTGACACATTATATATATATAATGTATTCTTTTTCACTTGATGCATGCAAACTGTGCCTTTCTGTCCTTTTTGGGTACGCCAACATCACAGTATTTCCTTTTACTGCACTTGGCAGCAACCTACAATGAAGAAAATGCTGGTTGTTTCTAAGAGTCTACTAACACCTGTCTAAGTGTCACTGTTACTCACACAGACATTTTATATACAGTATATTCAAGAAACATTACTCAAACTTATTAGAGGTTCTGGAGTTGGTGGTCCTGTGGCTCTCGAGTCCTTACAGTGGCTGAAGAGGCAGGGGACCTGGGGATGTGTTGTCTCCTCTAATTTTGAGGTCTTAACCAATTCTTTGCCCAACTCTTGCAGAAAGATTTGTCTACTCTGGAGCTTTCCTATGTTCCAATTTGGGTTCAGCATTTCTTCATTTGCATATGTAGCCACTCACCAACTTATCTCAGTTATCTGCTTGTCCTTCTGTAATATTTCAATCGTTAGTGATTTCTGTGTTATGATGCTCCCCGCCACAGATTCTCTTGTCCCTATGAGGCATGGTCATGAGCTCCATATTTTTTTTTCTTTTTTGGGATGTAAGAACCCAAGGATGTGTCTGCTATCAATAGAACATTACTTGAATTACCAGGCCTGCTCTTTGTACTCATCAGCTGAGGTGGATGCTCTGCCCTGCTGTTCATTATTATTCCTACCATTGTCAGCTTTCTCTTCAGGAGTTCCTGTCCCATCCTGCAGTGATGGTTAAAAGGGATAATATAAAATACTGCATATCAACTAGAAAAGGAATATTGTTACTACTATAATGATAAAGTCAGACCTAAAAGCAATGCAGTGAAGTAAAAGTGAAATGTACAAGGAAATACTCAATTATTTTTTCTGTGATTTTACACAGTGAAGCAGTTAGTAAAATGTGAGCATCCACATGGAAAAATTAAGAGTTAGAAAGATATAGTTGTGGTGCCCGGCAGGTGTTCATGCCTGGCCGGGACACCCAGGAGGACCGGAGGAGGGCTTGTGGATCCTCCGGAACACGAGGGGGCGTCCTCCCTAGTTGCTGTGGGGAAGCTTGGAAGCTCTAACCTGTAGGGGCCCGTGGTCACCGCCAGGGGGCGCCCTGATACCTTGGGAGCCCTGAACCTCAGCACTTCCGCCACACCCGGAAGTGCTGGGGGGAAGAGGATTGGGGACACCCGGGGGACTTCCGGATACGCCGCCAGAGCTTCCGCCACACAGGGATGTGGCTATAGAAGCTCCTCCGGATACACCTGGAGTCCACCCGGGGTGGATAAAAGGGGCTGCCTCCCTCCAGTCGTTGGCAAGAGTCGGGTGGAAGAAGGACGAAGCTTGGTAGAGAGGAGTGGAGGCGGACCAGAGAAAGAGAAGGCATTGTGCGTGTGGCCAAGGACTTGAGGGGAGATTAGTGCTGCGGCACTGGGTTTGTGCTCAATAGTTGTACATAATAGCTGTAAATAAACGAGTGTGT
Source organism: Erpetoichthys calabaricus (assembly GCF_900747795.2). Taxonomy (NCBI): domain Eukaryota; kingdom Metazoa; phylum Chordata; class Cladistia; order Polypteriformes; family Polypteridae; genus Erpetoichthys; species Erpetoichthys calabaricus. Next base: position 70,525,114 of record NC_041396.2, read on the forward strand.
GGTGAAACCATCATGTCTACCTGTCTGTGTCCGGGCTGTTCCCCACATAGTATATAATATCCATTCAGTTATCCATTCATTGATCTACTGTTTAAACAATTCCAGAGCTATCTTAGTAACATTGGGCATAATCAGGGAACTAATCCTAGATGGAGTGAAAGAGTGATGTGGTAAAACATTACATACATGAATTCTTGAACCTTTGTAATTCAATTCAGGGGCACAGGGAGTCAAAGCCCATCCCAGGAGTATTGGGTGTAAGGCAGAAGGCATCCCACAGTTGGACGCTAGTTCATCTCAGGATAAAAACACTTAAAATGTGAAAAACTAATAAACTTCTTGGAAAAGCCATTTATCTGTAAGTTCTGAAATTAACTACTGGTTGATTATATACATTAATGTTGAACATCTGCTTTAGGAGGTTACTATAAACCACAGAAATTCTAATTGAACTGAAATTTAGCCAACACTGTACCATTATATGAAAAAGGAGAATAGGCCAACCCTGATAATTACAGGCTGGCCTGCATAACTTGTATCAGTAACAAATTAATGGAAATGTATTTTAAAATACAAGCTAGTAAAGTAGCTGCACAGTAAACTCAGCTTAGAACTGCATACAGGGTATCCTGTCTTACTAAAATACTTAGGTTTTATGGAAATCTACAAAAATATTCAACACAAGAACTTAGGAATCGTTTACACATGGGAGGTTGTTCATACTTCATTTAGATGAGATACAAGGTGCAGTAAAGACTGAAAATAATATGTTATAGTGGAAGGATCATTTTTATCAATTATGTAATACCAAAAATAGAGTTTTCCAAAGATCAGTGCTCCTTTAATTTATATGAGTAGTTTAGATAATGAATTTAAGAAAGCCAGTGAACTTGCAAATACCCTGGGGTCTGTAAACTCCCTGGATAAGGTATTAAAAAAGATGCTCTAAGTTACCGTATTCCCTTTTAAGAGGTAATATGCAGCAAAATCTGACAGGAAAAAGGGATTGGTTGTGTTGATGCTGCAGCCTGTCGATGCAAGCATTATTTTTTCGGTGAGATTTTTTGGTGAAATGTTGTATTCATTCTTTTGTTTGTTATTGTACTGAGTTAAATAAAGGAAGACAGTTACAAAATTTTAGTGTGAGATTCAGGAGAAAGAATTGAGTCAAGGGCAAAGCAAAGGTCAAGACCGGAAAAGAAAATGAGAGACAAAAGTCAATTTCTAAATGAAGGCTGTAACAAAAAAAAATTACAGAATTAAAATCATTGAGTTTAAAAACCTTAGATATTTTTATAACTCCAGGAAAACCTACAAAAAGTGAAAAAGAAACTCAATTCATAACAGTTGTAATTGCTTCAGTTATTTCTGTTAACTCAGATGAGTAATGACAATAGTGGAAGATAACAAGTCTCTCAGTATTGAGAGTTTCATTTATACTCAGGATCTGATGCTTCTTGTTTCGGTATGCAACAACAGTCTGCCAGCATTGATGGATTCCGCTTGACTTGATACCACTTTTTTTTGTAAAGTACTGGTATTACCTTTCACCATGTTCATTACTGACTGTACCAAGATTAGCTGGGAAGAAGACCACATGTGAATGAAGAAAATAAATCTTTAATGGTATGTTGCACTTTATGGTTTTGTATACTTGAAGCATGTTGTCTACTATCCAGATGCAGTTTGTTGCTCTACTATAACGAGAAAATTCTCATTAACATCCTTGAATTCTTTTTTTTTTTTTGTGATTGCAATCTTCACATCACCTTTCATTGATAACGTGTCTGAGTTATGGACCAACAAAAATACCTTCATTAACCTTGGCATCAGTCATTTGTGGAAATATCTGACTCAAATATCAAAATCCTTCAGCATGTTCATTACTTTCATGAAATCTTTAATCAGTCCAGGTTTTAAATTGAGAGAAGGCAAAACTATCTTTTTTGTGTCGATAAATAGTTTATAGGCCATATGTTTCTGTCCTAGAACCAAATGCTTACAAATTGGTCATGTACTGAGACACTTTAGCATGACTGTCCAATTCGCAAATGACACAACAGTATTTGGTACGTCTATACCTAGTAGCAGTGCCACTACTTTTAGGTCACCAATGATGTTTCAGTTGTAGGTGTTGTGCTGTATATGTTCTGTATACTTAAAATATGATAGGAAATCACACAGTTATGCAATTGTAATAAAGCGGTACATGATAGGAAAATTCATCAGGCCAAAACCTATACTCTAAGTTAGACCAAGAATTGTTCAGAAAGTGAAATCTTTGTTGTCCAGTGTTACCTAGGTGAATGATAATTGACAAGCCATGCTGAAGTGAATGACTTACTGTTTTCAAATATTTAGTAGTGTCATCATGACTTGGAAATATTTTACCAATAACATGATTACAGCAGGTTTGTTAGAGAAGGCAATGGGACTTGAGAAAACTGAACACTGAAAATAAGATGGATGAAACTATAGAAAAAAAATCATACACGGTGAGATATTGGTGAGATATTAGCCATCTTCTTACCAAAAGCTAAAAGGCTGAAATAGGTAAAAAAAAAATGACTTTGTTTCTCATGCAGCAAAATGCCTTAATCATTTCATGTTCCAAGAATTAAAATTGTTGTCAGACATATACACAGACACGTGTCCTTTTATTAAGGTGAATTATATAAATGGTACAACCACATTTGTGATGATGCTGAAGTGAAAATTTTGAAACAGCAGATAATTTTCATGAACTAAAGGCGCACATCATTATGAAAAATATCAAATGTTTTTGGTGACCAGATGAGGAAATTGCAGCACTCACCCCATTATAACAGTCAACCAACGTGACTTTGATAAACTTAATTTTTTCATCTTGCTTCTATTCAGCTACTTACTGATGAGTACAAAAACTAGAAAAGACTATACTGATAGATGTTTGTGACATTGTGAACAACAGACAAGTGTAACATGACCCAAAACCTTTTAACAATATTACTTTCTCGCTTTCATACAGAGCACCTGGTCCAAGTGGGGTCAATAGGGTGGTACATCCATCCATCCATCCATTTTCCAACCCGCTGAATCCGAACACAGGGTCACGGGGGTCTGCTGGAGCCAATCCCAGCCAACACAGGGCGCAAGGCAGGGAACCAATCCCGGGCAGGGCGCCAACCCACCGCAGGACACACACACACACACACACACACACACACACTAGGGCCAATTTAGAATCGCCAATCGACCTAACCTGCATGTCTTTGGACTGTGGGAGGAAACCGGAGTGCCCGGAGGAAACCCACGCAGACACGGGGAGAACATGCAAACTCCACGCAGGGAGGACCCGGGAAGCGAACCCGGGTCTCCTTACTGCGAGGCAGCAGCGCTACCACTGCGCCACCGTGCCGCCCAGGGTGGTACAGTGTTTCCTATATTGTAATAAACTTCATAAATGTAAAAAGGCAGATACAACATCACTTGCTCATTTTTGTCAAAATGGACAACTTATACATGGAAAAAGATAAATTATGTAAGAATGATTCATTTACTGATGAGGCATGAATGTATCTAATAGAAAATTCTGCTCTAGAGTGATTTATGTTAATTGTCAGATGGGGATCTGCTATTACACTGTGACAGAATGGGTCACTGCATTAGAAAATTAAAGCTGATGTCAGGCATTCATTTTTATTCTGTTTGTAAATTCAGACCCTTGGGATAAAGATATGCTGACTGTATACGCATATGACAACACTCTTAGAGCTGTGAAACCTTTTTTTTCTGAACTGTAAACAGTTGTTCGCAATGACAAGCTTTGAGTTTTGTTTACTAGCTACGAGACCTGTGCAATCCTACATTCTGGATTATCTGCAAATGTTATTCTGTTGGTAAGGGAGTGGGTGAATGCATTTTTAAAAAGTGCTGATTCTAGCAATTTAACAAACACTGCATCTGTTTATACTGTATCTGAATAACTATAACAGTATGTATATAACTATTTCAGAATCACTGGTCACAAGATAGGATCCAGCTCTGGATAGGGTGCCAGGCCACATCCATTCACTTACCCATTCTGGTTTTATATTGAGTCAGCAATCAAGATAATATGTTTTTTGTATGCAGAGTAAAACCAAGGTAAACAATACAATACAGTACAAATGTATTTTTTGTATAGCACTCTTCACTGAGTGCAGGCACAGAGCATGTTTCATTCAAAATATAAGTATAGATTAAACTAAATACAGAACTGGTACACATATACAATACATGTAGATTTGTTAAGAAAACACAAAAAGAACAAGGTAGAAAATGAAGCATAAATTGAAACCAACAATATCTGTCCATTAAATAATTGATTAAATTTGGCCAGTTGAAAGTCACAGTCCTGAAGAACTCACCCAAGTGGCCACCCACTCACTCCTGGGTTTTTCTATAGTGGAGTCTGTGCTGACCATCCAATCTAATTAAAGAATCTTTCCAACCAATGATTCCAAAGCCGAGAACAGAAACAGAATAAAGGAGGCTTAGTAACAGTTTAAAATATTGTGATACTCATAGTTCTGTACAGAGAACTTACAACAGAGATGTAGCATGCACAGCTAATCAGCAGCTCTATTCAGGGTATGCTGAACTGAAATAGTGAGTCTTCAGTCAGGATTTAAAAGTTAAGACTGAAGAGGCACCTTTTACAGTATATTAGCAGTCAGATCATTCCAAGCTTTGGGGCTCTGTAACTGAAAGCTCAACCTACCACTGTTAATTTATTTATCCTTGAAATCTTAAGTAGGCTGGCATTTTGAGATCTCAATGTGTTCTCTGGATTGCAAGTAATGATAAGCGCAGTGTAGTAAGCAGGGTCTTGCCTGTCTAAGACTTTTTAAGTTAAAAGAATGATTTTGAAATCATTCCCAAGCTTAACTTGGAGCCAATGTAAGGACTTGAGAACTGTAGTTATGTGTCCATATTTTCTGGTTTGTGTAATAATTCTTGTAGCAGCATTTTCAATTAACTGAAAGCTGGTATAGGGATTGAAGTAAAAAAAAAATCCCACACTATATATTGGGTTAGTTTCACCATTTTTCATTGTAACAAACTAATTGTTGAGTGTCTAAGCACATCTAAAGGAAATCAACTTTCTTCTTATAGCACAGTTAACGAACATTTAATATTTTTAACAGGCTATGCCATTTTGTGGCAAAAAAGGTGATATGTAACAGTGTTTTGAGTTCACATATTTGCATCTAATAAAATAAAAGATTGCTCCTTCAGGTCTGGCGTTATTTGGTACATCTTATTTTTTGTAGAGACTTCATTGTCCTCTACATTATTACTTACATCTGTGGTGGTGTTGTGAGACGCCACAGAATCATACTCACATTCCGAATATGTTCCTCGGAGAGTCGCAGTCAGGACGGCTGATGGAACGGTCCTTACGGATGACACTGCAGTTGTGACCCTCTGGGCTGGTTACTTTGAGCAGTTGTTCAAAGCTGATTCTCTGGCTAGGACGTTGGATATCTCTGGGTCCACGATCCTTGAGGCTGATCCTCCAATTAGCTGCAAACCACCCAATCTCATTGAGATTGCACAGGTGGTGAACCAGCTGAGGGGAGGAAAGGCTGCAGGGATCTGTAGTATCCAGGGTGAACTTCTCTAGGCTGGTGGTAAGGCTGTCCTCCTGGCATTGCAAGCAATCGTTGCTTCCATTTGGGAGACTAGTATCATCCCAGCTGACTGGAAAATGGGACTTGTCATCCCTATCTGGAAAGGGAAGGGTGATCGCCTGAATTGCAGCAGCTACAGGGGGATAACACTGCTCTCGGTGCTGGGTAAGTTCCTTGCTAGGATCGTCCTCAATAGGATCCGTGGTCACTTGCTCACCTACCAGTGACTGGAACAGTCTAGTTTTACGCCTATGAAGTCTGCCATCCTGAGCACTGAGGATTCTCATGGAGTACAAACGCGAATATCGGCAGGGTTTCTTTGCAGTATTAGCAGCCTGTACACTGGTACTGTGAGTACTGTGCAGAGTGGAGGCAGAATCTCTGTATGTTTCCAGTTGATTCTGGGGTTCATCAGGGTTGTGTTCTTGCTCCTACTCTGTTCAATGCTTGTATGGACTGGGTGTTGGGCAAGGTCGTGGGGTCCAGTGGCTGTGAGGCATCTGTTGGTGAAGAAAGATTCACGGATCTTGACTTTGCAGACGATGCTGTGATCTTCGCAGAGTCAATGGAGGCTCTGATCGGGGTGCTTGAGAGAGTAAGCGAAGAATTTGAGTGTCTGGGCTTGCGAGTGTCCTGGATAAAAACCAAGATCCAGGGCTTTAATGACCTCTTGAGCACATCTATCAGCAGTGTGTCTGTTTGCGGAGAGAGTGTCAACCTTGTCGAGAGGTTTACTTACCTTGGCAGTGACATTCACGTCTTTGGTGAGTCTTCCTATGAAGTCAGTAGACGGATTGGAAGGGCATGGGGGGTCATGAGTTTGCTAGAAAGGGGTGTGTGGTGCTCCCAATATCTATGCAAAAGGATGAAGGTCCAAGTCTTTAGAGTCCTGGTGCTTCCTGTCTTGCTATATGGTTGCGAGACATGGACGTTATCCAGTGACCTGAGATGAAGTTTGGACTCCTTTGGTACTGTGTCTCTCCGGAAAATCCTTGGGTACTGTTGGTTTGACTTTGTGTCGAATGAGTGGTTGCTCATGGAGTCCTGAATGAGGCACAGTATCTGCATTGTGAGAGAGTGTCAGTTACGGCACTATGGCTATGGGGAGCATTTCCCCAAGGGTGATCCGGCTCGTAAGATCCTCATTCTTGGGGACCTGAGTGGCTGGACCAGGCTAAGGGGTCGCCCACGTAACACCTGGCTGCGGCAGATAGAGGGTCATTTTCGGAGGGTGGGACTGGACCGTGTGTCTGCCTGGGGGGTTGCCAACTGGGATCATGAATTGTTTCGTGCGGCAACACACTGTACCAGTACATGCTCCCCAACTTGACTTGCTCTTCTTGTATACAGTCTCTGTGATAGTACTCATTTCAAGTCTGTCATTCAGATACTCCCTGAGGTATTTGTGTTTCCTCACCACTTTCACATCTTCACCATTAATGAGAAATGGGGGCAGAGTGGGCTTGACCCTCCTGAAGTGAATGGTTGTCTCCTTTGTCTTACTGATGCTGAGGTGCAGGTGGTTCAATTTGCACCATTTAACAAAGTCTTTCACAAGTGTCCTGTATTCATTCTCCAACTCACAGCTGAAACACCCACCTAGGACTGTGTAATCAGAAATTTCTGCTGGTGACATGATACAGCATTGTAACTAAAGACTGGGATGTACAGGGTAAACAAAAAGGGAGCCAGTACAGTTCCCTGTGGAACCCCTGTGACACTCATTACCATGTCATATACACAGTTCTTAAGCCTCACAAATGGTGGTCTACGAGTTAAGTAGTCCATTATACAGTACAGTCAACCCTCATTGACCAGAGCTTCTCCCCAACATTTCAGGCTGTATGGTGTTAAATGCACTAGAGAAGTAAAAACAACTATATATATCTTTACCCTACTAGCCCATTTCTCTAGATGGGAGTAGGCTCTGTTCAGCAGATAAATGATAACATCGTCCATGTCTTTGTGGTCCTAGTAAGCAAACTACTGAGAGTCCAGTGCTGTTCTGATCTGGGCTGTAAGTGAGCCAAAATGAACCCTTCCAAGGTCTATTATGCTGTAATTAGCCATTAGAGGATAAATACAGTGCATCCAGAAAGTATTCACAGCGCATCACTTTTTCCACATTTTGTTATGTTACAGCCTTATTCCAAAATGGATTAAATTCATTTTTTCCCTCAAAGTTCTGCACACAACACCCCATAATGACAGCATGAAAAAAGTTTACTTGAGGTTTTTGCAAATTTATTAAAAATAAAAAAACTGAGAAATCACATGTACATAAGTATTCACAGCCTTTGCTCAATACTTTGTCGATGCACCTCTGGCAGCAATTACAGCCTCAAGTCTTTTTGAATATGATGCCACAAGCTTGGCATACCTATCCTTGGCCAGTTTTGCCCATTCCTCTTTGCAGCACCTCTCAAGCTCCATCAGGTTGGATGGGAAGCGTCGGTGCACAGCCATTTTAAGATCTCTCCAGAGATGTTCAATCGGATTCAAGTCCGGGCTCTGGCTGGGCCACTCAAGGACATTCACAGAGTTGTCCTGAAGCCACTCCTTTGATATCTTGGCTGTGTGCTTAGGGTTGTTGTCCTCCTGAAAGATGAACCGTTGCCCCAGTCTGAGGTCAAGAGCACTCTGGAGCAGGTTTTCATCCAGGATGTCTCTGTACATTGCTGCAGTCATCTTTCCCTTTATCCTGACTAGCCTCCCAGTTCCTGCCGCTGAAAAACATCCCCACAGCATGATGCTGCCTCCACCATGCTTCACTGTAGGGATGGTGCCAGGTTTCCTCAAAACGTGACGCCTGGCATTCACACCAAAGAGTTCAATCTTTGTCTTATCAGACCAGAGAATTTTCTTTCTCATGGTCTGAGAGTCCTTCAGGTGCCTTTTGGCAAACTCCAGGCAGGCTGCCATGTGACTTTTACTAAGGAGTGGCTTCCGTCTGGCCACTCTACCATACAGGCCTGATTGGTGAATTGCTGCAGAGATGGTTGTCCTTCTGGAAGGTTCTCCTCTTTCCACAGAGAACCTCTGGAGCTCTGACAGAGTGACCATCGGGTTCTTGGTCACCTCCCTGACTAAGGCCCTTCTCCACCAAACACTCAGTTTAGATGGCCAGCCAGCTCTAGGAAGAGTCCTGGTGGTTTCGAACTTCTTCCACTTACGGATGATGGAGGCCACTGTGGTCAATGGGACCTTCAAAGCAGCAGAAATTTTTCTGTAACCTTCCCCAGATTTGTGCCTCGAGACAATCCTGTCTCGGAGGTCTGCAGACAATTCCTTTGACTTCATGCTTGGTTTGTGCTCTGACATGAACTGTCAACTGTGGGACCTTATATAGACAGGTGTGTGCCTTTCGAAATCATGTCCAGTCAACTGAATTTACCACAGGTGGACTCCAATTAAGCTGCAGAAACATCTCAAGAATGATCAGGGGAAACAGGATGAACCTGAGCTCAATTTCGAGCTTCATGGCAAAGGCTGTGAATACTTATGTACATGTGATTTCTCAATTTTTTTATTTTTAATAAATTTGCAAAAACCTCAAGTAAACTTTTTTCACGTTGTCATTATGGGGTGTTGAGTGCAGAATTCTGCTGAAAAAAATGAATATAATCCATTTTGGAATAAGGCTGTAACATAACAAAATGTGGAAAAAGTGATGCGCTGTGAATACTTTCCGGATGCACTGTAAATAGTGGCCATGAAGGAATGTACATGGTCAGTGTCATAAATGATTTTGCTGTCAAATGTAACTTTCACTATTTGAGTTGAGGGTGGTTGGTTTGTTTTTGTTAATTTTGTTATATGGTGTTAATATCGTGATTGGATTGGGAGGGTGGATTATATGTATGTATTGATTGGGGGATGGAGTTTTATTACAGTGGTGTTACCTTTTTTTTAAACATTTTGACTGTTTATTTTTATTGGTGAAAAATAAATTAAAAATAATGATAAAAAGTATCTTGATATGTGACCCAACTGGTGCTGCATGTACAAGGTTAACAACTGATAAGAACTGGTATAAGCAAGAGTAGCAGACTTCTGATTCCATGGGTCCATTTATCAGTAACTTGCAAACAAATGAGAAATGCCCACTAAACAAATACTACTCTAATTAACTGTGCATTTCAGAAGTGCATTCAACAACTGTAATTTAGTCATCTCTTTCAATAAACTGTGGTGACTTTACGCATGGTGACATTGCCTTTGATAGTTTGCACTGCAAATTCTGCTTCTCCCACTCACCAATGACACCAGGAAGATAAGACAAAGTTTTCCATAAAATGTATGTGGTGATGGGGGAGGCCAGGATCCGAACACTGAACATCTCTTTATGTTGCAGCGCTAAACTTTCCACTGGGATGTATGTTAGAGCCTTTGATCCAGATCACCTGGAATTTCTGGGGCAGCAATAGAAAAGAAGGAAAATCAACAAGGTAAAGTAATGTAGGGCAGTTGTATCAAGTGGTTATCTCAGTTACCATAGCCTTTCTGTTAGCATAAACCAGACTGGACATTCTCCTTTGCCCTCTCTCATCAACAAGATGTATATGTCAGCAGAACAGCTCACTGGATATTTTTTATTTTTCACACCATACTGAATGAACTCTAGAGACTGTTGTGGGTGAAAATACCAGAAGATCAGCAGTTAAAAATACTCAAAACCAGCCCATCTTACACCAATCATCATGACATAGTTGACATCACTGAGATCACATTTTTTGCATTCTGGTGTTTGATGTGAACATTAAGTATCTGACCTGTATCTGCAGGATGTTATGCATTGTACTGCTGCCACATGATTGGATGATTAGATAATTATACAGATGAGCAGGTGTGCATGTGTTCCTAATAATTTCCTCCGTGAGTGTCTGATCTCATAAAAGTGACTTTAGATAGCTGCTTTGATCGTGCCCCCCTACATATCAAACAACAAGAACACAATTTTCTTTTAAAAGCTTTTTGTTAATTATTCCCAAAAATGTTTGTTTATCTACTAGATTCAATTTTTGTTCTTATATTTGTGCTATACTGTTAGTGAAAATATGGACTTTTTTATGTAGTCATCTATTCAGTGGATAGTTAAATAAACAGAAAGTGCCTTGTAAATGATATAATACAATTTTTCCTAAAAAAACACATTTTAAGTATATTCAGCATTTATTAAAGCAAACATTAGTATCCTAAATCCTGTAATTACATCTTTTTTCTAGTAAATTTCACACATGCCTGCTAAAGGAACAATTTTGAAACTATCAATAAACATTTACCTTAAACAAATTTATCATTCAGTAAGTCACTTTTTGTTAAACAATTTTTTACGTATAGTGATACTGTTATATGAAAATATATCACAAAACTCTAAAAAACAGACAGCGAAATAAATATAAATGTAAAATATCTCACTGCAATTAAATCAGGAATGTATGTCTTGCAAACTTAAGATACTGCACTGTAATACTGGTTCATTTTACGCTTTTAAAGAAAACTCTGTTCTTCATCAATTCTTGTTATTTTTTTGATTCCTCCGGCAGACTCTTTTTGCTGGAAGTGTCACTTGAATTATATTTCTGTGCCTGAAATAATGAAAGCAGGTATAATACTTAAGACAATTGTGAAGCATTTGACAGATTCTGTGCTTACACGCCTACACACATAGCAATAGGGGACTAAAAAATAAGATTCTGATTAATTAGTTGTACTTAATTGCTACTTTTAAAAAAAATGTATTTTGACAAGTGGTTTAAAATGTATCAGTTACATGTGCACAAAATTAAATGTCTTGCTTCAGTTGTAATGAATGTAATTGACTCATACACCACTAATCTATGTATGTGAATCTTATGATTATACTTATGTAATTCATAAAATGTGGTTGAGATTTTCCTCTGAAAAATGTTTAACTGCCATCTTTGTTTCATTATGTAAACATTCTCTGTATACTGAACAATGAAGTTATCAACTCACCATTTTTTGTATTTAATGTCATTCAACTGCAAATAGATCCAATTCTGTGGAATAATGAAAATTCTGAATTATTCCACAAGCTGAAGCACTGTCCTTTGCTCCCCTTTAAACTGAACAGCAGAAATCAGGTTACAGAATGTTGGTTCCTAGCAATGGGTAATGCAGATATACCAGGGTATAGTAACATTTAAAAATGTAGGGTGCTAAAGATTTTATCAAGTAAAGTATTTCCAGTACAGTGGAACCTCGGGTCACAACTGTAATTCATTCCAAAACTCTGGTCGCAACCCAAAGTAATTTCCCCCATAGGATTGTATGTAAATACAATAATCCATTCCAGACCATACAAACTGTAAGTAAATATATTTTTTTAAAGATTTTTAAGCACAAAAATAGTTAATTATACCATAGAATGCACAGTGTAATAGAAAACTAAATGTAAAAACATTGAATAATACTGAGAGAGAAAACTAACATTGAAAGTTCACTCTACAGCCTTACAAACCGCTCGCCATAAACACTTTTTTTAAATGAGTTTTAAGCACAGGGAAAAAAAAGGAAAATTTGAAAAATCCTTAATTAATACAAAAACTAACCATAAACAACCAAGAAAACAAACCTTGCATGATCGAGTTCTGGCATGAAGGAAGTGAAAAGGAAGAACTAGCCACTCGTAGAAGGATAGTTTTGCAGCAAATTGCCATGAATCTTCCTGGCTTTCTTGCATAACATCACCTCGCTTACGCTATCCCCTGCAAGTTGCTTCTCGTTCAACTACACTAGCAACAGTTTTTCCACCTCTTCCAGCACTTGAGGCCTTTGCTTGGTTAACACTGTAACTCATTTTGCAACATCAGCTGCTTTAATGGCCTCTTTCTGCTTTAGAATAGTCGAAATTGTAGATTTTGACTTCTTGTACTTGGCGGTAAGATCAGTAACACGAACGCCAAGCTCATACTTTTCAATAATTTCTTTCTTTAATTTGATTTCAATTTTCTTCGAACCTTTCTTCTCACCAACACTACCACTCTTCACTTGCTTAGAGGCCATGGTTAATTCCAAAATTAATGCAAAAGCACATGAAATAGAGCACAAAGAGTTCACAGCGAATGCACACCCTTCTGACCGAGAACAATGTACTGGGAGAGACCGAACATGTGCAGAAATCATCGCTGCGTACGAACCAGAAGGGAAACTGGCTTGTTCATCACTTGAGTGTGTAGTTGTGAACAGATGCAAAAGTTTGCCGAACTTTTTGGTTGTAACCTGATTTGTACGTGTTCCAAGACATTCCTGACCCGAGGTTCCACTGTATTAGGAAACAGCAAGAATATGGACTCTTTTTTAGGGATATCCAACCAGCCAGCCTGAAAGACTGGGCAGAAAATGACAACCCACTAAACAGATTTATAGAACTATGCAGTTCTGTGTGGTCAATATGGGTTCACTTTTCCCATTGGATAACATCTGCCAAACATTGCAGGTGCAACCTTTCTGAAAGAAAGAACTGACACAACCATTCCCTGAATAAGGCCCATGATAGAAAAATGTCTAGATTTTAAAAGACCAAACTTTACACCACATGGAAAAACATTATCCTATCTAAGGAAATCAATGCTGGAAAATTAGGGTTTGTTTTACATTTTTCTTTGGGTCATTTTTAGGAATTCTCTTTGGCTCTACCCCTGGGTTTTTGAGCATGGGGAATATGTTACAATTACCATTGGTTTCTAATTTTTCTCTCATTATCTACATTGATATCTGCAATTAAAATTATGGTTGTTGTGGTTTTTGGGGTTGCTGAATCCATTTCCAACATTATTATTTTTTTAAAATTTGGTTTCATTTTCACAGGCGTCGCTATTTTGTAGTACAACTGCTAGCATTTTACCTAGGAATTTGGTATGGCAATGTGCCACATGTGATGTCATCATTGAAGGTCAGCACTTGGCATTTCTAGGATTAAATAATGTCAATAAATTTCATGAGTTCGTTTTGATTTTGGTTTCCTGGCATAAAGATTTTACAGCAGTGAATTTTGACTACGCGTTAGGGACTACACCATGGGAACTGATGGTACCACCGTTTCATTGTGGGACTACATTTCAGTAGTAGAGACTGAAACACTTGCTAATGAAAGAAAATAAAAAGACACAGGCAAATCCTTGAGGTGAATCTGCTTCAGCCTTTAAAAGTTCATTCCAGTAAAACAATTGGCCCAAACATATACTTCTATAAAGCATTGGCTTTTGAAGCACATATTTAAGTAAAATAAAGCATATTATTTTTCCAAATTGTATTGATTTGTAAATATGTTTAATGAATCAAGGAGACAAATACATATACAGTGGTGTGAAAAACTATTTGCCCCCTTCCTGATTTCTTATTCTTTTGCATGTTTGTCACACAAAATGTTTCTGATCATCAAACACATTTAACCATTAGTCAAATATAACACAAGTAAACACAAAATGCAGTTTTTAAATGATGGTTTTTATTATTTAGGGAGAAAAAAAATCCAAACCTACATGGCCCTGTGTGAAAAAGTAATTGCCCCCTTGTTAAAAAATAACCTAACTGTGGTGTATCACACCTGAGTTCAATTTCCGTAGCCACCCCCAGGCCTGATTACTGCCACACCTGTTTCAATCAAGAAATCACTTAAATAGGAGCTGCCTGACACAGAGAAGTAGACCAAAAGCACCTCAAAAGCTAGACATCATGCCAAGATCCAAAGAAATTCAGGAACAAATGAGAACAGAAGTAATTGAGATCTATCAGTCTGGTAAAGGTTATAAAGCCATTTCTAAAGCTTTGGGACTCCAGCGAACCACAGTGAAAGCCATTATCCACAAATGGCAAAAACATGGAACAGTGGTGAACCTTCCCAGGAGTGGCCGGCTGACCAAAATTACCCCAAGAGCGCAGAGACGACTCATCCGAGAGGTCACAAAAGACCCCAGGACAACGTCTAAAGAACTGCAGGCCTCACTTGCCTCAATTAAGGTCAGTGTTCACGACTCCACCATAAGAAAGAGACTGGGCAAAAACGGCCTGCATGGCAGATGTCCAAGACGCAAACCACTGTTAAGCAAAAAGAACATTAGGGCTCGTCTCAATTTTGCTAAGAAACATCTCAATGATTGCCAAGACTTTTGGGAAAATACCTTGTGGACTGATGAGACAAAAGTTGAACTTTTTGGAAGGCAAATGTCCCGTTATATCTGGCGTAAAAGGAACACAGCATTTCAAAAAAAGAACATCATACCAACAGTAAAATATGGTGGTGGTAGTGTGATGGTCTGGGGTTGTTTTGCTGCTTCAGGACCTGGAAGGCTTGCTGTGATAGATGGAACCATGAATTCTACTGTCTACCAAAAAATCCTGAAGGAGAATGTCCGGCCATCTGTTCGTCAACTCAAGCTGAAGCAATCTTGGGTGCTGCAACAGGACAATGACCCAAAACACACCAGCAAATCCACCTCTGAATGGCTGAAGAAAAACAAAATGAAGACTTTGGAGTGGCCTAGTCAAAGTCCTGACCTGAATCCAATTGAGATGCTATGGCATGACCTTAAAAAGGCGGTTCATGCTAGAAAACCCTCAAATAAAGCTGAATTACAACAATTTTGCAAAGATGAGTGGGCCAAAATTCCTCCAGAGCGCTGTAAAAGACTCATTGCAAGTTATCGCAAACGCTTGATTGCAGTTATTGCTGCTAAGGGTGGCCCAACCAGTTATTAGGTTCAGGGGGCAATTACTTTTTCACACAGGGCCATGTAGGTTTGGATTTTTTTTTCTCCCTAAATAATAAAAACCACCATTTACAAACTGCATTTTGTGTTTACTTGTGTTATATTTGACTAATGGTTAAATGTGTTTGATGATCAGAAACATTTTGTGTGACAAACATGCAAAAGAATAAGAAATCAGGAAGGGGGCAAATAGTTTTTCACACCACTGTAAGTATGCATTAATAATTAATTTAGTAACATTACAAAATCATCCATCCATCCATCCATTTTCCAACCCGCTGAATCCGAACACAGGGTCACGGGGGTCTGCTGGAGCCAATCCCAGCCAACACAGGGCACCAGGCAGGAAACAATCCCGGGCAGGGTGCCAACCCACCGCAGGACACACACAAACACACCAAGCACACACTAGGGCCAAAATCAGCAGTTGTTAAATATGCACTGAATAGTTTCTGTAGGGACTCTGTGTAACACCCATCCATCCATTTTTGAAGCCTATACCATACTCATGTTGTGAATATAGAAAAAGTCAAGTGCAGAACTTTGTGGACTGGAATCTCATTGGCAACTTTCAGATGATTGTTAGAATATTCTTAGGTTTAAAATTAAGGTCTTTCATTTCTTTCACTACCAGTAAACCCATGATTCTCTAAAGAATCACAAATCCAGGAATGGCAATTACTTTCTGTTCCCTCCAATCTTTGTAGGGATGAAAAATCATGGAGGGTGGGAGCGTCCTGGGAAAGTTTTCATTTAATTAAATAAGTATATTTGTACTAAAGCTGTTTCTTTTTGGAGCCGTGACTCCTTTGGTTCTGGTGTTTCAGAAGCGCGTTGTAGGTGCCTTCGTTCATTGTTTTTATCTATGCAGTCTCGTTTTTGTTTTTCTATGGGTGTGTTGTTAGCTAGAAGTCGTTTGCTGTTAGGAATCATAATTGAACTTACTTTTAACACTGAATTACCTTAATGTGATTCAAATAAGCCACACTGACAGTTGTCACACTAAGTGCTGGCACAGTGGATTAGAGCACACTGACTGGTGGCACTGTGTAGTGGAGTTGCTGCTGGTACTGTGGAGTGGAGAACACTGACCGCTGGCACTGTGGAGTAGCTGACTGCTGGCACTATCAGTAGTCACCACTACCTCAAGTTTAAATACATAGACATATATAGATAGACGGCGCATTCACTGTGTTTCCCAGTCGACACGATACGTCAGTGTGTCAGCATTATTGCGAGTGGCAAAAGTGCCATTTAAACTAATACAGGTAGACGTGGAAACTGGGTTTTCTGATGAAAAAACAATAACGTTTAAAACAGTATCATTTACATACAACAGATTTTGGCGAATCGTTTAAATGCAATTATTTATATCCATTTATACACTAATAATGGCAATTATTAAATAATAATAATTATAATTATTATTATTAAATAATTCCTCCCATATAAGTAACATTTCGGGGACTGCCTTCTTCTATCTTCGAAACATTTCCAGACTTTGTCCTGTTCTTACACAACACAGTACTGAAGTATTGGTTAATGCCCGAGTCACCTCACATATAGATTACTGTAATGCTATTCTATCTGGCATCCCACAAAAACTTATCCTTCGCTTACAACTTCTTCAAAATTCTTCTGCCAAGATAATATCCTGCTGTTGTAAATCCACTGAACATACAGGGCCGGCCCTAACAATTGCGGGGCCCTATGCGAAACGGATTGCGCGGGGCCCAGTCGGGGTAGGGATAAGGATAATAAGTGAAAATTAAGATTTTGTATTAGAAAATAAATTCGTCTTTGCATTTTATTCATTCTTTACTAAGTACAAAATCACGATCAAATTAACTTTACTTTACGAGCCTTGCATGTAGTGAAGTCATACAGTATATCATCAAAATTTTGTTTCCTACATAGATCACGCTCAATAGCAAGAATTGCCAAATTGTTCAATCTATCTTCGTGAATTGTTGACCTCAAGTAATTCTTGATTAGTTTGAGGCGCGAGAAGCTTCTTTCACCAGATGCCACAGTTAAAAAAATGAAAAATGAACAAAATAAAGTATTTACTGATTTATTACTTCGTTATTGCATTTGATTACGTGATTTAACGTTTGAACGACAATTTGCATTTGATTATGTCACGTTTGCATTTGATTACGAGTAAATAAAATTTAAAAAAATACTTTAAGTCTACCAATTTAGGGGAACTTGAGGTAAGATGAACCACTTTTTAAAATTCCTTGTCAAATCCACATTTTTTGCTTTTTACCAGTAATTTTTGTTAATTGATTAATGATCTGCATATGCATGCGCTTGTCGCATAGGGATGAATCGGTACGTTTTGAGCAAGTGTTTGTGAAAAATTTTTTTTTTTATCTTACCCCTACTACGGGTAAGATGAAACAATCGTTTGGGTAGACGAATCACATTATTTTATTTTGTAAAACTATCTTAAACATTTGAAATGAGAGACTATTCATAAAACAAATTGTATAAAGATAGAAGTTGACGTGCCGATGATTCTATGGCTGACTGTTAACATAGGGTGGGTTATCAATGTATAGGATCTTCGAATTTTATACAACGCTTGTTTCTGAGGAACAAGCTTTACTCACCGGTGAAAAAATCTTCGTCTGGCAGAAAAGAGAAAATTTAAACCACTGCCGGTAAATTTCAAACTATTCATCCAAAAAATCGATAACATCATCTCCATAAATAGCTCCTCCTATTTGATTGGTTTCACTGAGCTGAGCCATCATAAGGTTAAGAACGGTGTCTGTTTCATCTTACCCCAAGTTCCCCTAAATGACGAGTTTAGAGATAAAGCACCCGAGCAGCTACAATTTTTTTTCAATTTTATTTACTTGTCGTAATCACTTGAAACAACGACGTAATAGATAAAAAACACTGTAAAAACATAAAAACAGAATAAACACGCTGACCTATACATGATTATAAGTTATAATGGTTTAATTTAATAATTTACACCTAGAATTAGCGCGGGGCCTATGAAAGTGCGGGGCCCACTACGGCCGCATAGGTTGCAGTGGCCTAAGGCCGGCCCTGTGAACATATTACACCTATTCTCTCTCAACTTCACTGGCTCCCTGTTAACTACAGAATACAATACTAAATACCGCTCTTAACATTTAAAGCTCTCCGCAACCTCACTGATCTCCTACAGACTTACAGTCCGTCTCGCTCACTCAGATCCTGTAATTTGAGAGTATTCAGTCTGGCAATATGGTGTAGCCTTAGTTTGTGGAAGACAGACACAACTAAAGACATGAGCATAAAATGATGGTTGTCAATTTCAAACTGTGTTTCCTCAATGTGCTCCTTGAGAAAAAACATCATCAAGTTTGAGAAATGTTAACAGCTAACAACAATCTACATAGTTAGTGACTAAATACATTTAGCCAAAACATTGTTTGGAGGCTCATTTGAGCACATAAATTCATAGCTTTGCTAGCTTATCCTGGCTTAGCTAAAGTAAAGATTATAAAATGGGATTTTCTAATGCCCAAATATAACCAAAACAATTGTTCAGCCTTACCTATGAAATGTAATCCCCCGGGATCTGGTTTGGAGCGTACAGTGGTTTGTACAGTCCCAAGCAGCACATTATTCATTACTTCACTCCACAGCAGTGCCACTCACAATATGGCGGTGATGTTGACGTACGATTCTGCTGGTCATGAGGCGTCTAGTTATTCTATGTCTATGTTTAAATATGTCACCAAGGGAACTTGTTGGCGTGCACGCTTTACCTCAAGTTTAGTTTACAGGTTGTGTTGTTTTGGCACGGGTTGCATCTGGCATCCGTGCATATATACAACCTTCGTAAACATTACTAAACGAAGGTTGTACATGCGGTGGTGTGCGCGTTTGGGCGGCGGTTGTATTGTGACCTGAAGTTTAGTTTACAGATTGTGTTGTGTTGTTTGGGCGCCACCTACTGTGTCTGGGAAGCCGCTGGGTTTGACTCTGGGGCGCTGAGGCGCAGTGCGCGTGCGCTTCGGTGCGTCTTCCCTCTGGCATCTGTGCATATATACAACCTTCGTTTAGTAATATAGATGAGTGGTAAAATCCCATCAGCCCTCTTTTCATATAGACTTGAACAAAGTATTTATTTAATTAATTTACATTTTTTCTGCTCTTTTTTATTTTTTCTTAGAAATAACTAAAGTCTACTAAATTCTCTTTAATTGTTGTTTTTATGGGAGCAGTCCTGAAAAAATGTTTATTTTCCTTTGTTTCAGTAGCAATTTCTTACCATTTCTCTTATAATCTATTTGATGCTTATTTGATCGTGTGCTACACTTTTCAGTATTCTTTAAGAAAAAAAAATGTTTTTTATTAAATTGTGTATAATGTGTTCCTAGTTTTAGGATTTTGTCTCTAACATAACCCACTTTTACATATAAGTTGCATTGTTTTCATTTTTTCCATTTTACAGTTTCCTTGATGTTTCCTCATTGTCTTTGTTGTTGCTTATATATGTGTATCTTCAAAGATAATTACAGATTTAACCATATTGAGACTGCTGTTGGTCAAAGCATCAGTAACTGCTATCTCTCTTATCTTGTATAATCTGTATGGTTATAAAACAGGAGATCTAGACAGGCATTACTTCTTGCTGGGATTCATGCAAACTGGCAGAGGAAACAGTCGTTTGGCATGAGCATCATTTCAGTTTCCTCCTTTACATTTCCAAAAAGGGTTTCCCTATCAACATTATGACCACATCACGTTTATCGCATATTCTGTATGTCTTATTTGAATAAATAATATGCTTTTGTATGAATTATCAGAATTTGGTGGCTTGGAGCAAACTCCATCTTTAAATGTCTAGGTTTCTTTGTTGGCGCAATGACACATAGTAACTCTAAAACATTGTCTTCATCACTGTCAATCTTTTTAGTCTTATTATTATTTTTGACATATAATACCAAATCCGCTCCTAACTACTATATCTATCCTTTCTGAAGGATGTATAGCCACTAATATGATATTCCTCTCCATGACTTTTGTTTATTTATGCATGATTTGGTAATTCCAACAATATCATAGTCCTAAAATAATACTTGCCTCTAGCGTTTGCATTTTTTGGATGCCCCACTGCAAGTTTTACATTTTGTACCTTTGGCTACATTCTTTTTTTCAGCTCAGTTTATCAATTTCATACTTCTTCTTTTTGCTTCCATATTCTTGTCAGCAAGCAATGTATAAAAGTGCTCCCAGTTGCAAACTATTGGCATATTGGACTAATATTTTTTTATCTCTTCAACCCTTTTTATTCCTATATCATATCTAGCTGTGATCAATCAATTTTGGCATGCCTTTATGGACATCTTAGTTTACTGTCCAGAACAATGCACTGTAAATTGTAATTATGATCAAAATAATTACTACTTTTACAACATTTTAGAGAATTTATGACTTTTAATAGAATTATTCTTGTGTGTAGTGTAGATGCTGTATTTGAATTTCTTATCTTGGTGGAGAAACTAAGAAAATATAATTTCTTGCCATTTGTTGCTTGAAATTCCCATTTTAATCAGAGTGGTTACACGTCGTTAATCAGAAGTATTAATAGCTGGTATACTTTTTCTGGTGCACACATTAAAAGTTTTTACATTTTCAAAATTATCTATACTGCACCAGTTATACTTAGAGTGAAACATTCCAAGTGCCTTGCATAGTAATGCTGCTTTCTTTTATTTATGAGTGATAAATTCTCAGTTGCTTTTTATATTCTCAGGTGCTGGCTTGGGCTCCACCTACTTTTCATTTCTGGTATGTGCTGGTCCATATCACTGGCCCTGGTTTTGCATATCAAAACTACTTATGTGACAGGCATTAATTGCGAGGAATAAGATTTAAAGTTGAAGCACCCCACTTTTTGCTATAATCTGAAATGTTAGGAGCACATTTTCATTACTTTGTATCTCTTTGGTTTTTTCCAGGTAACTTTTTTTTTTGGATCCTTTCCTTGGTTTATGTTTTATTTTTAAAGTGTTATTTTATTTTACCTATTATTATAAAGGCCTGGACCGCCCAGGAAACAATACAGCCTGTTCCTGACCTTGATGATATAGGCATGTACTGGTGCAAGGCAGCTGTCTTGCATCTTTCCATTACCCTGTTGTTCACCAAAGTGGCAGCCATCTAGTGTCTGCCCAGCTGGCTAAACATCAGGTGAATGATTTGCTTTTTTGCAATTGGCAGTCAAGCAAGATGGCAACTAGAATACATGGTCCTAATCCTAAATCAGTTGTTATGTAATCCAAATGTCAGGTATCAAGTCGACCTATTTCCAAAAAATCTTGTGCACAACACTGAAATGCATGCAAACAAGATCAAGGTTTTAAACTGAAGACTCACCTCCCTCCTCATTTATTGACCAAGTCAACTGTTCAGTAATAACTACTTAAATGTTTACCACAGCTTCACATGTTATTAACTATTGTACATCCTGCTCAGACTATGCTCTTTGCTTAAAAATTAAAAGTTAAAATGAAAAATATTAACATGCGGAATGATATGTGTTGTACTTTCGTATATCTTTAATCTCTTCAGCAAGCAGAAGGTTAATTTACAAGTACAGTTTCCCAAAAAACTATTGAAAAGCCCTGAAGTACTGCATTTGAGCAGCAGGTGAAGAATATCAGTAGCCAGTGAGTAAGTAGGACTTCTGGCCAATGAATGAAGGTGGAGGCGGGTCTTCAGAGCAATATTTCAATCTTGTATTGTGGATGAGAGTATTTTCCAGAAATGGTTTATTTATCACTAGAACTCCTGAAGCCTACAAAAAACCCATAATCCCTTCCCTAAATCCCTAAATTCCTTCACACCTCTTCATCAGGGTCTTTTGTTTTGCACAGTAAACAAGTCAATCAGCACGAAACAGCCTGCTATCCCATCTCCCTCACCGCCGGAGCTCAACTCGGGCAAAAAGTTCTCCCAACTCAAGTCTTGTTTATCTGTGTGTGAGGTGCCTGGAGTCGCATACAGTATTTTAATAAAAATACTAAATATGTATGGGATGTTGTGAGAATATGAGTAGATACATAACATTTGGGTTATGTGGTACAAGTAATTTGGTAGTTTTTATGGATATTAGGTATTGTTTGCTGTTTTAAAGCCGGGTTTCCCATTTACTCTGTCAGAAAACATGATCTTCGAAATTTTTCTCAGCCATCATTACAAACAATGCAGGGTAAATAACAGGAAAAAAAGGAATTGTTTGGATTATTCCTTTAAGTGAGTAAGAATGTTATGCTATATTATAAAATTAAATCTTTGAACTGTTCCTAAATCATTATTATTTCATTATGTACAACATGTCCTCAGTGCTTCAGTATCAGACAGGTGAACTCTCCTTGCAATGATGCATGATCTGACAGCAGATGAGAGAATTATAACCAGTACTTACAGACTGCAGCACTGGACTATCACTGCAAACCTTCACACATTACACCAAAATCTAGAACAACTGTCTGGTAAAGTCCAGACTTTGCATCAAAGATTGTTTGTATTAGGTTAATATGTAGATTACTTTTTATATTTAATTTTTGTGTCATATAATACATGCTGAAAGATGACTTATTGCATTCAACTATAAATTAAATCCAGCACTACTGTCAGAGTGGACGGAGATTGCATGCATCACTATCAGAATCTCCACTATGCTATAGGTTTGATTGTTAACTACTGAAAATCAGTGTATACATAAGAAATTATCTTAACAATCATTCTGGCACACACTTTAAATGAACACAACATTGTTTTTAACATACCAAATCATTTTTCTGTTGTCTTCTTTAAAATTTTGTAAATGTTTGCAAATATGTGTAAAATATCTTGCGCCTAATTGTTATACACTGTTTTTCTTTTAATGTAAGAATTTATTTGATTAGCTTGATTGGTTTGGAAATGTTACTCATTAACATAATGTAATGGATTTTTATGCATTTTACTTTTGTATCATTCTGTCAGTGAAATCAGTTGCCATCTGCTTATTTATTTTGTTGGAGATCAAATTAAGCCAATAATATGCTTGCCAATGTGACATCTGTTGGAAAACTATGTAAATGCTATCTTGAAATGTATAGTAAGTTAGACATACAAAAACACAAAAATACTGAAAGAAACAGCTTAACAGAATATGAGACATCACATACACAAATGATTTTTACATTTGGAGCAGCTTAATATGGTAATCTAATTCTCAATTGAAAAATATGTACTTATTTACAAAGAAACTGCATGGATGTATAAGTAAAATAAGCATATACCTATATCATATATACTGTATGTTCTGCATCAAAGAGGGTGTAAGAATTTTTTAAGGCCTGTTTCAGGAGAAAAGCCATGCCACTATTGTAAACTAAGAGTCAACCCTATCTTTCATCAAAATCAAATAAAAGTCTTTAATCATAAACACACCAAAATAACGATCACTAATAGATTTTTCATTTCCATCCACTCTCAGATATCAGGAAGTGTTAGGAGCTGACCGTTATAACCTTAACCTTCATGACATTCACAGCATAAGCCTGAAAGTCACCCATATAATCTTCATGACAACCAGTACAACAAAAGACAGGTAATGGCAGCCCCCATGAGAAAAACAAAATTGTGTAATGGCATAACATTATAATGAGTACATATTATACATTTTTGAACCTTTTGTTTAAATCTGTGTGGCTGAACTGGTGTTTTTATACCCACAGAATATGATTTTTTTAGTTTCTTGCTATCTGTCTTCTTTGAAAAATTAAATATCATCTTCCCACAACACTATTTTGGATTCCTCAAGGATATATAAAAATATATAATAAAAGCTGTCAACTCTTTCTGAATGTTTTGAAATGAAAAATGAATACCAGAATATGATTCATTGGGTCTATAAACCCCAGAGTTGACCACAAACATTAAAAGAAGACTAAAAACATATAATGAACGTAACCAGTCATAATGTTAAACTGTTTCAAATGAACATTCTGCAGATTATTAATGCATCCATTATAAGAGGTGTGATAAAATGCTTTGAATGCTTTCACTCTAAAATGCTGTTCTCTAGTGAACTGAAAATGCTGGAGGATAATTGGTCACTGGGTGGCACAGAGGCACCATGGTAGCACTGCTGCCCTGTGTAGAGTTTGTATGTTCTTCTTGTTTCCTCCTGGATTTCCTCCAGATGATCCAGCTTACTTCCACTGTCCAAAGACATAGTGTTTAGGTAAATTTGCAAGGCTAAATTGTTTGTTGCATGTTGTGTGTGTGTTCACCCTGTGATGGACTGGTGCCCTGTCCAGGGATTATTCCTACATTGCACCCTATGCTTGCTGGGATAGGCTCCAGCCACCTATGACCCTCCTTAGAATTAAACAGGCTTAGGAAACAGTATGGTATGGAATGTTTTGTCACTAATCTAGACATAGTAACTCATGAATCATCCCTTAATCCCTCTCTGTCCTTTCTGTCTGAATTAACACAGCACTGAATTGACTAATATGTGAAACACAAGTTATTGTGTTTAAGTCACTTATTAAATATGTTTCCCAAAGCTGCAATTCTAGTGGAATTAGACTAAATGTGATATCTTTGACATGTGGGATAAAAACAGAATTCCTACAGAAAATTCTCAAAGACAGTGACCAGACCAGGATTTAAACTTAGGTTCCTAAATCTGTGAATTAACAGCATTAATCATAGCACCATTGTTTACATCTGCCCAATATCAGAATCTTTCAAAAAAGTATTCAGCTAAGAAACTCTCTATGTACAGATACAGATTTCAGCTTTACATTACAATATGGTAACTCAATTATCTTGTTTGAAAGATGGATGGTTAAGGCCCTTTGAATTAATCCACTTTTTTTTCCCTTTACTTTTCTAGTGGGTGATTATAAAGAAAAATCTTTTTTTTATCAGTCAAGTGTATTTTTCTCACATTTGCATTTCAGTTGACTTGAGATGTTTGCTAACTTTGAGCAAGCCATTTCTCTACATTGTACAAAGTTGGTTTGAAGGAGGTTAAATCTTTAGTCAGGTCTTCAGCTTCCATTTGAGTTTCTCTTTTTCAACATTATTTCATTCCATTAAATTCCTGAGGACTCTCTTGCAATTGTATTTTTACCATATATTAAGCATTAGTAAATGGTACTATATACAGTGCTTGTATTAAGGTTTTCTTTTTCACTTGCCTTTTTAATACCACATTTATAATAAAATAATATTACCACACATTGCCTATTGGCTGCAGAAGTGGGGACAAAAAAAGAGCCAAACATAGACAAGATTAAGCAAGCCTTCTGTGAATAAGTGCATAAGAAGGCCTTATAATCAGCTGACATAATATTCAGACATAGTACATAGCTTTAAAGCTCATCAACTTGACAAAGCATGACATCACAATGTGGCTCTACAAAGCAAATAATATATTTCAAAGTGTCATGATATTAGAATACATATATAATAATTGAAATATGGGATGAATGGCAGAGAAATGACCAGTGAAACAGACAAAAAAGAACTTATATAGTAGAAGATTGACAATAATTAATACATGCTAAACATTACAACAGTGTCAATCAATTTGGAACTATAGAGTAGGTAAGCAATAAAATGTCTAAATTATGAACTGAGAGAAAAATGTGAGTTTTAAGTAAGACTTCATCATTATTACTAACAGGATTTCTCAGTTAACTCTCATTATCACAGAAGGAGAATTTCAGAGGGTAGAAATTTCTAAGCTATCCAAATTAAACATGTACTCACACAATTCACATAAAATTAAGTTCAGTTAAATGCAACTTTGCTGTTTACTTTTCATTACTTCTATGTAGCTAAATCACTGATGAAATGATTTATTATCATCAAAGAAAAAGGCAAAATTAAATACCTTGGTTGTCATGGCTCTTAGGACCTGAGTTTGATTCCTAGTCCATTCATTATTTGTTTCCTAGTCCATTCATTATTTGTTTGCTTATCACTGTTAGATCTGCTGTGACAACACTACAGATGTTTTACTAAATGTTTTGCTTGAATTACAACACACCTGTTTTTGTTTTCTTTTTTCAGCTGTAGATTTAAAAGTGGCTCTACAAACAAACAATTTACATGATTGACCACATTTGTCTCAAACTTAATTGAGCATTCTTAAACTTTCTCTGCTAATTCTGTGTAAATACAATTCTACGTTTCTAAACTGTTAATTTTGGTTAATTGTGGGTCAACAACAACAGCATTTATTTCTATAGCACATTTTCACAGAAATCATGTAGCTTGAAGTGCTTTACTAGATGTCAAAGATAAAATTACCAAAAAAACCCAATAAATTAGATATTAAATCTACAATACACAAAATCCTGGACACCATAAACAACTGTCCAACATCTTATCTGTGAGCTTTCCTGGGCAGTTTTTATGAGACAACTGGTTGAATATCTCCCTTTATACCTAGAACATACCCACCATGATCTTCAGTTGTTTGACAGCTATAGGCGTTATGGTCCTGACTGCTTTATCTTTTGGAATTGACCTCTCTGTATACCAGTGTTCTTCACAATGAAGGTAGCACTGCCCTCAGACAGGCATTCTACAGACATCCTGTCCAGGATCCTGCCACAAACACCTTCATCATACTGATGGAACTGGTTCTCACCCTTAATGCCTTCTTATTTTATAACAACTTTTTTCACCAGGTCAACTGAGTTGCAATCAGTACTAGAATGGAATCTACCCATGCCAAAATCTCCGCTGGCTAGGTACAGGAGCGTTTTATTTTCTTCCTAACTAGATTTTGTATCAGACCTGTACATTGTGTTGGTGCCCCCTCCTTCTTCAGAAACCACCTAGAAGAATTCATTAATGATTTTACTGGTTTCCACCTATCTCTCAAGTTTACTGTAGACATTTCTACCACAACTCTATCGTTGCAAGACCAAAAGACTTCCAAAACCCTATTAGTCATTCTACATAATATAAATGTGCTTAAGTTGTTCTTACTATTTTTAAGCTTCATCTTATAAGAAGCTGAAAAAAGATCACCTGAGGCATGAGTCATAGGTGGTATAGATGAAGAAAAAGTGCCCATTCAAAATTTGAGCAAAGACTAGTCTGAGAGACTAGAACATAAGGCATGCTTAAGCATACAGCTATATCATATTAATTCATTGCTGGGTGCCTGTCGATGCGTGTTCTTCAGTCCGGGGATGGTTCCTGTCTTAATTTTTGCTCCCTGCTGACAAAATGTGCTCCTGATCTTTGTGCTATATAACTGATTTATGGGGGCTAAGTAAATAGATGGTTGGGTGGAGGATTAAAGCATTCAGAGCCACACAACTTAACAAAAAACAATGACTGTTACCAATAACCACTGAATTATTATTCTGCCTGCAGTGGATACATCTAATATTCCCTAGAAAGGCACACCTCCCATGAGCAAATGGGATAATGATTTGGGACATTTGTCAATTTTCCCGAAAACAGTTAAACCAATGTGGAAGGTGGATATTTGTGTGTGTGCAGTCTTTCTTTCCCAGTAGTACTGGATGAAATGTAGGACCCAGGGTGGGCAGTGTGCAAGATCATCACTTTCTTCACATACATACTGAACCACTTTAGAGCCGCCGGCCCAGCCTGCACACATTTTGGATGTGATCTGCTCTACTACCTAATTTGTCTAGATTTCTCTAGACTTGCACATGTGTTGTGTGTGTGCAATTTGCACATTCTCTCTGTGAGCTTTCTTTGATTTATCTGCCATTTAAAAGTTGCCCTTAATCTGACTTACAACTTGAAACTGATCCATTGTGAATATTTCTTGACCAGGACATGTTTTGAATTTCCACAACGATTTTAACCTCTGCCATTCTACAAACATAAATTCATTTTTTTGTCTGTATTTAGGCGGCTAGATTGCAAGGCTTTAAAGAAACTGGCAATAGTTTCTTCACAACAGAAACACATAAAAACCCTTTCAAAATCTTAGCTTAAGTTCATGAAATGTAAAAAAAAATGCTGAGGTGAAATGTACTTCAATTTTAAATTGAAATATACAATGATAAGCAAACACCCAGTTATTAGCTGTGTATACTATTAAAAAGTCTCAACATCCTAAAGCTAACTTTTGAGCACAATGCCAATTTGATAAACCCATAGAGACTGAAACCAACAGGCCCCCATCATCCTGTGCAATAGTAGCACACCAACAAATTTAGCTCTAGTTCATATAGTTCATGTAACAGATACCCAGAATACCAATTACTAAATAATACAGTAATCAATCAAATTAAAGCTAAATAAGCAAAGCATGTTAAAGCACTCTTGCCAGAATACTTCTGTATGGATTATGAGAGGCAGAAGATTCTTAAGCTTGTAAATGCTGTACAGTGTGTCGAGATGCAGCTCAGTGGCCATTTGTAACATTAAGTGATTTGTGTAGATAAACCACACATTTATTTGAAGTTAGAATTAGTATCAAGTTCAGCAGAAGGTGACTATTTTGTCACATTGTAAAAACAATAATTTTAACAGGAATTCAGTGGACTGGCAATCCTGCAAAAATCATTTAACCAGTCTGTTTAATGCAAATACAGAAAGCTTAACAAAAGGTGTTTCAAAATATTTGGACCTTAGCCTCTCGAGACAACCCATAGTTAGTCCCTTTGACAATAGGAGACTTTATCATAGTTATATGAATTCAGTTTAAACCTAATTAATTTGCACTGAAACCTACAATGGGGGACATATTGCCCTGACTAAACCAGTAGTCTCCCCTATACCAAGGGTCTCCTGCAGCTACATGTATCTAGGAGGCATAAATTCATATTGTATGAAGAAAATCAAACACCAGAGAAACTTTGATTCGCTATAGCACTGCATTTACTCTGTTCTTTTCTGTAACATTTCTTGTTATACACTCCCTTCTTTACTGTGCTGAAAACATCTATTTAAGGTAAATGTCTTATTCATAGAAGTTCGTAAAAGTTTACTTGTGTTATTCATAGAATTTCATTTTTGTCTTATTGTTCTTAGACTGAGCACTCTCTTGAAAAGGAGTTACAATATTAAAGAATCTTTGTTACAGTACATAAAGAGTTAATGAATAAAACAAAACACTAAGATTATAACAGAAAAATGAGCACCTTTTAACAATATGCTATGATCACAAGAATGTCTAGTGATATAAACAAGTACTCTATGAACCCTTCAAATGTTTAATCTAAATTTACACCATGCATATTGCAACTTATACATTGGGATAATGCTGTTTTGTACCTTTTTTACTTTTATTATACAAATATACTATATTTCATGCACAAACTCTAAAATTATTGAGATTTTGGGCATTTCTGAATATGCTGTATTGTAGCTATGTAGATTCTTAATACAAATAGATGCTTAGTTTTATATACAGTACACATTTTTCTAAGGATTTACCTTTTTGTCTTTTTATTATCCTTTGAAGACTCTGGAAAAGGTCAGACTTTATGGGGTAGAAAGAAAAGTGTATTTCCTCGGCTTTCTAATTTCAAATTTCATTTCCTTTGAATTTATACTCCAATAGTTTGTAAATGGGCATAGAGGGGTAAAAATGGACCATTATCGGATGCATTGTACAGCTGAGGAGAGACTCCCTGCTATGCTTTAAGCCACCAGCTATAATTAAAATGTAAGGAAACCTGTTAAGAGCCTGTCAGCAGCAATTGCCTTGTGAGAAATAACTTGCACTGATAATTAAGGTGAAGCAGATCATTTTAATTAATACCTTTTGGCTTAAAATGTGTTTCAATCAATTAGATAGTTTGATATTTCATTTTATATCAATTTTTTCCCATAAAAAACTTTTCTTAATTGAATCTGCTTAAAAGTAAATTACAGGATATTGCATCTGTAAGTAAAAGAAATTACACTTCCTAAAATGAAGTCCTAAAATTAAGTGGCAATAAAATATATTATTGTAATTATTATAAAAACATGCAAATATGAGCTCAATAGTTATAAATTAATTAAAGGCAATCTGTAAAAAACCCGAAACAAAGGAAAACACTGAATATTTTTTTAAAGTGTATGATCAAATATATTTATCAAGTCTTGCACTAAAGTAACGAAGTAATTTTACTTTTTTAATGAAAACTGGATGACTTCTATAATAATCGAAACTTTATAATGTAACTTTTATTAAAATGTTATTTCTGAGCATTTTAAAATTTTTATTATTATTTGTCTGATTAAACTGAACAGGAAATAAACACCAAACCGGTGATTTTTTTGCTACATCAAGTATTATGAATAAATTACTGTAAGAAGCATTCAGCAGAGTATGTGCACATTATACCAGTATGTCTACATAATAATACAGATAAAAATGCATTCATGTGACATTTGTAAGAGTTTTTGAAGTACTTTCACAATCTTGCAAGACTTACCAATGCCTATATTTAAACTGCAAAAAGCACAGTTTAAAATTTCACATGCCAAGAAAATTATTTGTTCTGAGACATCGTTGACTTTATTTAAACATATGTACTGACATATAGCTAATTTGTCTCCCGTTGTGATAGGTGGCATCTGAATTTGGGATTGCCTAGCTGTGGTGGAGAACACTATTTCAAAGTTACAGCGACAGTTGATGCTGTTAACAAGAGTCCTACAAGGGTGGTTACAGGAGTACCAAGGCCATTCCTGACCCCAGAAATTATTTCCAGAATGTGTCCAGAAGTGGTTGTTGGACAGAGGATTAAAGGTCCTTTATGGGCAACTTCTGAGGAGAAGAAAGTTGGGGTGAGTATTTGACTAGAAGAAGGAGGAGGTAAGCAATGTTAGATCAGGAGAGAACCATAGCCAAGGGTTGCTTTATTAGTAGTTTGGTTTTCACAATACTTGATATATAGGGTGCATTAGGTAGTCAGTCATTTTCCAACCTGCTATATCCTAACACAGGGTCACAGGGGTCTGCTGGAGCCAATCCCAGCCAATACAGGGTGCAAAGCAGGAACAAATTCCGGGCAAAACGCCAGCCCACTGCAGGACACACACACACCCACACACCAAGCACACAATAGGAACAATTTATGAATCGCCAATGCACCTAACCTGCATTGGACAGTGGGAGGAAACCGGAGCACCTGGAGGAAACCCATGCAGACACGGGGGAACATGCAAACTCCATGCAGGGAGGACCACGGAAGTAAACCCAGGTCTCCTTACTGTGAGGCAGCAGCGCTACCACTGTTCCACCATGCCGCCCTATGTAAAAGGTTTTATTAAAAATTAAACGTTTGACATTGTTTGTGTGATGTGGCAGGTCTGTCTTTTTAGAAATACCTGTACATCTTTTGTATTGGGGAAATAATTGTGTTTTTTTTGGGGGGGGGGGGGGTTTGGGGGGGCCTATTTTGGGGAAAGTTACCTTTAACCTGTTTTTGGAGTTGCTTATTTAACATAGACAGAATTACTGGAAAAATTAATTGGACACTTTTTTGATTTCAAGGAGTTTAAGTTTGTTTTTCTCTTTAAGTATGATTAAACCTTGTTTTTATAATTTGACTTATTAATTCCTTGTCTCTTTGTATAATTGATTATTGAATTAATAAAGAAAGTTCAACTTAATGGTTAAAGGGGCTCACAGATGTTTCATTTCACAACCTCCCTAAATTCGTAAAAAGACAGGCATTATTTAGCCAACTTCTTCAGCTCTTTCTGTCCAGTACAATTCAGGTAAAATATTTTCCACTACAGTCTGCATATTGAATACGGTATTCTAAAATACAATTTGAAAGGATATTTTGAAATCACTTATTGCAATGTCTTGATAAATTGCAAATTCTTGTTATGATTTTTTTCTCTGTTAATTCTCCTGCACATTAATGACCTGGCTTGTTAATTTTGGTTTCCCTTTTTCCTTTAAATGATTAACTGTTCAACATGTGTGTAACTTAAATTGAGTACAAGTCATAGATTAAATACTGTATATTGGTATTAAGGAGTTTCATTTAGTGACCATCTTATACAAAATCCTCTGAAAAAGTAATACTGTTGCCTTCAGTTCTTGCTTCTGAAATTGTAATTAATCGTGAAGCAATATATATTTTTGTGTTGGGCTTATTAGATATAAGAATAGGGAATCTCCTAAACATGCTTTTTATTATACTTACAGATTAATATTTTACATCCAGACAGAAGTGGCTATGAATACTAATAGTAAATCAGGCTATATAGCTTGATGTATAAAATACAAGTCAAGGGGGATTATGCTTAAGCTATATATCTCACTAGTAGGGATGCACCTTAATTATTGTGTAAATTTTGATCTCCATAAAAAAGACTTTAAAGCACTAGCTAGATTGATTCTAAGACTGGGAGGAAGGAGCAATGAGGAAAGACTGTGGGTGATAAACATTTTTTCAGTTTAAGCAAGCACAGCGTAAGAGGTGACAGGACTGAAGTGTTTACAACTATGAAAGGAATCCGTTCAGTGGATCGAAGCTATTACTTTAAAATTAATTATTCAAACGTACACAGGGACACCGTTTAAAACCTATAAGAGCAAAGATGGGATAAATATTAAGAAACTTTTCCTTCACACAAGGAACCATTGAGATATGGAATAAATGATCAATTACCGTGCAGCACAGAGTAGGGTTTTAGGGATCTTCAAATCTTGACTCAGAGCTATTTTGTAAAAATTTGGTAAATAGGAATGGC
Organism: Erpetoichthys calabaricus; assembly: GCF_900747795.2. Classification (NCBI taxonomy): domain Eukaryota; kingdom Metazoa; phylum Chordata; class Cladistia; order Polypteriformes; family Polypteridae; genus Erpetoichthys; species Erpetoichthys calabaricus. Next base: position 70,558,226 of record NC_041396.2, read on the forward strand.
AAACTTGTTGGACTGAAAGGCCTGTTCTAATCTAAATTGTTTTAATGTACTGAGTTGAGCATTCACCCTTGAATCAGTATTAACATTCTGTGTGTGTCAATTTAGTTAATAATAATTAATAATTATATGGAGAAGGCAGTTGCTGGGACCACAAAGCCACCAATACAATTTCAGAATTAACACATTACCTTCAAAAATGCAACAGTGGGGTGGATTAGTAATAGGGTGATAATTCCTTAAGGTATATAAAAAAGGTGAATTACTTATATCCTTAAACTTGCTTAAGGTTTTAAACACCTATCAACCCTCAAGAAATCATATTAAATGTTCATAGATCTGTTTGATTAATGCCTGACATTAATTAGTCAAACATGTAGTACCAAAAGAGTCCACTCTTTGTCTCAGGTCACTGGTTAGTGTCCATGTCTTGCAACCATATAGCCAAACAGGGAGAACTAGGTGTGACGCAGCAACGCGTCCCCATAGCAACTTGCAGCTGAAACCAGCACAACTCTGAGTGCACAGCAGCACAACAACGTATTTAAACATTTATTGTAACAGGGAAAAACTGAGAACGAAGGCATTTTTAAATAAGAGGACTTACTATCAGTCGTTTGCGCATGAAGGGAGGGAATTACTGTAGCTCCTTATTCTCCAGCCATCACCTTGCAAATAAAGACGTGTGCTTCGTTCCCTTTGCCATTTTAAATGTGGCACTTTGGTCGGGCACTTGCACCGTGCTCAGGAATCTGGAAAAAGACAGCCAGGAGAGGAAAGATTTTTTTTTAATGTATTGAGTTTCTGTTGGTGTTATTGTTTCTATTGAGTAGGGTTAGGTTTAGTTTGGTTGTGAGGCATTTAGGTCATTTTCCCCCTTAAAGGGAAAGGGAATTTTGACCTGCAGCAGTGTAGTCCGAGAGAGAAATGGCATCGGCTTTATAAGGTGTGGGACATTGTCCACTAGGGGTCGGTTAAATGACTTAGTATTAGAGAGGTGTTCATGAGCCAGTAATGAGTGAGCGGCTCTGTGTCTGGTTGCTTCCGTGAAGAGTAACAGTGTCCTATTAGTCAGTTCAAGCTCCTGATTGTTTGGTAGTTTGAGGTTTGAATCATTTAAGACTGCTTCAAAGCCTTATTTCTCAATTAGTGGTCAGGCAGTTTTTTTTTACAGAGAGAAAAAGTTGCCTTTGACGATAAAGCCATAATTTTGGATAATTTGTTTTTTTCTTTTCTTTTTTTTTTTTTTTTTGCTTGAACAACTTGTGTCCATGCAGAAGTTTATGGATTATGTTTATTCTAAAATTTTTTGTGTGTGCACTACAGCATATATATTTCTGCACCAGAATGTTTCTTTCCAAGGGGCTGATGTAATAAACAGCTGTTTTACTTTTATCCATTCTTCCTGCTGTAATATTGTGTTTTGACTCTGCCGGTGTCAAGTTCTGGTCCTGGTTGGTCCCAAACTACTAGCAGGCTAACTACTCCCATAGGCAGCATGTGACACCAGGACTCTAAAGAATTGGACCTTCATCCTTTTGCAAAACTATCAGGAGCTCCACACACCCCTTTCCAGTGACCTCATGACACCCCATGCTCCCCCAATCCATCTACTGACTTTATAGGAAGAGTCACCAGAGACATGAATGTTAAGTAAACCTCTCAACGCAGTCAACACTCTCTATACAAACTGACACACTTCTGATGGCTATACCCTAGAAGTCATTAAAGGCCTGGATCTTGGATTTTATCCAGGACACTCACAAGCCCAGACACTCAAACACCTCACTCAGTCTCTCGATAGCCCCAAGCAGAGCCTTCATTGACTCAGCGAAGATCACAGCATCGTTGGTAAGTCAAGATCAGCGAATCTTTCGCCACCAAGAGATGCTATACTATCCCCGCTGTCAACTAGCCCCCGTGAGTCAGCAGCACCGACTCCAGCTGGGCTTACTGCTCCACCCACAGAGCACGGAGAAGACCATAACAAACAGTCCAAGCTAAAGGTATCAATCACTGAAATGATTACTGCAACAACTACTTCTCTTGGAGGGGGACATAAAGGATATAAGGAAATATATAAAGGACATAAACAAGACAAATGAGGCACTGCTTCAGGATATTGAAGACCAGGAGAAATGTTTTAAGTAATCGTTTTAAGGCAACCTTTGTAGGCATGCTAGAAAAAATTTGAGAAAAAAATGCAAGTAAGTTTGAGAATAAATTTAGAGCATTTGGCATTTAGCTTAAAGACGATAAGCAAACTTTCACGACTCGTATGGAATACATAGTTGAACAATTGGTATCTACCACTGACGAAAAAGCAACAGCTGCAAATTCCAAATGCAAAGTGCTTGGAAACAGACTAGCTGCACTGGAAGATAGATACAGAAGGAATAATATCAGAATTTAAGGTTTTCCTGAAAATCGTTAGTCCAAAGCCAGTGAAATTCATAGCTGAACTATTTTCTAAAATAATTGGAGAGGACTTCAAATCAGACACCAAGATACGTATCAGCAGTTTACCGCATATGTAAATCAAATGCCTCAAAACCAAGAAGTCTTATTGTACATTTTGACAAATTACGATCTAAATTAAATTCTCAGACTGAAACAGGAGATTATATTTGAAAATAACCACATTTGTATTTTCTCTGATTTCTCATCTTTGACAGCTTCTAAATGTGCCGCATTTTACAGCATTATACAGTGCTTTCAGAAGGCTGAAATCAGATACAGCCTCTTGTACTGTGCTAAAATGAAAGTGGATTTGTACTTCTCCGCAGAAAAAGAGCTAAGAAAATTGATCCTGACACTTTTTGAAATACGATTGTGAGTCAAATTGTGTCCTGGCAAAGAAGACTTTACCTGTAATTTGGTCCTTTCACAATGAGACTTTTGCCGTAATTATCATTCTGGTTCCTTCTCTGCTATTTTTACGTTTTAATTATAAAAATATTATTTTTTCATTCTCCCCAAAGTGGACTGTTTTAAATCCTACCATTGGTTTACAGTACAGTAGTAGGATTTTACTATCATATGTTGTCTGCTTTTCCATGGGTACTGTTTACCATCATTCCCTAGATTTATTCTTTTGCAACTGTTTGATTATATTCTAAGTTTATAGTATTTGGATTGTATTGCCAATAGATATCCCTACTTTAATCCTTCTACACTGCTGCTGAGGGGGCTTGTTTTGTTTTGGACATGCTCTGTCTCAGGTATGTCAGAGAACTGGAACTTCATGAAGTGTGGTTTAGCCTCGCCTGTGGAGGGGGGAGGGGAGGTAGCAGAGGAGAGAGAAAGAGAGCAAGCTATTTCTAATCTATGCTTTTAATCCTTACAATTGTAAGTGCCAACAGTAAGATAGGCTTCATAGCAATAAATCCTGGCAAGACTGTAAATTAAGGTTAAAGCTATTTTATGTAATAATGAATTACCTTATATTAAGAGTATAAAATGTCAAAAAAAGTTGACAAGCAATGTTTCTATGACCAAACAGTGAACTTTGTGAGCTGGGGGGTATTTTCTGTACGTCGCTTAAATCATCCGAGATCAGATGCCTCATCTTGGATGAGTTAATGCCAGTGAAACTCATCCGGGATAAGTCGGTTTTTCAAATGCAGCTGTGTAGTAGATTAGTCTAGCTGGATCTAATCATCCGAGATGAATGCGTGCGCCCGCGCTGAGTGAAAAGCACTTATATATTGAGTCTAGAAAACATGATCAGCAAGTCTTTGATAAGCTGTAACAAAATGACGAAAGAACGGGCGCATTTTTTTTTCACACAAACGGAGCAAGACCTTTCATTCGAAGGACATGAAAAATTTCAAGATTTAATATGCACAGGGGTAACAATGCAAAAGCAGCCCAAACCAGAAAAGACGGCTGGCAAAAAGGGGCTGACGAATTAAATGTGTGTGCATTGTACTTACTGAAAGCAGCGTTTCATTTCCTATGTGTCAGATTAATTATTATTTAATATGTCATAATTCCAGATCAAGGAGAACACGGGAACAGGTTAAAGTGAAGTACAAGAATATACTTCAAACTGGTAAATATTGGTATATAACTATTTAAAGAATTGACATAAAGAATCATATATACTGTAAAGAACATTTATTTTAAGCTAATAAGAAGGCAGACAAGCAAAAAACAGGTGGAGGTCCACGTGGTCCAGACCTAACCCCTGCAGAAGAGTTGGCTCTCCAGCAAAATGCCCATCGCCCTGTTTCTGAGGGCATTCCATGGGGAAGCTCCTCCTCAGAACCAGTGGCAGGATGCAGTGGTCACTTCATTTCCGGTAAAGGATGGTCATTGCATATATTTGTCCTTAATGTGTGCCATAGGTATGTTCCATATAGCCGTCTTTTTTTGTTGGGTCAGTTGCAAGGAATGTCATATGCCTAGAACTTGTGTCTGACCAATGAGATATTGACGAAGGTCAAATATTTGATGAAGACACTGTCTGATTATTCATCAGGAGGAGAGGTACATTTTCCAAATAATGTTTGATCAAACTCCACTCTGATCAGTCCCATGTGCCCCAATCACATTTGGAAATCCTGGTAATGAGAATGTTAGGCTGATTGAGATTCTTCATGGAACTGTGGGTGTTTTAGCCTGTGTATTACCTACCTGCAATGGCATGAAACGCCTCTTTTGTCTGCACACGCAGGTGTCCAGGAAACACAATGAAAACCCGAAGGAAATCTTTCAGAGCCAAACAGACTTTACGAATTGCCTGGCAAACTGCACTTTTAGATAGATTTTCCGCATCGCCTACAGTATATAAAGAAGGTGCCGCTTGCAAAAAACCTCAAAGCAATGCATACTATCTGTGTGGTCGTGAGAGCCCGACTTCACCGAGTTTGACTTCGAATATAAGGTCCTAATAAATTTTTGAGGTACAATATTCCCCCTCGGCTAAAGCGGTATCTTTCGAAAAGAATTTCCTCCGGGAGCAATAAAGGATCTTGCCGATCGCGCAAACCCCTCTCTATATGAAATCCTCTTCTTATAATTTGCGTACCGATATCAATTGGTCGCTCATTCATGAACGGCGAAGTCATGACTGAATGAATTCCACGCATGGACACTGATTAAGTGTGTGAGCTAATCCTTGTTTACATAGAACAAACCTGCTCCGAGCAGGTTTGAGAATTAGGATGTGTTGCTATGACAACACTTCCAGCAAGAGTTTCGAAAAACCGACAGATCCAGGATCATGCCAAATCATCAACAATTACATCCGGCTAAACGAGTAATCCATGTATGAAAAATACCCCCCTGGAATGTCAAAGGTCTCAATCACAAATTAAAGAGAAAGAAAGTATTCTCTCTCCTAACAGGTATGATATGTGGCCGGCCATTCATCCCGGCCAATACCCCCAGGCCGCCAGGTGGAGCCTTCCCTGCAGCATGGAGGTGCCCCGAATGCCAGCAGGGAATTCTGGACAATGCAGTTTTTATCCCCAACCCTGCTGGATGCTGTGGGGGCCGCTAGGGGACACTGCAGGGAGGAACAAGGATTATTTGCCCTATGCCAAGTCACATGGACGGGAGGAATGACGTGCTTCCAGGGTGAAGAAGAAAGGATTTTTATCTGACCCGGAAGTCTTCCAGGTCACGTGGACAGAGAGGGCGAAACAGTTCTGGGTCAAGGACTATAAAACGGACTGTGAAAGACCAGAGCGTTGAGCTGAGCTGGGTGGAAGGGTGGCAATGCGTCTGGGAGTGGAGGATTGTGATTATTGTATTAGTGATTATAGATTTATTATATGAGTAGTGTGGGGTGTAGGTGCTTTGTGCACTTTAACATTGTCCAAATAAATAATAATTGGACTTTTACCTGGTGTCTGAAGAGTGGTCTGAGGGTTCAAGGGGTCGAGAGGACCTCAAACTGTCACACAGGTCTAAATGCCAAGATAGCATTTTTACAGGAGATTCACTTATTAAGCAAGGATTAGTTTTGGTTGCATAGAGATTGGACTGGCCAAACAGTCCACTCCAGCTTTACAAAGAGAACTAGAGGTGTTGGAATGTTAATACATAGAACAACTTCATTTGTAGTATCGTATGTGATTGTTATGGATAATGTATTTAATTGTAAAGTGATTTTGATAAATATCTATGCACCCAATGTGGATGGTAGAAGTATAAATTATATAAATTATAATGGGCAGTGACTTTAATTGTGTTTTAAATCCAGATCCACAGGTTCAATAAAATCTACTGCAAAAAAGTTACATAGCTTGTAGTTGATCACAACTTATCAAACCCTTTTAGACTTCTAAATCCAAACTCAAGAGCATATTCTGTCTCCTCACCAGTACACCACTGTTACTCAAAAATTGATTATTTCTGTACAGATAACAATTTTTTGCCCACAATTGAAACTTGCAGGTACAATGCTATTGTTATCTCCAACCATGTAATCATGGAAACTCAAATCATTATGCCTCACATACTCATCTCGCAGCTGGCATCTTAACCCACTTTTATTAGCTGACTAGAACTAAACAGAATTTATTTCTAAGCAAACTGATTTTTTAGAGAAAAATACAAGTAGATCAAGAACACACCAGTTTCCCAAATGAGGCACTTTATAGGGAAAGAAAAGCTTTGCATTCAGAACTCAGCCTCTTGACAACAAAAGGAAACGGAATAACTCATTTTTAAATTGCGACATCATTACTACGAACACAGAGAGAAACAGAATAAACAGACGTTGAGCTGTGACTCACCTTTTCATGTTGGAATTTGATATCTGACTACTTCTTTTTTATTTCTGGAATTGTGTGACTTTCTGAACTTGAACTTTCGAGTGTCTCTGCTACACTGTATCATTCCATAACTTCCATTTCTTGTTTATACCACTGCTTAAACCAACAAATATTATATTTTTCCTTGCTTCCATTTCACATTTGCTGAAATTCTTTTTTCCACATACTGTTGACATTGTCTGTTAACAAAACACAGAATGGAAGGTGATATTTATATAATAATAATAAAATAACAATAATAAATATGATAGAGGAGTCGAGGTGGGGCTGTAGGCGCGTGCACGTGTGTTAAATTTCATGTTCATTTGGATTTATAAAGGGGAAGTGCATGCAACATGGTGTATGTACAGTTTTATGCATCTGGATTTTTTTGTACATACACACATTTCTGCTTTTGTCTGTACTCCATGTTTTAATGTGAATTCTACACACGACATCATACATGAGGCCCTATGTTTTTTATTTGATCTTCCCAAAAACAATTTAGAGTTCAAATGGTTTTTTTTCTTACACTTGTACAGTGTACAAGCAGCATCTACGGTGGAAACTACAGTATTTGCCTTAGCAGTGAGCAAATCATGATGGGCAAGAAAGATGGATATATAACAGGAACAAAATCAAACGCCTATACTGCTGACCCCAGCTCAGTCTAGGGTTCCCTGATCACTACATCATTGAAGAAATACTTAAACCAAAGTTTATTTGTTTGGAAGCCAAAAAAATAATCTTTGTGTCATTTTAGAAGTACCACAGTTCCTGTTGTCCTCACAACAACAGATAAACATCCAAAAAATATATATGGAGATTAATAATAATTATGCTGATTGCTTTTCATTGCTTACTAATCAGTGGCAGTCCTACATTTTTGCCACCCTAAAGCTTGACTGTTATGGGAACCCCTTTGTAACCAGCAATGAGGTCTGGGTAAACCACTTTTCATAAAACCAATAGGGCTAGGCTACTATAAAACTGTTTTATCATTATTACATACCTTACTTTTCTAAATATAACATTTATTTTTGAGTAGGGGTAATTGAAATATTGTATCCTTAAGAACACTTTATTGAAAAAATTTTTGTCTAGATTACTATCAGGAGTGCTTAACACATTAGCATTGTGATTGTCTTTTAAATGGCTCTCCTTTTTTGTTACCACACATCATCTACTGTTTGTATTTACCAAAGAAAATATTTTATTATCTTTTAATTTTTACTGCATTTTAATTGTACATAGGTAAAATTGTTATTATTTATTTTATTTTATTGTTTAGTACATTTTAAGGTTTATTAAGATTATTGGTGGAAATAAAAAAATTGTTGTTCTATACAATGACTGCAAGTAATAAAATATGCTTTCATTTTTTCAATTACTGCTAGACTAAGATAAATAGATTTAATAAAAAATGTTATTTCTATCATAAATGTTAATAGTGTTTTAAATTATTTATTATTTGTTAAATGGTGTGACTCAAACCACCTACACCTGAACACCAGCAAAACCAAGGAGCTGGTGGTAGATTTTAGGAGGCCCAGACCCCTAATAGACCCAGTGATCATCAAAGGTGACTGTGTGCAGATGGTGCAGACGTATAAATATCTGGGAGTGCAGCTGGATGATAAATTAGACTGGACTGCCAATACTGATGCGCTGTGCAAGAAAGGACAGAGACGGTTATACTACCTTAGAAGGCTGGCGTTCTTCAATATCTGCAATAAGATGCTGCAGATGTTCTATCAGACAGTTGTGGCGAGCGCCCTCTTCTACGCAGTGGTGTGCTGGGGAGGCAGCATTAAGAGGAAAGACGCCTCACGCCTGGACAAACTGGTGAGGAAGGCAAGCTCTATTGTTGGCATGGAGCTGGACAGTTTAACATCTGTGGCAGAGCGAAGGGCGCTCAGCAGGCTCCTATCAATTATGGAAAATCCACTGCATCCACTTAATAGTATCATCTCCAGACAGAAGAGCAGCTTCAGCGGCAGACTGCTGTCACTGTCCTGCTCCACTGACAGATTGAGGAGATCGTTCCTCCCCCAAACTGTGCGACTCTTTAATTCCACCCGGGGGGGGGGTAAACGTTAACATTTAATATTATACATAGTTATTGTCTGTTTTTCACCTGCATTATTATCATTCTTTAATTTAATATTATTTATTGTATCAGTATGCTGCTGCTGAAGAATGTGAATTTCCCATTGGGATTAATAAAGTATCTATCTATCTATCTATCTATCTATCTAATTATTTTATAGTAAACATATTTAGAATTAATTGTTCTTAATTTTAAGTTTTTCTTTTTTGTGGCTACTGTACATGACACTTTAATAACCTTTTAATTTTTATTTTAACTGTAATTTTGTATGGAATTACACTGTTATTATTATTATTATTTAAAAATCCTTTTTCATACAGTAGAAACACAAATTTTTAAGTAATGTTGAAGTTGCTTCTGGAGGCCCTCTAGGATTAGGGGCCCTGAGGTTTATATTTCATTAGTTTCACAGTAGATCTGCTTCCGATACTTAAATGTATACAAGTATCAAAATGTGAAAGAAATAAAAAAATACAGATACTAAACTAAACATTTCAAAAGAAGAAAAATAAATGGCAAAGAATGGTGGTAACAACAGGAAATGTAATGAATGCACATTAAATTCTGATGAGACTACAATCACTCTACCGCATTATATACTGCACCAAAACAAAAAAATGAGCTGTCAAAATGGTAACAATGTGCCCCAACCACACATACCCTGACATTTTGAATTGAACAGACTTTCTGATCTATTAATTAACCTAGAACATACTGGTTTTCCACCTGGAACGTCAGGTTTAATTAGATTTCCACACCTCATTATCCTAATGCCTATTCTTTCTGAAGCAATAGTATGAATAAAACTTTCACCTGAATCATAGTGTATTAATACAACTTGTGAATAACTTCCTCATCCCCAAGCCAAAGTTACACTCACTATTAATTGATTATCTCAGTATTTAGACAATAGATTTGTTATTGCATTTTATACCTGCTTCAGCATTTTAAATAAGCTGAGCTGTTTTTTGTACTTCATGGAGCAGTCTTTCCCTGCAGCATGAACTGAAGCTATGTGACTTTGCTGTACTTTCCTTGCTAACTGAGACCAGTTCTCTAGTGCATCTGTCGTTACTGTATTCCACCTCCCATACTTCCAAAAGACTTTCATATTAGGATAACTATCAGCTTTAAACTTGGCCTATATGAGTAAATGTTTGTGAGTGGGTATACTTGGTGATGGGCTGGCACTCCATTATAAGCTGTTGGTAAATTTGTGAACCAAGCCCACTGTGGTGTAGTAAGTCCGCAGCTTAAAAAAAAAGGGCCAGGATTTAAATCCATAAAGCCATGTCACTCTCCATGGGCGCGATTGCACAACCACTGGGAGTTAATAAAGTAGTTGAGGTGAGTCGTGCAGGTGCGCTCGTTCTCAGTTGCTTCATTGGCTTCCTGTGGCATGTGATTAAGGCGCTGCGCCCACGGAGACGTGAGTGTATATATATATATATATATATATATATATATATATATATATATATATATATATATATATATATGGCCCGGCACAAGGAAAGGGAAAGAAATGAAAAAAAAGGAAAAAGACAGAAAGAGGTTAAAAGACGTTAAAGGCAGTCTTGGCGATTGATCTGGCCACCTGGGAGGAGGAAGTAGTATGAGCTGGGGCACCGCCAAGGAATATTGGCTCTAGGGGCTAGTTTGCCCCACTGAACATTCAGGTGGAGTGTGGTGAGCAAGGCAGGTGCCCTCCCTAGGCTTCTGAAGTGCGACCACGTGAGCGCGAAGGAAGAAGGGAGGAGAGCCAACCTCAGACAGTCTGGCCATGATGCCTGGAGGCAGCCAAGACGGAGGTTGGCCAAAAGGAGCTCGAGGCTGCTGAGTCTCCGCAGGCTACGCGAGCAATGGGTGAGCCGGGGTGAATGAGAAGGAGGTGGGCTGAGATCAGGAGGAGTTAGTCTGCATTTTAACCTCGGATTTTTAATGGATTTATTTATTGATTTTTATCCTGACTTTTCACAATGATTTTTATGGATTTATTTATGTACTGTTTTAGAACACTGCACGATGGACACTTTTTTGGCTTTGCTTTTGTGTTGACTATTTTTAAATAAAAGCACTTGAGCACTTTTTCCACCATCCTCTGGCATCATCAGAGAATTGTCCTCATTTGTCAACTCGTCTTGGTCATAACTATCGACGGTGTTGGTTCAGCAGACTCCCATGTGGGAAGAGGGAGTCTGTAGGGGACCTGCATTGTCATACACACAACATACTGTTTAAACTTTCAATGACAACCATTTGTAAAAACTGAAATCAACAGTTGTCTAGAAAGCACCATCTAGGGGGATTGCTGCCCAGCTTTGCTGGTGGTTTAAACAGCAGGCAGTCCTGTTTTTCTAGTAACAGCACTTGAGGAATGGAACCTATGTGAAGTGCATCCCCAAGGAGAGTGGAAGGTGCTTGCTTATTTTAAGTAAAATCACAAATATGCTCATTTGTCTAAAGCATTAACTTGCTTTTCCTGCATGATGAGTATCTCTCATCTCAGTTCTCATTATAATATTTACTTATTTTAAGTCATGAATCTCTTGATGCTGATTGAGAACATACAGTCATGACTCGACTGCCTCTTACTACCACTATTGATGCCTTTTGACCCACCTCTTGATGCTAACTGATTGATTTCACTTGGTTGTTGTTCTACCACTGGCAGGTGTATGGGGACCAGGAAGAGAATGCTGAGAAAAGAATCATGGTCAATACTGGGAGAAAAATCAAATCCTAGCGACTAAGCTAAAGGATAACAGTAACACACAGCAGAAAGGTTCTAAGAGTGGGAAATTGAAATGACCTATCTAGAAGCTATTTATGCAGTCATGTCAATGACACAATAGAGTGTGAGTCCCTAGCAACTGCTAAGCAACCCATGCCAAAAAAGCAAAGGCTATTACAAAACTAAATGACATCTTGGAAATAATTAAAACAAAACTATATAATAAACTAGCCAACCCGCGGCGTAGCATACGCCGCATAATTATGTATTGATGGGTGAACACTTCCTGAACAACACAGTTGTCCAAATGGGGTGGGTTTGAGGATACCACTGTGAGTGAATAAAAAGATGGACCTCTGGAGAGAGCAACATACAATTGTCCGTGAAAGCGGGATTGTCTGTGACGATTGAGGCCTCGCTGGTGAAAGTTACTTCGTCGGTAGTAAATGAACAAGTTTCAGCACTTGTTCATTAAGGTGTAGCGAGTCTTCGTTGTTGACGCTTAATATAGCTTGCGTAATTAGTTGTTCCGGAGTCACAGTTGAGAAACACTTTTTTAATGTCTTTTAAGCACAGGGAAAAAAATGAACATGTGAAACATCCGTAATGTAATAAGCCACCAAGAAAAGTAACATTGCAATAATGCACGCTATGACCCGATTGCTGTAAACAGAAGTGAAAACAAAATCGAGCCCAGTGCATTCTTTAACTGCCTTGTAGCGCAGTGGTAGTGTTGCTGCTTTGCAGTAAGGAGACTGTGGAAGATTTTGGGTTCGCTTCCCAGTTCCTCCCTGTGTGGATAGCGCTTTGAATACTGAAAACACCGGTATATCAATGTAATGAAGTATTATTATTTCTTATGCGTCCAGTACTCTCTCTCTTTCGCGCGCGCCTATATGTGTGTGTGTGTCGCTCGCTTGCTGCACGTGTTCCTGCAGGCATACGCCGCATAATTATTTATAGGCTCACCCGCCTTTTAAGGCGACCACTTCTTAAGGCAATTCAATATGTAGATCAATTTAATATTTTATACAGTGAAAAATAAAATTCATGCACCACAACTCATTCATTTGGTTACATTGAATCTGAGCCACATTTCTTTAATACTCGTAGTTTCTGTTATTTTTGCGACGAAATTTAAACTTTTGTTCTATATAATTTCGAAAACTTCCTTGAATACTATATTTGGTGTGAAAACTCTATTAGTGCCTTTTATCAGTTTTCCCTGTTGTGGAGTGTCCACTACATGGACAACTACGTCCTCAGAGCGCTTTGCTCTTGAAAATGTCTTGTCGCAAAAGTCAATGAATGACGGCTAATAAAGTGACCAAGTTAGAAGAAGTAAGGCAGGACAAAATTTCTTTGTATACAAATCTAAAAATAGCCTACCTAATCTCCAAGAACGCGCACAAAAGCAAGGGAACAATGGGAGCACCAGAACTCTGCTCACATCGTGTCGCTTCGTACCGCAAGCCGCAAGTAGTAAGTCTGTGATAAGCGGAATACTGCTACACTTTGCACTCACGGGACGGAAGGACAATCCTGACCCCTTTTTTATAGTGTTTTGATTCTAACTTTCAAAATAGGCTAATTATGAAAACAAGTTTGCCCAAAAATTCCTTTTAATAAAAAACATTTAGGTAGGATGTCTTAATTATTTAAAGAAAAATATATTCTCTTCAGAATAAATTTAAAATTGCATGGGATTCATGACAGTATTGCCATGATTTACACGTTAACGTGAAAAGAAATTCCATTGGGCTCCATTGTGTGTTGTACTGAAAAATGATAATTCTATTGCTTGAAGTCTTTTTATTAATTACAGGAAAAAAAACTTTGTGACAAAATAAAATGCATGATATGGGTGTGTATTGCATTTCAGTGCATTTTACACATTGGATTGCATTTTATGTTGATATAGATTGTCTTCCATAGGAAAACATAGAAAAAAGAAATAAATTGCAAGTATTCATTATATATATATTTTTTCAAAGTGAAATTAAATAAAAGAGTAAACTAGATACTTCTTTCATATTTATTCATACATAAAAACAGACACACTCAATTGCAACTAAACTATAAAGAAAACTATGAAACTTAAACTATAAAGAAAACTATGAAACAAAAAAAGGTTTTAATGCAATAGACCTAAAATAGAAAGTATAATTTCATTTTGTAGTAAATTAGTATTTTTTATATTTTTTACAGCTGTGCATAAATGAAATATATCAGTACAACAAAGGAAAACTGCAAACTTCCTATTTGATTCATAATCCTAAAGTTTCTCTTCATTGCCAGTAAAGTATGTTTTGTATTGTGTTGGCTGAAAATGAAACCAGAACTTGGACTTTTTATACCTTATTGCATTCCTGATGTTCTGATTTTTGTCATTTTCTTTTCATACTGCTGCAGTTTAATATTATGCTATGTTGGGCCTTCATCTCCACCTGAATGCCTCTAGTTAATGATCAGTTGAGAATCAGTCCTTTCCTGCACACAGAGGATTCTTCCAAGCCTGAAAGGATGAAAGGTGCAATTGATATTATTTAAAGTGGATCTAAATACAGTAGGTAAGACAGGCAGTTGCAGCCTACTGAAACATAGACAAAGATGGTGCACTGATCTTTAGAAAACAATGACAAAAATTGCAAGACAAAAATCATCAAACAGGTGATGCCCAAGCTGTCAAATAACATATATATGGCACGGATTTGAAGTAAATAACTAGTAACTAAACAACACAAGCATTACTTTTGTCTCACTAACATGTCAGGAATCAGAGAGGGGAGCTGTGTTAATTGTTAAGTAGACTCAGGTGACTTTAATGTAATTCATTAGGAAATGTGATTGTCAGTGAGTGGCATGGCGAAGGCTGTGTCATGTGTGAGATGTAATGTCATCAAATCATATTGTTTCTGAAAACCTGCACAGGTGTCCCACTATCCGTCATCATTTTTCTCAACCTACTTTTTTCTTCAAATTACCAGAACATGTCAGTAAGTCATGGTAGAATAGCTGACAAAGTGTTATATGTTTATTTTGTCTCATTTATCCCATTTATGTGTACAGATAAGAAATAATTCTATTTATGCAATGTTCTGTTTATTAATAACTTGTACCATTCTGTTTCTTAAATCAAATGTTCATTTAACTTCATCTAAATTTAAAGTCCAAGAATTGTGAATTGAAAGAAAGACAAGGAAAGATGAATGCAGGACTGTTACTGAAAGTCTTATTAATTAGTGGCTTTGCCAAACGTGAAGCTGATAATTAATTAAATAGTAAAATCATCCACACTTTCTCTTTATTATGCAGTTATGGATTGATTGCATATGAAAAAAGAAAGAAGAAAAATGGGGGTTTGAGATAGTTCTCAAAGGCATTGATAAAGTAGATCCAGCATAATTTTTCAAACTTAAGGGTAAATCGTGTACTCAAGGACACCAGTGGAAATGGAAAGAGCATTTAGGACTGAAGCCAGAAGCACTTCTTTCCTCTAAGAATTGTGGGAATCTGGAACAAACTATCAACACTTGTAATTAAAGCGGAAACCTTAATAACCTTCAAAAAGTATCTGAATGAGATATTAGGACAGCTTAGCTATTAGCTAAACAAGCAAGCTTGATGGACTAAATGGTCTCTGCTTGTTTGCTAACCAATCCTGTTGCCACATCCAGGGTTGGTTATTGTCGCTTTATACTGGTACACAGACATCCTAAGTTTGATTAAGCAGGTTTACTGAAAAGTTTGTAAAGTTATCCATTTTAGGGTTTTGAAGTACTGGCGCCATTGTCATGATTTTGTGATGTTATAATTCATTTATTTTAATTTTGATGCATGTCTGTCATGATCAGGCTTTTGTCTTTGATTTTTTAAAATATTTTTCCTTGTTTTCTGAATTGAAGTCATCTTGTGGTTAAATTTGGTTTTGTATGTGGTATGTTTTAAAGATGTTGAAAACAAATAACATTCTTCAGCATTTAGTTTGCTTTTCTTACAAATGCTTCCATTTTGAGAGTAATTTATTGATGGTTGCCATAAAGCTAGATAAAGTCAATCGGAAGTGTCATCTGCAGGTTGAAGGTATAAATGTCAAAAATTAAGTATTCTCCTTTAAGACCTTTGTACTCATTGTTTATTGTTACTAAATTCTGGTTAACAATATTTTGCCCAACCTTTTGACAATATATAACTTATGATTTGACTCTGAATGCATGCAGCTTTTTATTTTCAGTTATCAAAACTTCCCTCACCGTTTTCTTAGAACAATTCTTGACACATATCTGGGTCAATGTTTGGTGTGTATAAGGCATCACCCTTTTGTTTATCATTGCCATGACAGCCACAGGACACATGACATGGCAATGTGGTATTACTTCATCCTTGTATTGGGATAACAAAAAAAACTTGCTACTCTTGTCCTTTATTTGTTACTGTAGTCTGCAGTGCAAGCATTGTTTTTTTTTTATTATACAATCAGATAATAATAATAATTCTTTATATTTATATAGCACTTTTCTTACTACTCAAAGCACTCACCACACAGGAAGGACCCAAGGTCTCCTTAGTGCGAGGCAGCAGCACCACTGCACCACCGTGCCGCCCAGATGGAACAGATTGTCCTGGAACCATGAGTAGCATTAGAATACATTTCCATTTTGTTCATCTGTGTTAACACTGTTCACTGTTCTGCCAGAGTGGGAAAACACAGACTGCAAGAAAGTAATATGACAAGGTGATGAGACAATAGGCTGTGGGTTTATACTTTAAGTTCTCTTCTATTTCAAGCTCCCATTTAGCCAAATAAAGATTTGCGTAAGCAGGGGCAAACTTTTTGCCCATCCCCATTCCTTTAATCTATAAGAAACACTGATTATCAAACATTAAGTCGTTTCTGCTGAGGGAAAGGGCCAGTAGTTGTAAAACAAATTTATATGGCCTATTGTTATCTGGGTAGTATTGCAGCCAGTATTTTACTATCTGTATGCCATGTTTAATGTCTATATTGGTATACAAGTTGTTTACATCTATAGTAAATAATAATGTTTTTTTGGTCACTTTGATTGTTTTTATTTTTTGGATACAATCATTGGTATCCTTAATGTATGTGGTGTGTAGTTGGGATATTGGGTCTAAATAGTGATCAATATAACATGCAACATTATAGGTTTAATAGGCCTGCCTTGTGGTATCAGTTGGGGTTTTGTCCATTTAGGGGGGTCCTTGTGTATTTTGGGTAAAGCATAGAAATGTCTAGGTCTAGGAATAGCTGGGTGTTTTAGATATGCTGCATGTTTTGCCAAATTGCTAACCTCATTTTGCATCTGATCTATTATTTTATGTGTGATTATTTGCGTTTCTAAGTACATAGGTCATTCCAATTTTTTATAGTATTCTTTGTCATTTAATTGTCTATATACTTCTTCAGCATAGTCTTTTGTGTCCATTTTGACAATGGCACTGCCCTTGTCAGCCTGCTTTATGATAATGTCTCTTTGTTGGGTAAGTTCTTTTAGGGCTGTTCTTTCGTCCTCTGTTATATTGTTCTTATTAAGATATAGTTGTCTTGGTTTCTGTTTAATTTCATATTTACATTAATTTATAAATTTTAATACTTCTTTATTTATTTTATTGTCTGGGGGTGTCCATCTTGTTTTTAAGGTAAAGGGGATTTCTTTGGTAATTTGCTTGTCTTTATAATAGTCTATTAGCTTTACTTTCCTAAAAAATTCTTCACTTTCTGCTAGGGTTTTATTTAATGAATTGCTATTGTCACTAGGGTTGGGAATAAAAGTTGAGCCTTTGCTTAACAGGACGTCTTGATTTTCTGTTAAATTGAACCATTTTGATAAATTTAATATATTATTTCTGAATTTCTTATGTGGGTTCTGAGGCATCTGTCCTTATTACAGTAAGTTTAAAGCTTCTGCCCAACTGCGGAAGAACTTCTGGGCAGTAGGTCTTGTCCAGTGGACTTGGTCTTTTAGTACCAAAGCTACACAGCCCCATAGGCAGCAAGCAGTTCACTGTTTGTACTGAAACTTTTCTGTTATGGCCAGCATTAAGTTTTTCAGCAATTTGTGCTAAAGTAGCTCTTCTGTGGGATCGGACCATATGGGCTAGCCTTCACTCCCCATGTGCATCAATGAGATTTGGGTGTCCATGACCCTGTTACCAGTTCACCAGTTGCACTTTTTTAGACTACTTTTGTAGATACTGATCACTGCATGCCAGGAACACCCCACAAGACCTGCCATTTTGGAGATACTCTGACTCAGTCATCTAGCTGTCACAATTTGTCCATTGTCAGAGTTGCTCAGCTCCTTTTGCTAACCCATTTTTCCTGCTTCCAACACATCACCTTCAAGAAATGACTGTTCACTTGCTACCTAATATATCCCACCCCTTGATAGGTCCATTGTAATGAGATAATTAACATTTTTCACTTCACCTGTCAGTGGTTTTAATATTGTCGCTGATCGATGTATATGCATATCTATAAAGCACAATTTCTTTTGTTTGTTTTATGCAGGTTTGTTTTAATTTTAAGCTAAAGACAGAAATCTGCCAGAGAGATAATTCTGTCCATGAGGTTTTTAACATATAACTTGTGGCCTTTGGGATGGAGAGTGTCATTGCAATCACATAGCTAACTCAGCTGCAGAATGGATAACTGATGAATATTGAAAAGTTACTACAATATTTAAGGTGGTGTACCTTCCTCTGTTGATGTTCCTTTTATTTATATTAACAAATGCATTTAACAAATGTACACTAAACAATGTCAGTTTTCTCGTGCACTTCGTTTTCAGTGCTTTTTATAGATACTAAATGATCAATTGAAATGCCTGCTAATATTGAAAGTTTGCTAAGAATAATGTATAATTTGACATTGGGAATCTGATTCCTTTGTACTATCGAAATGATAGTATATTCAGGCATGCAAAGTCTAAAAGAATGTAAGGTATAAATACAACTCTGCTAATAGAACAGTTGTAAATGATCCCTCACATAATGCAATTATTGTGCTAAACGTTTAGATTACAAAACAATTAACCGGGTTATATGATGTTTTGCATAGGTTATCATGTTCAAGTAAGATCAATAAGTTCATCCTTGTGCCTTGCACAGACACGGCATAAAAGAGACCAACAAAAGGAATTGCTATGTATCACAGCAAATATAATTTATAAAAACACAGAAAAAAGTAAGTCTAAATCATAGTGGTAAAGCGGCACAAAGACTACAGTTCCAAATTATCATTTTCAAAACTTTATAGCATCTTTTGATAAATGCAACCAATGCACTATAGTTGTACTTGTAACAGCATGATTTTATAAAATCAACACACATCAGTAAAATGATAAACTGCAAAGTTATTTTTTTACACAGAGAGGGTAATCAGAACTTTCAGTTCTTAAAAATCATCATGATTGTAGAAATAAGTAGATAAAGTGCACCATTACTTTTAATTTAACATTGCAAAGCACTCCCAGACTTTGTCTATTTGTAAGTCTTGTACAAGGAAATTAGCAATATGTTCTATCTGTGTGCTGTTTATTTAGCTAAAAGCAGTAATTTGTTATCTTTAGAAATATATTTTTAATAATGTTTACCAATACAGTGTCAAAGAAAATATGTGAAATGCAGTGCTTAACTACTGTTTGTAAATCTGAGCAATGTTAAAATGCTTTTGTATTACATGACAAAAATGTAATTATTGGCTTCCCTTTATTTACCAATGCTAGTGTAACAATCAGTGCTAACTCACACTATTAATTCTGTAATATGAATTATTTATTCCAGTCTGTGAACTACCATCTTTTCAGCAAACAAGTGAAAATTTGCTATTAAATTAATACATTATATGCTCAATGAAAGCATTTGGCTTCTGGTTTCAAAAAAATATGTGACATAATCAGAAAAATTATGCATGCTTAAAAAATGTGTCTTTGATCACCATTATAGATATAACAATGCTGACATCAGCGGGCACAATGAAGCCTTCCCAAACATAATAATGTTAAAGGGGAAAACCTCTCTCCTCACCTCATCTGTGAAAGAGCTTAAGGTTACACAAAAACTGTAAAGGTTCTACTGTACTGGAAATTAAAAAAAAAATTACAGCAAATCTTTGCTAGCTGCATATTCCTTTCCTGCAGATTTTCTTTTCTGCTATTGCAACAATGTAACCCATTTTACGATACCCGTGGTCTAGTCGCACTTATTGGTGGCCTTGTGCAGCAGAAAAAAATTGCACAGCAGTGAAACAAGAGATTGAACAGTAACAGGTTTGTGATATCCTTAAATGTCTAGGGCTGCATGCATGCTACAATGAATAGATCAAAGTGTGTCTACCCAGGGTTGAGAGGTGTGAGTGAGCTGATATACTGATGGGGACTGTTGTATGCAAATGTTCCCCACAAATGAGGAATTCCCAGGAAGTAGAAGTCATAAGCTTGCACCAATCAAGTCCCTGTCCTTTGTACACACCGCCTGTTGCTACTATTGATTGAATGGTTTTAGTGAGTTCCTTGGATCAACCCAGTTGTGGTCACTCACTGCCTGTGTTGGAGCACCTACTGTATGTATGGAATGTTCATTACCAAGCTTTCAGGGGTTAGGATAGTGTGACAGTGAGGGTTGCCTCCATGCTTCTGTTACCTTCAGGAGCCTTGTGAACTTGCCACAATCAATAATATTGCAGAGATGAGCAAGGCAAATGAGGACATACATAGCAAGGGGTAGGTGCAGAGGTGTATATTGCTTTCATTAAAAACAAATCCAAACAGTGTCTAAATAAATACTGCAGTGCAATTAGTCCAAGTCTTCAATAAATAAATAATCCAATAAAAATGGTAACTGCCCGTGAATAAAAAAAAAAAATTACAATTAAAAACAAGAGTAAAATTAACAACCATTGGGTACTTCATGGTCTGTCAGACGAGCCCAGCCGAACTCCATCTTCGTCTCCTCAGCTCATCCATTGCTTGCTCAGCTGGCAGAGACACTAGCAGCCATGGTCCTCATCACCCAACCCTGTTGTCCTCCTGTCTTCCTTCTTGCTTCCCTGGCGTACCTTAGAACCCTGTGATAGGACGCCATCTCAATTCCACCCAATCCTCAAGAAAAAATCAGTGGGGAAAAAGTCTTTGACCTATGAATCTGCTCATATGGTAAGATGCACCAGGGTTCTGTTTTCATATTTTATCCTTTTTTTCTTTATCCATTCCATGGGTTCAAATAATCCTACAACCTAGCTTATATGTAGGATGATGAAATTTATAAATTTCTGTTTGCACAGATTTGTACTTCATAGGACTGTTCTTTACTATTTGCTGCTAACAGTTTGCTTCCTTTTTAGTAATCATTTTACTTTATTTAATCACAATAATACTTTATATTACTTGTAACTTTGATTAACTACTATTTCTGTTGTTTGTAGCACTGCTGCTTTTAATATATTTTTATTTTAAAAGAAATGAATGGGGAGAATGCTAAAGAAAGATTATTTTTTCGTAAAAAAACCACAGCTTGCTTAAAAAAGCCAAGACAACAATAGTAAATGAAGACAAAAATAGTTTATTGAAGATAATCTGATTTGTCATTTGACTTAATAATTGTCCGGAATGAAAAACAGACCCCTTTGCTATACCGGGTTAGAACAAGGAGAAACGCACACATTCACACTTACCAACATGGACACAACTTAGAGCTTCTGATGAAACTGTGGGAAGTAAGAGAAAGCTGCAATTTACATAGAAATCCCACACATACACTTATAGAATGTGCAAACCCCACATAGACAGTATCCAAAGCTATCATCCAAACCCAATGCTTCTAGTGTTCTTGGGCAGCTCACAAATCAGTGTAACTCCATGCCACCCACTCATTGTTAAAAATCTTATTTTATTTCCTACATTTTATTATCACAAAGAGCTTTATATATACAGCACAATGTTTATAAATAGTACAAGTAAAGTAGATGAAATTTCAACATAATCTTGCAGTATGTCTGAGTACCAGTAACGGCGCACTGCACGATAACATGTAGTGAATACAGTTGACTTGAGCATTGATAGTTTTCATCCTCTTTCTCTGTACGTTTAACATTCGTTTTCTCTGAGGTTGATGCGCTTGCTGTTTCCTGAGCAGCTCTTCTTTTCTCGACCCTAGCGGCCCACTTCTTCTCTTCTTTCGTTGGCATCTTTTCGCATTAAAACTGATTAAGTCAGTGTTTGTGTTGGAATTACTTACTGTGTTTTCCTTAATTTTTCACTTAAGCTGGCACTTAAGTCTTCCATCTGCCTCAAGAATGATTTAAGATATGAAGAGATAGGGGAAGTGACGGCGAAGGTGGCCGCTGTCAAGAGTTGATTCTACAATAAAATAAAAAAAAATTAAAAAGAGCAATAACCTTGGAGGTCAAAAAAAATCAAATTTCTTTCCGAAACCTTAAAAATATCTGTTCTTCTGTTCTTGCTGGATCCATTTCTGATCTTTTTCCTTAACCTATTCTTAACCTATTCCATCAACCTATTCTTAACCTTAACCTATTCTTAACCTATTCCATCAACACTAGATAGTCTTGTTGACCAGTATAAATCAGCCCTTCATTCAGCACTCGATAAAACAGCTCCTTTAAAACATAAGAAGGTTTCCTTTAAGCATTCAGCTCCATGGTATAATTCAGAGCTATGATCTTTGAAAGCCCCCGTGTCTGCGTGGGTTTTCCTCTGGGTGCTCCGGTTTCCTCCCACAGTCCAAAGACATGCAGGTTAGGTGCATTGGTAATTCTAAATTGTCCCTAGTGTGGATCTATGAAAGCAACTGGCCGACACCTTGAGAGAATGTCATATAAGACTTGCCTCACTGTTCACATCCAGGCTTTCTCTGACCATCAAAGGGCTTACAGGGATGCACTAACTGCAGCTAAGAACACACATTATGGCAGAATAATCGAAAGTGGCTATGATAAAAAAAAGGGGTTTGTTCTCTGTAGTTAATAAATTACTTCAACCTGCATCTGGCCCACTTACCTCCTCTACTGAAGTCTATGCAAAATTACTCCACTTTTTCCACAATAAAATTAAAGATCTAAATAATTCAACTAACATAAATCCATCATCCATTTATATCCTTCCCTGTCTTCCCACTCCATCCAGCTCCTTTTCTAAATTTTCACCAGTTACATCGGCATTTGTTAATGACCTGCTTTGTAAGATGAGGCCAACTACTTGTGTACTGGACCCCATCCCCACCACATGACTTAACCTCTAATAATTTGATGGAACCCTTTTAGTCTGGTTTCAGGGTTCAGCACAGCTGTGAAACTGCTCTTCTTCGGGTAACCAATGATTTGCTTATGGCAGCAGACTCTGGATAAACCAGCATATTAATTCTGTTAGAACTCAGTGCAGCATTTGACACTGTCAGACATGACATTCTACTGTCCAGAATGGAGAACATGCTGGGTATCTCTGGCACTGCCCTCCAGTGGTTCAAGCCCTATCTGACTGATAGGCAAGAGTTTGTTAGTCTTGGCAACAGCAGATCCAGCTCAGCGCCAGTCACACAAGGAGTTCCTCGGGGCCCTGTCCTCGGCCCTCTTCTCTTCTGTATTTATATGCTTCTCCTTGGCCATATTATTTGTAGCTGTGGATTGGGTTATCATTTATATGCAGATGACACTCAACTCTATTTCAAAGTCAAAAGTGAAACTTCATCAGAGTTTTCTCAGCTCACAGCTTGCCTCAGTGAAATTAAAACCTGGATGGAGCAGAACTCTTTAAAATTAAATTGCAACAAAACTGAAATCTTGCAAATTGGCACTAAAACGCTACTTAAGAAAATGAGCTCCTTTTCAGTCACTCTTGACAGCGCTCTCATCAGACCTTCTTCTGATGCAAGGAATCTTGGTGTAATTTTTGATCCCTCCCTTTCTTATTCCGCCCACATAAACCACATTAAGAAACTTTCTTACTTTCACCTCTGTAACATATCCCGTGCTCGCTCATTCCTCTCCTTTTCTAATGCTGAGAAACTTGTCCATGCTTTTATCACATCCCGCATCGATTATTGTAACTCTGTAATCTTATATCACAGCTCCAGTTGATTCAAAACTCTGCTGCAAGAGTCCTTACATGAACCAGCAACAGTGAGCACATCACACCCATCCTGCTTCGCCTTCACTGGCTCACTGTGTCTTACAGGATTGAATATACAATTCTGTTAATAATCTACAAAGCTTTAAATGGCCTTGCACCAGACTACATCAGTGACCTTCTAAATCACGATGCTCCTGTTCGCCTACTAAGGTCCTCTGATTCTGGTAATCTTGTTGTGCCTCACACTAACCTGTACTCTATGGGTGACAAGGCCTTAGGCTCCATAGCACCCAGATTTTGGAATGACATCCCGAAATTAATTAGATCAGCTGACTCCATTCATTCTTTTAAAAAACAACTTAAAACTCATCTATTTAGGAAGGCTTTTAACTTAACTTAACATTCTGCCCTTTCTATCAGTTTACCTCTCTGTCCAGGTGCTCAGGATAATTGGTGTGTCTGTTATATCACAGATTAGGTTATTTGTTAGGTTTTTCTTTTAGTATTGAATTTAGCAGTTTACTCTGGTTTATTGTCCTTTATTCTATTTAATACTTTGTTATCTGTTTCATTGTTCTCTTCAGGAAAACATTTGTATCCAATGTTACATATACCCTGCTCTTTTTTTTCTAAGACTCTGTGAAGCACCTTGAGCATGGGAAAGGCACTATATAAATAAAATGTATTATTATAATTATTATTTTTATTATTAAGATCAATCTTGGATAGAAAGAGATGCAGTGAAAAAATCCAACTAAACTAAATTACTTTAAAAAGACTAGATTTATAAAGCAATTTATTTTCTAGCCACAGAAATAATATATTTTGGGAATTTTCATCAGTTGCTTCAAACAGTACACATCTCCAGGTAAACCATTGTGATTTAACATAATTCAAAATATTCACCAGCGCTTTCAGCAGATGTGTTCTCAAGTCATGATTTTTCCAAAACAATGTGTGCTCAAATCATTTTTTTGTATATGCAATACTGATGCATGTACAGAATCACTTAGAGAAACAATAGTTTGCTGGCATATGTGTACTCAAATTATGCAATATTTTTTGTAAATTGCTCCTAATATAAGATCAAATTTCACATTGCATCAGTCCCCCTGGAATCGGTTTCAGAGCAAACTTTGAAATGTTTCAGCATTAAGCAAAGAAAAGAATCAATTTATTGTCATATTTACATACATGGTCGGGTCTGCTGTGTCATTGAAAATGTTGTAAATGTGCCAACTTTGAGCACAGTGCTTTTTAGCCAGCAGCTTGTTCCATCTACTTAGTTCCTTTTTCATGTTGAAATCATTGCAGGCTGTGTACTTTTTACTCCAATTTGTAATGTTATTTCAGGTGAATTTGCATATGTTTTTTTCCTAACTGGAATTGGGAAGAGTTGGGTTACTTTCCATGTATTACATTCTGTGTTGTTATATTTTACAAATCCTATGGAGTGACTCTCACACTGCAGGAGAAAGAGGACATGTTCCATGTTGGCTAAGCATGCAAATAAGAATTTCAATTACTCTTTGTACATGTGACAATAAATATGAACTGAACTGATTACACTTTATTAATTTTTTTATTAAAGCCTTATATTTTCGAAAGTGCCAAGGTCACCTGCATGTTGTTTTCAAGTTCACAATGCCAATCAACACTCTGCATTATGCACTTTGCATTTACAATAAGAAAATAGGAAATGATAAAAGGCAGGTCATGTGACAGAGCTAAGCCACAATGAAATACTGTATAATGATGCACCACAGTCTAATTATGGGATT
This sequence comes from Erpetoichthys calabaricus, assembly GCF_900747795.2. Taxonomy (NCBI): domain Eukaryota; kingdom Metazoa; phylum Chordata; class Cladistia; order Polypteriformes; family Polypteridae; genus Erpetoichthys; species Erpetoichthys calabaricus. The sequence goes on from NC_041396.2 coordinate 70,583,719, forward strand.
TTATAGCACATGCTGCCTTGTTCTTGCTGAGAATATAGTAAAAATGACCAATGACAGCATTTTACTCTTTCATAGTTGTTTATTCGAGCTCACAATATTATAAAGGTATTATAAATTGTGATTTGTAGTCATCTAAAATTATTGTTAAAATATTTACAGCAAACTCAACATCATGGTCATAATCAAATTTTTTGAATTTTACATAATTTTACACTGTCCTGCTCCACTGACAGATTGAGGAGATCGTTTCTCCCCCAAACTATGCGACTCTTTAATTCCACCCAGGGGGGGTAAACGTTAACATTCAACATTATACATAGTTATTGTCTGTTTTTCACCTGCATTATTATCATTCTTTAATTTAATATTATTTATTGTATCAGTATGCTGCTGCTGAAGAATGTGAATTTCCCATTGGGATTAATAAAGTATCTATCTATCTATCTATCTATCTATCTATCTATCTATCTATCTATCTATCTATCTATCTATCTAATATCCTAGCACATCATGGTATTTTGAAGTGGATGGAATTATTATTATGAATAATCTCAATTATTTATATACAATATGATTTTACATTTTGCACAGTCAACAAAAATTTTATATATATGAATATTCATTTGCCTTTCTGCATTTAGTATTGACTATTTGATGTTGATATTGAGATATATTTTATATACCATATTGTCCTTTGGTGGTTGTATTGCATTACAACATGTTGACAGATATTTATTTTGTGTAATTTTTTATAGTATTCTTTGTCTGACATTTTATCACCACTTGTACAGGTAATCTAATACATTGTTTCCCTCCAACTCCCTAATGTAACTCTTCCACGTTGTCTCTTATATGGCTCCAGTGATCTTTTTGTTTGCTGAGTCTCCAGCTAACACATTTGTTTCACCGGCTCTGTCTCACACCACTCTCTTGGCAACACTGCCTGCATTCACTTTTCCTGACTCGGTCAGCTTTGTGGATGCTACCAAAGATTGCCTGAGGCTATACACCAAGGCCAAGGATGGCTCCTCCCCTTCTGACAGGGTCTTTGTCCCAAGTCCATATTTTTCTACAAGATTTTTCATGCCAAAAATGGCACTGCATCAAGCTGAAGGAGAGCACTGTAAGTTCAAGTGCCTAAATTGGCTTCATTAGTGCAAGATTTGCTCTGCGAAAGGCTCATTTCCATTGAGCGCTACTATATTTTTTATTTAAATGAGTTAATATGTTAAATAAGCAATGCATGTTGAAAATGGCCATAATGCTGTCTGCATTAATATTTAAAGCTATTGTTTTTTTTAAGTTTATGGTGCTCTTGAAATTTTCTGTTTTATGAAGTGGGAATTTCAAAATAATTTCCTAAAAAAAGAACCAGCAATGATACCATGTTTGAAGTTTGTTACACTGCCCAAATATAACTGGGGGATTTGGGATCCAAGTTCAAATATGAGGACTCCTGTTATGTTCTTTGGTGGTCCCCAAACCCCTAGAGGCTAATGTATAGCCTTGGCATGTTAAGTTATACAGAATCTCCTCAAGAGTACTGCAGATATGAACCTTACCAACACAACGTTATAGTGATAGATGAGCTTTGAAACACCTAGGGCAGTTAGGAGGAGCTCTGCGTGCGCTACTCATAGATTTTGTGTCATCTGGGGCCAAAGAAGTACTTTCTGAGGCATACATGGAAGCAGTAAGTGACTAAGGTTTAAAATCCTTCCTCTCATAATATTTAGGAGCTTGAAGTCGAAGAGAAGTTTGGCAAAGGCAAAAATGGTGAAAGGGAGGAAGGAAGGTAGGATGCCAGTGTAAGGAGAAGGTGTTTGATTTCTCTTGATAAACAGGACACCTATTTTTTCCCATTTAGTTATCCATCCATCCATCCATTTGCCAACCCGCTGAATCCGAACACAGGGTCACGGGGGTCTGCTGGAGCCAATCCCAGCCAACACAGGGCACAAGGCAGGAACCAATCCCAGGCAGGGTGCCAACCCACCGCAGGAAACACACAAACACATCCACACACCAAGCACACACTTGGGCCAATTTAGAATCACCAATCCACCTAACCTGCATGTCTTTGGACTGTGGGAGGAAACCGGAGCGCCCGGAGAAAACCCACGCAGACACGGGGAGAACATGCAAACTCCACGCAGGGAGGACCCGGGAAGTGAACCCAGGTCCCCAGATCTCCCAACTGCGAGGCAGCAGCACTACCCACTGCGCCACCATGCCGCCCCCATTTAGTTATACTTTGCATTATCCCTTTATGTTTATCTTTCCTTTTTAATAAAACTGCTGTCATTTTTACACTGTGGGAATTCTAGGGTGTCCTTGATATATCAAAGCAGTTTGATAGTGGCCCCCCTACATTTCATACGAGTCTAAAGAAATGTATGCATTATAAAATATGTTGGATGCAATTGGTTAACATTCAGTACATGCACGTTTTTAAGATTTGCTGGCTTATGTGCTTCATTTAGTATGACTTTGCTTTATTTTCTGAAAGGAACAAATATTGTAACGCAACAGAAAAATATCCAGGATTAGAACACTCACAAAAAGCCACTGGACAATCCTGCTATAATTGACCCTGCTATGCAGTAAATAAAGCATCCAGCTGTCTGCCTGTCCAATAACATTGTTGTTATTCTTTTTGTCAAATTTAATCAAAAAAATAGGACCCTGGATAAATTAAATCCGGTTTTGACTGAACCAATCAATCACTATATATCAGAACTTGCTCCTTACAGAGACTTCAAGATACTGAATCTTATAAAATTTACAATGATCCACCAGCTAATGGAAGAGATGCAATATCAGTCTAAATCACACAAAATCCCATCTTGTTACTTTAGCCTTCTCCCACTAGTGCTGTTTGTGTGACCGTAGGAGATGAGGTGTCACTATAAAACAGCCCCAACGTTAGAATGACTTAAAGCTGGAGCCCCTGACACAATGCCAACTCAGTCTTATATATTTCACAAAACAATGACCATACTCTGCTTTAGTGGCTAATGGTGACCTCTCTGTAGACTCTCATCTGCAGGAGTTTACTATAGGTTCTCTAAATTTACACCATTGTGAAGCTTTTATGATATATAAATTATCAAAGTCAATGTGTTATTTTATCTTTTGTTATTTTGTCATCTCTCCAGTTCTCTGAACAGTCCTGTTGGGAAAATGTATGAAAATATTAGAGTGACATGTTACTGCAGCAGTTAGTATTGCTACCTTATCGGAATCCCAAAGTCCTTGAGTTTATTCTGCCTCCCAAAGACAAGGCAATTACAATGAATTGTAACTGTAAAAGGGTCCATTCTGAATGCATGTTGGTATGTGGGTGTTTTTACCCTGGATAGGGAAATAATTACATAAAGAACATTGGTTAGGCCCCTTGGAACCATTGCCACAAATGATTGAGAACACAATGGAAGATACTCCTAGTTGTACTTCCACAGACATACATAATTAATTGCCTATCAAAATTTATGGTAAAACCCAACAAGTAAATTAAGGATCTGAATCGAAAATAATAATAATAATAATACATTTTATTTATATAGCGCCTTTCCCATGCTCAAGGCACTTATGTCACACCTATTACCTGTACTTGAAGTCACATTGCACCCACTTCCCATTTCAAGGAAGGAAACCTAAGTACCTGAGGAAATGCTGCACAGACACCCAGAGGAAGTGTAAACCTTTTTCAAACAGCCTCCAGGCCAGGATTTGAAATTAGACCTTCGGAGCCTTAAGACAATAGCACTAGCCGAAGCATCAAGGCATTTGTTGCATTTACTAAAAAATGCTTTGTATTTTTCATTCCAACTGATGGCATGTGTTACTGACAACATAACCTAATAAAGAAAATGAAATTTTTACATAAAAAAGAGACTGATAGAGGAAGTACACACAGCAAGAAACAGCTGATGGTACTACTGTGGGAGTGTCAAACCCAGGCCTTGGGAGGCCAGGATTCCCCCTTTACTGCTTGTATTTCCATAGACTCACACCACAAGCCATCTTAGTTTGCAAATTTGCACTGTAGCAACAGCCGATGATCAGCTGCAAACCTGCAATATCTGAGTTACAGTCTGAGTTACTCTACAGCTTTAGCTGAAGAACTCTGTTAACTGTTCACACAGAGACAGGCTGTTTTCTGGTGACGTCTATTCCTGCTCTCATTTTGCTACACTAATGAGATCTGTTTAATTGGCTTGTATGAAATTAGCCTTCTCTAGTGCATTTTTTAAATGTTTTATATGTTTTTCCCATTTCAGTTTTCCTATATTAATTTATAGTGTCATTTGTTGTCAATTATACAATAGTTGGCATAGGATTCTCACCAGCAGTGCCAATGTTTGCAGTATGCCATCTGTTGGAATTGAAAATGCAGTGCAATACAAAATACATTTCAACAAATGGCACTCATAAATATGAAAACGGAATATTCCCAACAGACTGTAACTTACAGGCAAAAGGAAATGGGCTTTTATTACAGTAGATATTGAAATAAGCAAATGTTTTTCTAGTCTCTGAAAAAAAAAATTTTCAGAGAGGAACAGAAACTGTTTTCATTAAAACAGAAGAAGTACATTTTTATATTTGAATGTGCAATGCTATGGTTTGGTGGGCTAGGGGTTAACATTTACTTTTGAGATGTGCATAGTCATGTGACGAAAACTAGAAAGCAAAGAAAAGGGCATTTTGATTCTTTGTTAGAATCAAGCTAGACTGATAATCGACATTTTTACTTAAATGGGACATGTTAAAGTTTTGTGTCTTGAATTTACGTATATTAATTTATTATGTTTGGAAAGCCACAATACCCAAAAAATAAACCAGACAATTTGCAAACTCTGCACAGACAGTGCCCTGACCTGTGATTTAGGCCCTGGAGCTGGCACGCAGCAGTCCTAATGATTTTGCCACTGTGCCACTAGTAGCCAGTAGTACGTATGTGACAATGTTTCTTAAGAAGCTTCTACTAATCTTTGAATGGTTGTTCTTTAATTATGCTGCTTTACTTTTTACTTGAAATGTTACAACCTTATTTTAAAGAACATCTTTCTATAATTTGCTCTCTGAAGGATTGATACCTCATGCAGGGTTGGTTTCTGTCTTGCACCTGATACTCATCCATGATCCTTATATGGATTAAGTGGTTTTGAAAATTAATAGACTTTCTATAACAAACTCTGGCTCAGGAGAATGTTCAAGTACAGAGTAATAGTATAATTATTTTCATGCATATTTTTTTACAAATTAATTGTAGGCAGATCACATAGTGAATTATAGTTTGGATGGCATTGGCAGCTTTATGGTTTAAAGTTTGCTGCCTTAACCATTAAGCTGCACTTCGTGCACGAAGGAGACAATAAATTCAGATTTCTACACAGATAACAATGTCAGCCAGGTACTTCTTCATGGAAAGAATCCTTTATAGCTCACTGCATTCCATGAAATCAGTGACTAGCTTATGCTTTGTTTCATTGTGCAGGTTTAACTATTTTGAAGGTTTAAAGCCTACAGTAGCAAAGTCATCAATTCTGCTGTTTCAGGGGCATTAGAACTGTGTCTTGCTTTTGTTTGTGTACTATTGTGTTTATTCTCAAGGTGCGTTGATTTTTCCCCATTTTCAGAAAACATTACATCTTTGTTATGACTAGTTTTGACAAGTTAGCTTCAGTAAATTGTCTTTTTCAGTTGTTAGTTGCTGTGTTATTCTTTCCTAAGTCTACTGCAAGCTTTTACTGTGTACTTCCTATTTTTGTTTAAATAGAAAATGAGCTGACCAACACTGTATTTCAATATAAATATACTAAGATGGTGTAAATAAAAAAGCTGTAAAATATTAGCTCTAATATTTTTTCTTTAATAATTAACATTTGATTGTGTTTTGTATAATTAAAGTATATTCAGCTGATTAATTAATGGACAAATATTATTGGTTTCTATTGATGTTTAATCAGTTTCCACCTTGTTCTCTGTATGTTTAAACAAATCTGCATTATATACAGTATGTGCCTCTTCTGTGTTTAGTAATAAGTATAATTTATACTTTTATTTTAAGTGAGACTTGTTCACAGTGCTCTGTACCTGCACTCAGTGAAGAGAGCTACATGCAAAATAAGTTATATTGTAACTAAATAACTAACAATTGTAACAATAAATATTCAAATGTTTATAAATGTCAGTACACATTTATATTAGGTATTTGTCCCATTCAAGGCAATATTTTTATATTTACTAAAAGGAACAATACTACCTCATTACAAATGACCATTTGCAAAACAGAATTTAATGTTGCTGGCTTAAAGCACCAGGAGGCTGGATTTGTATGTCTGTGTGGATTTGTCTCATTGAACTGCAATTTTTCCTTCCTCATCCCATTCCACGGCTAGGGTAGATCAACAAAGAAGTCTAAATTGATCTGTACTGGATTAGTGTTGGTGTACGTACTGCCACAATGGAATGGTGCCCTGTCCAGGATTGGTTATTGTTTTGGAATCACTGCTGCCATCTGAGATTCCAGTGTTCAAAACTCTGATATTGGACTAAGTGGTTTCAGCCAATAAAAGGATGGATGCATTCATTTTTACAGTATTTACCCCATATATGTTTTGAGTCAATATCTGGGGAATATTTTTAATGTAAAACATATATTCAAAAATATGCATTACTGCAACCATTCATAAAATGTTATTGTGAAAAAGCAGAAAGGGAAGATACAATTAAAAACCTGACGTTAGAATTTCTTTGGCGTTATTGTAAATTTCATTTGTTATATCCCAGACTTGTGAAGCACGTTCCCAGAATGATAACAATCTATTCCTTTCCTCACACTACAGAGTCGACAATGACCCTGGCTGACCCAATTGAAATTGATTTTGTTGTTGAACTCCTAGCTAGTGCAAATTAATCTTAGATCCACACAAGATCATGGAAGCAAGACACAGACTACAAAGACCTCAAGTATTGGGGGGGGGGGAATTAGTTTGGTTGAAGGTATTTAAGTTCAGAAAGATAAATGGTTACAATGACTTACTTTGATAGAACATCTGTAGGAAAGCAGAGAAGAATGACAAGCTCTCTGAGAAAAAGCTGTAATTTAATAGCCTAATTTCCTGCCTGGCCCTGCAGAAATATCTGTCTGATGCTGACAGCTGATGAAAATGCACCAGGATTTGATTTGCTCCCCAGTGTGAAACAAGTTCAGACCTATCTCTCCCCCAGGCCCCTTGGGCTAAAATTGTAGCAGACTGGGACAGTCTCTGGTGTCCGCCTACAAATTACACATTCACCAATGATTCCACTGTTTTCTTTTCCCAGTAGGATTAAAACAAAATCATACCTTTGCCATGTTGTTTCATTATCTTGAATTTTTCATCTGGCTTCACTCTGTGTATGTGTTTATATAGTCTACTTAGAATAGATGCATAAAGTTCCATTATCTTTTAAGGAATCCTAGCAAAATACTTTCTAGGTAAATTCCCAGAAAGCAGCCCATACAAAATTTCATTTAAAGAAATATTTGCTTAAACAATGCACAATTCTACTCTACGGCAGCTAAGCAAGTGAAAGAGCATAGCTTGAAAAATAACTGCTGTGTATTTTAGCTATAGTGCCCCAGGAGTTCAAGCCTCAGCAAAGCTCATATTACTGCAAAATTAATGGTAGCAAATGGCAAAGGAGGAGATGAATACAAAAGGATCACAGTGTGATCCTACTCCTCTTGCATACATCTAAAAAAATGCATGGGGATAATAAAATTTATGTACACACAGCAGTAATATTTGGGAAATAATCTGCTGTGTGAAGTGAGTTTTGTTCTTTGCAATATTGTAGTTATTTTCTGTTATTTACTGAGCCCTTACACACTGTTACAAATTATGCACGATTCTCTTATTTAATGGAACACATACTGTATCATCAAGTTTTAAAATATTGCTTTGGCATTTTAGTGTGTTGACTCAAAAATATGCATATAGTCTACCCATGTCCATGTTTCAGTTTATGTACACATTTCTTGGCCCTTTGAATCAATATAAACACATCTATGCTATTTTTTAAGCAGAAGTAATTGCTAAGCTTTCTAGGACATGCAAGACACTACTCCACTTCTCAGTAATTCTGCACTTCTTTCATTGCAAGCCTATTAAATAATGCAGATGCACTTTGACCTTTGCCATGTGTTTATTATTGGTCAGCTGTAGTAGTGGTGGGTTAGGTGCTACAGCTGGTGCCTTTTGCTCTCTTAAAAATTCCAGTTGAATTTTAAAATAACACCTAAAACCACAGAATGTTCTCGGATTCAGGTCTGCATTTCAAAGTTGTGGAAGGCTGGAGCCTACTGTGGCAGCACTGGGTGCAAAGCAGAAAACAGTCTTGAACCTGTTGTCCATATACAAACACCCACAATCACAGTCAAGTCTGGATTAAGACCCCCATGGGCTCCAGAGTGTTGAAAAGACCACCCTCGCCTCATTATTCTCAACAGGGACACACACATATACTTGTGTATTATGAACATCACATATGGTGATTCACTCTGTGATGAACTGGCTCCCTGTCTAGGGGTTGTTTCTGCCTATGCTTGTTGGGATAGGATTCAGCATCCACATGAACCTGCTATGGGTAAGCAGGTTTGGAAATTTAAGGAATGGATGGACATAAGGCAATAATAAATAAGGTACATGAATTGAAGTAGAAGAGAAACTCCAAAACGTTATATCAGATAAACGTCACCATTCTTTTTTGTTCATTTGTGCATTACAGTGATTGTAATAATACTGATGAGTGCAACATTAAATCTATGGAAAATAAACTTTATTCTGATAGCACAATTGACAAATATCAGTTAAAAAATTTTTGAAAGGCCTTACAAAGGTAATATGTAACTGAGTGCTTTGGGTTTACATATTAGCAAGAAATAGAATAAAAGGCTGTATACAGGGATTCCTTTGTTTGGGTTTGTCATTGTTTGGTGTGTCTTATCTTCTGTAGTGTATTATCGAACTGTGCATTGCTGCTAATGCTACTCAAAGCAGTGATATTAGCTGTATCCTGACTATTGGTATCGTCAATCTCATTAGTGTCAATTGTGGTATTTATGGCTTATTTAGATCTCTTTTTTTAAAAGCTAAAAATGTCAGGTATAGTTTAGAGTCATCATCTTTTAATTCTGTCATTTTAATTATTCCTTTTGCTGCACCACTGGCCTCTCACTTGGAATAACCATCCTTTTTCTTTTTTGTGGCATGGTAGCAGATCAAATGTACAATCTCATAAAAGTGACCTGTTAGAGACCTGTTCTGATTGTGCCCTACCCCATCATATTTTACTTGTAAAATCTTTTTATTTATTTATGGCTAGCCATCCCCCACGGTTTCACCTGCGTATTAGTGAGGAGGGCCCCACCCAGCTCTCTACTCCTGATGTTACTCTTCCCCTTCCACTTGGCCTGCAGCCTCTGTCTCAGATAAGCGCAAATATATCACTCCTGCAAGCAAACTATGATTCTTAGCGAAATCAGAGTAGTCACAAAATCAACCGGAATGTTCGAGTAAATTATAGAAAAAAAAGATCTAAATCCGTTAAGTAGTCCTCTCATTCGCTAACTAAGCAGAGTTAAGGTTACACCCCAAGGCAGATGCATGAGTGAGGAGGGAAACGCTCCCCTACCTGCAGCCCGATGAGTCTCTCTCAGATTTGCGCTAATAAATCGGTACCGCAAGTGAACTATGATACTTAGCACTTTGAAAAAGTCACAAAATCAATGGAATATTCAAGCAAATTATAGAAGTTGTAGTAGTTGTCTCGTGAAAAGCAGACAGACATAGAAACAGGGTTTAAAAAACTGTTAAAAATTTCACGCTTGGACCACAAAATTTTTAAAACCATTTCTTAGCGGCACCTATGGGCCAAGGGTAAACTACATTCCAAATTTCAAGTCCCAAGTCCTGATGGTTCAGGAGATTTTGTGATGAGTGTGTCAGTGGTATTTGCCTTTTATATATATAAAAGATTGAATAGGTTTATAATCGTGAGATCAAAGTGGGGAAGAGATGGCTTCTGAAAAGCAGGGAGCTTTGAGTGCTTCTTAATGAAAACATAGACATTTTCTGTTATTGGGCATTTTTTTCTCACATATTCCAACGCTCTTTTGCAAGAATGCCCTAGGGGTAACATGAAGGTAGATCCAGCCATGCTCACAATGGACTTTTGTGAAAACAGATTCACCTAACATGAGAAAAAGAGTACCTGAAGAAAAAGTACACAGACACAAGAACGATGTGCAGATTCCACACATACATCTGGTCACAGGAGTTGAACCAGGAAGCCGAAGCCATGAAGCAGCCATTCTAACTAATGTGTATCACCTATTTAATAAGCATTTATTAAAATGAACACATTTTTCACATTTTCAGATATCTTTCCCAGAAAATAAAGTATACAGGTTTATTGTAAGTAATATTAGTATAAATTAAGAGACCAATGCCTTATCAGTATCCATTGGGCAACGGAATAGATGGTAACCCTGCCTCACAAAATCCTAGGATTGAATGCTGTATGCAATTGTTGACCAATTGTAGTCTGGACCGTTTCCCCATATCACTATGCTTTTTTTTTTTTGGTTCACTCCCATTTTAATACCAAATCCTAAATACTGAATGTTAGTTTAATTGGTGATGTGCATGAGGGTGTCCTATGATGGGGCTAGTGTTCTGTTCATGTCTGGTTCTTACCTTTCACTCAGTGCTGATGGGAGAGGCTCCAGATCCTCATAATCCTGTGAATTAAACAGGTTAAACATTTTATGTTATTTTAGCCATAATGGCAAAGAAATTAAAGCTTCTGCCAAACTCACATTACTGCAAAATAGCAAATGGCAAATATTTCCCTAAATCACATATTTGAAGACAATTCGCAATTTCAGATTAATAAGGTCAATTAAATGTATGTAATAGTATAATAAATCAAATTTAGAAAATTGTCACAATGAAATAAAGATTATACAATTCCCATTTCTAGGTTTGCACCACAAGTTTATGATCCTCATAGGCTGCGGCACTACTTTCAGGTTGGACATTAAAAAGAAAAACCACGGTTCTTTAAAGAAGATGCTGTGTTCATTACACATATATTAAATGAAAACAGCCTGTGAGTATGGTGTTGAAATTGCCCACCAAATCCTGAATTTTACTTCTATTTAATTTTTATCTGTAATTTAGGCTATATGACCTGAAATATATCAAGAAAATATGCCTTTAATTATCTGTCGAACATGAAAATCTGACTAGTTTATTTACAATATATGTTCAGTGTTTTGAGAGGCTAATGGTAAGTCAAATCCTTTTATAGACCAGGTAAGCTTAGCAAATCTTTGGAAACTGCTGTGTATCCTGTATATTTTATTACCAACTATTTTAACTAGAATATATATCTTAGTGTTTATAACAGAGTTACATATATAAAATTATTTACTTTGCTTTTTGGCCAAAGAACAGTTATACATACTACTACTTTTAAATACTATTTAAGATAATAAGGATGAATCTTCGTAGTATTGCTGTTAATTAGCACTTGGCATGAGGGACTGTGTTCTATTTTTCAATGGACTTTTTTGATGATAATTTATATACAGTATTGGGATAATAACTTTTTAAATAATTTCACGCACTTTCATAAAAACATACATGCAGAAGTTAATTATCAGTTTTAATAGTTTAATCACATTTTCCACTAGTTCTTTAATGTATGATGAAAGAGTAGAATGAAAATGTCACTTGAAATGAAAAAACAGTGAGCAGATTCAAAACTACAAAATCTAAACTATTCTGAATTGAAAATAAAACATCTGTAGGTAGAATCTGTTACCTGGGAGAATATCACAATTGTTACGTTTCAATTACCTGCCATTGAAGGAGCACTTTAACAACAAATATAACAATATTGTATGCATAAAAGATGCATGTTTTAATCCCTAAATTAAAGTGTAACTCAGTCTATTGATCTGTAAAATTCATCAATAATTTTGTGTGTGGTCATAGGGTAGCAGTACTCACTTTATTTTACATAATATAGTGCCACTCCAAGAAAGCAGGGCAGTTCACAAAAGAAAAATAATGCAATATAAAGCTATGTAGGACTATAATGTAGATTGCAAAATATCCAAAATTCAAGGTGAAATACTGATATTTTTTACTGTATTTATGAAAAATTCCTGATTAATGTTTCTACAGTACTATATATTTAATTTTGGTGTTAATACATATATTTTTGAAATGTACTCTGTAATACTCTCAAAATAATATGTCTTGATCTTAATATTACAGATTGTCTTAACTTTTACACCATATCATCTGTCAAGAACATAACAGACCCGTCATTCAAAGCACTGCAGTCCCTATGCTTCAAATATTTATGGTGGAAAATTTTGAATAGTAATTACTTGCGAGTCACAAAAGTGAGCCACAAGGATAATAAAATGATAAATTCCTCTGATTTCCTCACTGTTGCATTGAGTTAATTTTAGGTTGGTTATAGTTTAAGGTTTGAAGGTGTTCTTTTTGGTATTACTCTCTTACAGGCCTTCTTCATGCTTAGACAGATTCTGCACTTGTCATTTTGCTTGGATGTCAAACCCTGGTTGATGGCCATAGTTGATTTATGTGGACATGACACTATAATTCTAATGACTGCCAGCAGATGTTTCCCAGTGGCAAATTGCAACACTTCTCACACTGATTTCCTGTTGAAAATTTTAAACATGTCAGAGAAAATTGGAACACATTTGCTATATTGATGAGAAATTGACAATGTTAAAATCATAATCAGTGTTATTATTTAAATTTAATTAATTGTGTTGGTCCAAGTTTCTCCTTTTGAGGGTTTGGATATGTGCAGAATTCAATTTTGTTACATAAAAATTATTGGAAGTGTATTTAGGAATATTAAAAAATTTTAATGTCTTACTGAGGCACCATTATATTTTATGGGCACTGCCATTTTGTGGACCCTTTTGTTAGCATTTGCTGTGTTTTTTCCTTAGAATGGGTGATATCAGATATTTAACAAAAAAAAACCAAAACAACAAATTAAAAAGCACTCTCGTTATTTAGAATTTTTAAGATAATATACTTTTTTTTTGTTTAAATATTGGAATTGAATGATTATTTATATACTATCCTTACTTGAAGGGAAACCTTCTGACTCACTAGTAGAACCAAAGTAAAATCCTTACATCACCAGGCCTCTGTTTCCTCACTGAACCACTGGTTTCTCTTCTTCCCTTATTCTCTGGATTACACTTTCCTTTTTCTGTATGCCATGTAATTTGAATTCAAGCAGCTCCCTACTGTTGACATCTAGTGACTACTGAGACTAGGATAGGCATCACGCTGGTACCCCATGACCTACCACTTAGCTCGGTGCTGACAGAGGCCTCACCTATAAATTATTACGTTATGAGGTTTATGATGTTACACCTTCTGTTCTCTGGGAGGGATTTCTTTGCACCAGTGTGGATTTTTTTTCCTCATACAGTTTTTACTAGACCATTTCTTTACTCTATTTTATGACTACTTATTACTTATAATATTCCTAAATCAAAAAAAAAATCTAGATCATAGTTCATAAGGGGCGGCACGGTGGCGCAGTGGGTAGCGCTGCTGCCTCGCAGTTGGGAGACCTGGGGACCTGGGTTCGCTTCCCGGGTCCTCCCTGCGTGGAGTTTGCATGTTCTCCCCGTGTCTGCGTGGGTTTCCTCCGGGTGCTCTGGTTTCCTCCCACAGTCCAAAGACATGCAGGTTAGGTGGATTGGCGATTCTAAATTGGCCCTAGTGTGTGCTTGGTGTGTGGGTGTGTTTGTGTGTGTCCTGCGGTGGGTTGGCACCCTGCCCGGGATTAGTTCCTGCCTTGTGCCCTGTGTTGGCTGGGATTGGCTCCAGCAGACCCCCGTGACCCTGTGTTCGGATTCAGCGGGTTGGAAAATGGATGGATGGATAGTTCATAAGGTCATTATCGTCACATGTACAGACTACAGTGAAATTTTTACTCATATATACTAATAAATATGTACCCATCAAGATGTTGACACTCTATGATTAGTGAGTATAACAGCAGTCTTAAAACAAGAAAAACTCAACAAAAAGATTAACATAGCTTGTCAATGTATATCCACATAGTGTTTTCAAAATAGTATTTCCATATGATGTGCACAACTCCAAGAAAAGTATACTGCTTGTTTCATGTGTACTGTGCAAATATTGTCAAATATCTGTGTAAAATGTACTCTTATTCATCATCCATCTATGCCAAAGTGTCCTTATTGATAAATTTAAATGCTATTTAATATTTAAATATAATTGTTTGCCTTCCTTTACCTTAATTTAAAAATGTCTCAACATTGTATCTATTATTATTTGAAAGTAAAGTACTCGATACTTAAATATTATTATTATTGGCACAAGTTTACAGGACCACAATATCTGCAGTATGTTCTAAAATTGTTGCAAAATAACTACTGGTAGTCGTCAACTTATGACCACATTCGGTTCCGATGGACCAGTTGTAAGTTGATTTGGACATAAGATGGACTGATATATATTTTTAAACTTGGCCATATGTATAGTACTGTATAATAAGTCCCTTAAGTCATACTGTTTGTTTTATATCCTTTTTTATCTTCATTCTTAGCACATTCTGTAGATTTTCTATAATTTTTTTGTAAATAAATTTTTATTATTTTGTTTCGTTATTACTGTTTCTTGCATGGGTGCTGAATCTTTAGCAGATTCACAAATCCTTTCTTTGTCTGTGTTATATTACAACATCTGTGTGAGCTTCTCCCAGTGTTCTTTGTGTTAACTAGTGATATGCAAAATGATTCTCTTTAGTGATTCTATTAATTTCATTCAGTTCACCAAAATGATTTGAATCTTTGAATCACTGATTCATTCACTTCAAAAAGAACAACAAGCTATATTCTAGTTTAAAGTCTAGAATAGTATCATAACTGTGTAACAACTTTAACCACCAAACAATATAAAGTATAAAAAGCAAGCAACAAAATAAGTAATTCACACATAATAACAACAATAATAATAATAGTAATAATCCTCTTTATTGAATTTTGACAATAAATAAAATTTCAGCAATGAATAGAACAAAAACAATCATACAAATAGAACCTTAGAATAGTGCACACCTCACAATAAAAGTATGAGAACATTGAAATATGACTAAATAAAAATATTTTCAGTTTTGGATTAATCTCCCACAATTTGTTTCTTTTATATCCCGTCCTTTCTGATGCAATCTGCCATACATACTGTACATCATTAGTGAACTGAACTGCGATTCAGTGTACTGCGAGTCTCTTGTCTGCAGTTTGTAAACAAACTTACCATGGTTCTCCAGATCAGGTCCACATCATATTGCCTTTTTTCCTGTAATTGTAAGATAAATGTAACTGAATGTAGTTGAAACCGCTGCAGGTAATAAATCGAGGTCAAAATGAGTGAGTAGGGGGCATACTGGTTCGTTCAATCAGTCAGTGTACTGAGACGATCATTGTCACTCAGTCAGAGTGAACCGGAGATGCTTGGTGTCATCTACCAAGTCAGTCATTGGTTAGTTGTCGTCATAACTGTTTTTCTGAAACAGTTTACTGAAAGGCTTTTTCCTGAAGACAGCAGCCATTTACTGTAAGTGCTATTAAGATGATAGCTCCTGACTGTCATGGAATCCTATATAAAACATAGCACACACTGCACATACCTCGAAAAGATTTGTTGTTTAATGTCATTGAACCAGTATGTTTGTTCAGAGACCAAGACAAGTATAAAAGAACTAGTTTGATCGTTCACTGCACATTACCAGTGTTAACTGTGAGAGGAGGAGTTGTACCGGTAGAGTTTGAGCACTCATATGTTTTTTGTTTTAAAATTTCAGCCTGATAACAATAAACATTAACAGATAAAGGAGTACAGTGTGGTTTCATTTTTTTAACTGGAAGTGTACTGTTAACACAGTGCCGTGAGGGATTCCTACTTGCACATCTCTTGCATGCTAGATACAGTACAATACAAATAACAAACAATCTAGATAACATATTATTTTATCATGGAAAGGCTTTTGTGAAACCTCTCTGTCAGGCACTTGGGTCCTTAACAGATAAAACTGGCAGACCGCAAGTCCTTGATAGAGGGATCGAGGTCAGTGGAACAGTAAGAGATGCAGACATAGAAATGTAATTTGAAGAAAAGTTTAATTTATTGTGCAATAAATGGTGAAAACTGTCAAAAAAGTTGTGCATTGCAAAAAGGCAAAGAAAAACAAAAATATCCCGTAAAAATTGCACCCATCCAATTGTTTCCTCGGGGTCCTTCTCTCAAATACAGATTCATATTATTAACCGACTCCTATTCTCAAGCAACACCGTACATCCTCCTGCTCACCCAGCTTATCCTCCTTTTCCACTACCCCAATAGGCTTTTATAAGTTCTCCCAGCAATCAGCTGACAAGGGACCTGGACACCCATCCCCCTGTCACGTGTCTTGTGCACCTTTAAACCTAGGAGCTAACCGCACGCACACACTCACCTGATCACCAGATGGTGCTAGCTCTCTCCCACGCACACCTCCCGACACCCGCACTGGTCCTCCTCAACCACGCCTCCTCAGTGAACAACAAAAGCAACAAAACAAAAACCATCCAAAAACAAATACAGCCTTAAAAGACCCATTGCTGTGCACTATCTTGCTGCCTCGAAGCCCTCAGCTGCAAGCAAGCACCTCCCATGGACACAGACAAGTGGCCACCAATTCAACTCCCCGAGAGCCCGAATGTTTAATTCTCTGTCACTACTTTAATTTGCCTATTCTTGCACTTACCTATGTTTAGAGATATATACTTCAGTTGCAATGCACTTGCACCCAAGAATACTTTCCACTACCTTCTGCCACTGGTTTCTTCAGACATCACCCAGTCACTGAAGCCTTCCTATTGGGAGTGTTTGCTCTCCCTGATCCTGACTGACCTAGCTGAGAAAAGAAATTGGTCCTCAGCTCCCAGTGGTTAAAATACAGCAGGAATGCAGGCTTTAATCATTTGTAATTTATATTCATTATTCAAAGAGTGCAGTAAATAAAAGCAAAATCTAGTGTGAACACCATACAACCTGGTACTGCTAGCTGTTTAGACTTCCTGGGCAGCTTATTATTTGCATTGCTTGAAGTGTCAGCAGTAACTCATAACATTCTTGGATTCGCTCCTCCTACTTTTCATTTCTTTGGTATCTCCTTCTTCTTCTTCTGATCAGCTCTAAAACTCTTCACCATTATCCAGAGTCCATGAAATTAAAATCATCTTTCCAAAATTAGCTGGTTTGGCCCATGCTTCTCACATCATAAATTGGAGCCAGCAATACTGTATGCTTGTTTAGCTTAGAAACAGCTTTTTAAACATACATGTATTATGCTAGCAGTTCTGCTGTATATAGTACATTTGATTCAGAGTGGTTCTAATACCCTATAAACAAAAAACACCTTAGACTTAGAATATAGCAGAGCTTATTTCACTTTATACTCAAACTAATTTTCAAAATATTCACAAAATTTGTAAGCAAACACAAAAGATTTAATGGACAAGGTACGATCAGTGGCCAGGTAAAGTGACAAGCTGTTTTAATATATAGTATGCTTTTCAGCATAGAAAAGAATAAAGTGTATTTTAAAGGCTTACTTTTTAAAGTTACAGGTTAAGTTATTCACGTTCCAGAAAATTTCTACTCCTTCCTCCAACACATATGTGAATTCCCAACATCACAAAATAGATATTTATAAGAAACACACCACAGATATACTCAAGCAGTTGTCTGTACAAGTAGCTGTTGATTTAACCTCATGATCAGAATATAAAAGCTGTCCCTGGTGTGAGTACTTGGGTACTAAAGGTCCTGTGCCATTTTACAGGTCATATAGTCTAAATTACAGAAAGTAGATTTGAAGGACACTTGTGTAATGCTGTTAGCCTTTCTAAGACAATACATGATACTCTTACAATATATATTTTCTGAACAGAAGGGAGTTTTGTTGCAGTGGTATTCTAAGATGACTTCATCACCCTTTGTAGTGTTTCTGGTGCTGAGCTTAGCAGGTGCCATAACAGGATGTTATGCAGAAAGAGACGATAGACTCCACTGTGCACCTATAGAAGATGATGAGCATAAAAGGAGACATCTGTGTTTACAGCAGACATCTTAGGAAGAAAAACAAAGGTGAGCCTTCTTGACAGCACCTGAAATGTGTTTGGTGAAATTTAGTTCATTAGTGATGGTGTCTCCAAGAAATGGGAAGCTGCTGACCCTTTCCACAATACCATTTTTAATGTAGATGAAAGTGTGGTCTGTCACCCCTCCATACTGTTTCCTGAAGTTTATGATCAACTCCTTGGCATTGCTAACATTAAGGGAGAGATTGTAGTCAAAACTATGTCAGAAAGTAAATCTCATCTGTTTAAGCTGCCTTATCATTGTTGTTGATGTTGATGATTAGGCCTATGATAATGGTGTCCTAAGCAAATTTGCTGATGGAGTAAGAGTTATGTCTGGTGACACAGATTTATGTGAAAATAGTGGGGGAGTCTGTCTTGAGAAACACTGTGACGAAAGAAACCTGTAAATCTGTACATGCTGCAGTCTTATGTTTAGAAGATCCAAAGCCAGTTCAAGAAGGTGACACCAAGCCAATATTATATGTTGATGGTACAGCATTATTAAAAGCTGAGCTATGATCTATAAACAGTACTGTGGCATAACAGTTTTTATTACCCACTTGTGCCAAAATTTTATCAAGTAGAAGGAATATGGCATCACCTGTAGACCAGTGGTGACAATGTGCAATTTGGAGATGGTTCATCCTATCTGACATATGTTTACTGTGTACCAGCATCACAATGGGAGTGAGTACTACTGATAAGTAAGAAATTTAATATTAGTTCTCTTTGATACAGTGATGTTTCTGAAGTGGTCGAGACGTTAAGATTATTTCAGTGATGCATTATAAGTCTGTAGTTATACAATTACACTGATATTTTCCTTCTGAACACAAGACATCACACACTATCCATTGGTACCTGACCGCCTACCTGCTTTAAACACCCTTGACTACAAATACAATTGGTCATTGATTCATCTAAATGTGATTGTCATAATTTGCACTCCTCACATAAATATCAACACCTTATCAACATTTCCATTCACTACTGCAAATTGTTCAGTTGTGGGCAGTGATGAGTCAACTAACAGTCAACTATTTTTAATTATATCTAATATAAATTAGATCCATCCATTCTAACATCATCCTTTCTATATTTAAAATGTTACAAATACTAACATTAAATTCTATTGGTGATTTGAATTATTTATACATTTGAAAGTATATTTAGCAACCCAATTTAGCAAATCTTTTTATTACATTTTATCTTACTTAACTCAAAAGAGCAGAGCCCCATTTATGGCAGCTCAGAATAAATCTACTTCACGTGCCATTTTCTGAGTTTAAAACAGATCTGCACACCTTATTCTACATTCCCGATGCCTACAACATGAATGCTTAGACTCTCAAGGGTTACATTTTCAAATCTTTGTGAAATTCAAGGTACTTGATACATGTAAACATTGATAACAGATTTGCTCAATAAAAAATGTTTAACTTTGCACATCTCAGGTCTGCTCTATTCACTTTGATTTACAGAATGCTATCACGGTCTCTTGAGCACTTACTCCTGATTTGCCCTGGAAACATACCTCACACTACCCTTGTTGCCTGTGTTTCATCTTCAAAGAGCTCCTCTCGTACTTGTTCATTCATTTTATTTTCTCATATGAAATCAATGGTAAGCTTCCTTGCACCTCATATCCCATACTATAGCCATGAAAATGTTAATCATGTAAACAGTTAGTAATCAGACTTTCTGAAAGCACTAACTTTGAAACTTCTTTGAAATAACCAGATTTAATTAATCTTGGAACGGCATACAACTGGTTATGTCAGAATCACATTTCACTTTCGTTACAGTTTCTATATCCACTTAAGCTCATGTTGTAGTTCTTTCTCAGAATGACCTTGAGCAAATTGTTTCATTGTTCTTGTAATGTTTAAAGTCTAATAAAACCATTCATTGAAACCAGAACCATAGTCAGCATCTTTTCTTATTGTCTGCTATTATTAATTCAGGATGCTCTTTTAGTTGTTTTTAGTTCAGTGCAGGAATCACTCAGCGTGAGTGCAAGAAAGGGAATGAAAATTTATCAGTAGTTGACATCTCCTTAAAATGAAGCCATACTAGTTGTTGGTTATCGACTATATGGATGGCATGGTCACAAAATTCCCGTGCTCATTGGCTACATAATTCTGTTTCACTGGAAGAAGTTTACAGCCTACGTACTTTCTAGGATGCTGTACTCTTACAATGTCTTAAATTAGCATCTTCCAGTCCTATTTTGTCTTCCTCCATCTGTTCCCTTCTGCTTCTTCATAATTCATAGATAGGGTATTAAAAAAGACAATTTTAACTTATTGAGAATGCAATATTTCATAAGGATGCTTTTTAACCATATGTGGACGTGATGCAGGTCACTTGAGGAAGTGATCAATGAATCTACAACAACATCTGACAAGTACAATGAAGGCTTATGTTTGCCTCTTTCTCTTGAAGCCAACCTGTTTTAAAGCAACCAATGCAACTGCAAATTAAACCCTTTTTCAGGCTAACAAAGAACAAAACAAGATCGATGAGGCTGTGGCAGAGTTTCCCTCAGTAGGACTTCTTAAACCCATTTTTGATTAATTATTTCAGTAATATTAATTGATATTTTTTTTCCTTATTTTGGTCACATCATCATTCCACCATTTTGTTTTTCATGCACACTGCCATTTTGTGTTTCTGCATTTTCTCCCTCTTCTGTAGACCTCTAGAAGGAAAGAACAATTAAAGCCCCGTCTACTTCTGACAGCAGACCATGCCTTTCTGCCAACCTAACTTCCACCCATGCCTCGCCTCTTCCTGCCGAACTTCTATAAAGCCCAAGAACTTCACTCACCAAATTAGTCACATTTGGCTCAGTCTTTAATGAGTACTCTTTTCTTGATTGTTCTGTTACTGATAATATACGGGGTGGGATCCCCAAACTTTATAATTGTTTTCCCATTCACTATATATATATATATATATATATATATATATATATATATATATATAATTTATATATATATATATATATATATATATAAATTATATATATGAAGTAAATGCATGCAACACACAAAGAAAATGAGGGTTGTGAGCTGGCAGGATACTCTGTTTAATGTGAATGTCCAAAGGACTAAGCGAGGGCACAGTGGTGCAAAAGTACAGTTCAACCGTTTGCCATGTCAAAAAAAAACGTTTTTTGAAAGCAGGGAGATCCGTATTTCCTTGAAGATCGTCCATTTTTAAATGGCAACTCCCTACTGTCTTGTCACCTTTATATGGCTGGTACTAGAAAATGTGGAACCTTGTTGGTACAGAATTGGACACCCTTGATACTCCAAAGTTTTCTTTTCCTCCTTTCTGCACAAACAGACGGAGCAATTGAACTTTGGTATCATTTATAGAAGACATGTAAGAGACTAGCACACAAGCAAACAAAAAAAAATATTTGGAAATATTTTGTGGTTTTAAATTCTATTATTATGTGACTCTCAAAATGAAGTGTGTAACAAACCCTTGACTGGACTATTCTTTTGCTTTCCCCCATAAAGAAGAATCTTCGTTCATCTCCACTTGAGAAGCCCTACACAGTGCCTTCCATAATGTCTAAATACAAGTTTTTATTTTCTGTTGTTCCTAAAAGTGTATTTACTATTAACACTTTAGAATGTATGTGGTGGTCAGGAAATAATTGTGGTTAAGTTTTAAAATAAGTATATTCACCATTGAACGTGTTGGTTTCTATTTGTTCTTTGTTTTAATGGGAGAAATCTTGAAAGGTGTAAACCTGGAAGAAATCAGTAGGTATAAAAACTGGACCTCTTGTGCTCAGGATCATTTGCACAAGTGTCTATTACAGGCTTTGTAAGTGCCCTGGTTATAATGAACAGCTATTTATTTAAGTCATAACATATAGGCAGGATGGAACTAAGGATGGTTTGGAAGAAATGGAAGGTTTGCTAGTTTTCAAAAAATAATTAATCAGCATTTTGAATTAAAGCAATGACTAATTAAGTTTGACAGCCCATGTATATCTACATTTATACTAATGTAAATAGTAATTAGTAGTCAATTAAGTCATTAAGCATGCAAAATGTGTTTTGATTCAGCTACATTAAGGAATATGGAATACAGTAACTAAAGCTAAGAATAAGTATAGCTAATTAAACTTTCATGATTGAGCATAAACTTTAAAATTTGAATTATCTATAAACACAACATGTTAGGTAATTTCGTAATTAAAATACTGTCACTGCATAAAGTTACAGGTGTAAACATTTCTTTGAAAAATGAGATTCAAAATATATTTAAAATATAACATAACATATTGTAACATTATGTTCTCCAGCCCTCATCATCAAAGCCATAGTTTATACAAGAGATTTTTAAACTTGGGGTCATGGTAACAAATGTGATGACTACAAATGCAAACAAAACACCTGATTAATAGAAAGGCTTTGAAAATTGAGGCTGCATGGGTGGAATGTCACAAGCACCTGGTCAGGTAGACATAGCAAGAGGTGGGGATGAAGGTGGAGTCTTGTTGGGGTCATTAGACTTCATCTGGGTTTCTGTTGTCCAGAGTGTAGAGGAAGCACAACAGCAAAGGACTCTGCTGGCTCCTGCTACAAATCCTTCCTTTGTCCCCTTTAATTTAACCCCACAAACCCATTGGAATGGTCCATTGCCATTACAAAGTATTACCCATTTGACTGAAAATTTGTTACAGATTGAAGGGGTCTATAAATGCAGTTCTGTGAATGCCTTGATTTCTTCAGGAAATATGGGCATACTGTCTGAAAATAGCTTGGTGATATGTATGCTTTCTTTCGTATTATTTAGAAATGGAAGCTATCTATTATGCAATCATTAAGTCTAACTTCACTTTAGTAATTAGGATAGGACTAATTCTGTGGACTGTTTTTATTTATTGTTCCTTAAAATTAACCAATCAACTTATCAATGGAGAACACTATACCAGGTCTTCATCCCAGTTTCCATGGTCAACAGGACTATGTATGTCTATTTTGACGAAGTATGTTAAATAAATGTTAAAATTGTGTTGTTCACACTTTGCATTACAAATATTTTTCTCTGTTCTTTACATAAGTAATGCTGCCTTTTATCTGTAAACAATGATGATCATGAAAATTAATTTGAATTTTCACTATGACTACAAAAATGAACACACTTATACTCACAATCACTCAAACCCTGATTTTGCTTTTATTTTAGGAGTATCAGGAAGCATGTTGCACTGGACTAATGGCAACTTACCAAATTGTAGTCGCATTACTGCGTGTGTGTAACAGGTTATAAAAATGTTATAATCTATTTATATATTTTGATAAAGAATATACAGTGATCATTATGATTTGTTAATGTAGCAATAGTGCAAGACTTGATAGAATAACAATTTTTTTATTGTAAAGGTAATAATAACAATAAAGTACAACTTAAACCTTAGGTCATTGTTTCTCGCTGAAACAAAATTTCAGTGCTGCTCAGGTGAAACTAAGGAATTTACCTTGTCTAATGAAAATGAATTGTTTAGGAGACATGAGGTGAATGAGTGTTCCTGTATGTGTGTGTGAGTGTGAGACTGTGTGATATGGTTGAGACTGGTCAATATTTTCCACCTATGCTATAATGGAAAAGATGTAATCAGAAAAAATGAAATATTCACTGATTTGATGCACCATTTCCAAGTAATATTTTCCACTAATAATATCACAGGTGGCGCTGTGGTAGTGCTGCTGCTTTGCAGTAAGGAGACTGTGGAAGATTGTAATTGTGGGTTCGCTTCCCGGGTCCTCCCTGTGTGGATAGCGCTTTGAGTACTGAGAAAAGTGCTATATAAGTGTAATGAATTATTATTAACTAGCCAACCCGCGGTGTACCATACGCCGCATAATCAGGACGCTTTTTAAATGATTTTTAAGCACAGGGAGAAAATTAACATTTGAAAAATCGGAAATGTAATAAATCACCAAGAAAAGTAACATTTCATGTGCCCACCCTCAACTCGTCACCTGAGTCGTTTTCCTCTTTGCACAGTCCATATGCACGTGTGAGTCACGTAGACATTTCATTGTTGTTTGCGGTTTTGGCTGCTTTTCTATATATAATCCACCAAGGCATCCGACCATGGTAGTACCGAGGGTGGGCGTACAAATGGCAGGGACATAATCAGTGTGAGCGTATGAGCCGCTAGCCATGTTTTTGAAAGTTTGGCCCTGTGCCTTATTAATTGTCATCGCAAAGGCAAATCTAACAGGAAATTGTCTTCGTCTTAAAGTAAAAGGCAAATTATCCGCGACAAACTGTTTTACACGCTGCATACCAACTCGCGGTGTAGTATACTCCGCATAATCACGCTGCTTTTTTAATGTTTTTTAAGCAGAGGGAAAAAAAGGAACATTTGCAAAATCCGTAACGCTGCATTCAGTAAGTACAATGCACACGCGTTTAATTTGTCAGCCACTTTTTGCCAGCTGTCTTTTCTGGTTTGGGCCGCTTTTACAGTGTTACCGCTTGTGTATATTAAATCTTGAAATCCTTCGAGTAACTAACTAACACCCACCCACCCAGCTTGTGTGAAAAAAATGCGCCCGTTCTTTCATCATTTTGTTGCAGCCTATCAAAGACTTGCTGATCATGTTTTGTAGACTCAATATATATTGGCTTTTCACTCAGCGCGAGGGTGCGCATTCATCGCGGATTATTACATCCTGCTAGACTAATCTGCTACACGGCTGCGTTTGAAAAACCGACTTATCCCGGATGAGTTTCACCGGCATTAATGATTAGGAATCTGGTTGGAACAAAACCCTGCAGCCACAGGGGTTCACCAGGACTGAGTTTGGCAAACACTGCTGAACAGAGACAAAACCGACTCAGGTGAGGAGTGGGGGCAGGCAAAGTAGTTGCAGCTATTGATTATTCAGTGTTGTTTGCCTGGGTGTCTGATCTGCGTTGACTGACATGGCTGTTTTCTGCGTATCCCATGGTTGTCTTCCGGCAGTGTGAATGCCTCGAGAGACAGGGCATCCTTGTGTGGTGAGTTGTTGCAGTTTGTGACCACATTATCCCAATGTTGGCAAACAAAACCAACAGTCATGTTGCGAAGTTTGATAGCAACAGTTTCGTCAATGACATTTTTACATCCAGCTAGTGTGCTAGACTAATGTGCTACACGTCTGCGTTTGAAAAACCGACTTATCCCGGATGAGTTTCACCGGCATTAATGATTAGGAATCTGGTTGGAACAAAACCCTGCATCCACAGGGGTTCACCAGGACCGAGTTTGGGAAACACTGCTGAACACAGACAAAACCGACTCAGGTGAGGAGTTGGGGCGGGCAAAGTGGTTGCAGCTATTGATTATTCAGTGTTGTTTGCCTGGGTGTCTGATCTGCTCAACAGGATCATAAATAAAAGGAAAACAATGTGAAGGCAATGTCACAGGTGATCCTGTGGTATAGCGGGTCCACAGCTCCCCTTCAAAAGCCCATTTTTAAATAAATAATCATCGCACTCACAGTGTAGCGAGGGGCGTGGAAGTGTGGCTGAAACGGTTTCCGGGTAGACTCGTGCTGCGGGCATTTCTCCCCTGTGCAGTGTGTGAGCGAGTGAGGGGAGAGAGAGAAAGCCGGTACATTAGAGTGAGATAGAGCAGGCTCGAAGGTAATGTGTTCCTGTGGTATAGCGGGTCCATAGCTCCCCTTCAAAAGGCCATTTTTAATCAGGCGACTGACAGTAGTGGAGTCAGGCACAGAGAAGGTCAGCTGCAGAGAGAGCATCTCGACTGTTGCAGAGCCTGAAGTAGGTGAGACGCTAATGAAAAAGAGGCACAGGGCTTATTGGTTTTTAAAGACTGCTTCCTTCATTGTGTTTTAACTTCAGTTTTAAAGGATTGCGCGGCTCTCTCTCACACTGCCTCTGTGTGAACCAAGGTTCCACTGAGGTTGACTAATGAAAAGTCAACAGAGTTGGCTCAGAGCTGCAAGTGGACTGTGGCACAGACAAACAGAAATGACGGCATGTTTTCCGAGGCGTTGCGTCCAAGTTGGTGGGCGTGGCTCTGTGATTTTTTCGTCGTATCCAATGGTCTAAGACTTGGTGGGCTTGGCTCCTTCCTGCGTGCGCCATTGGCGTCTTACTTGTCGGCGGTTTAGTGAATCCACGCCCCTTCCGGCATGCTTTCCATGGTTGGCTACTTGTCTCCCGGCTTAGTGAATTATATATATAGATTTTATTTACTCGATTCCGGAACAGAGGAAGCTTTCATATAAATATTCCATGTGTCTCATAGTAGCAATATCTGATTTGAAAAAACAAAACCTTAACTTTTCTCACACTTATAGGACACTTTAATGAACGTAAGATATTCCTAAATCATGATACTCTATTGCAATTCATGTTAGTTAGAAAACTGCAGAAACTGAATAAGGTGCAGTGGAGCATAGTGAATAGAAATGAATGAGTAAACATATTGAAACATCTGAAAAAATGCATAAAAAATACATTACTGAGAACAAACAAAATTCTAATACAAATATACAATCTAGTCTATGGAGAAGTAAATTAACTTCTGTTTGATCTTGGACGCTGTTAATCTAAATGGCGACTGATGGTACATGAATGATTCATCATTATGTATGGCCTCGGCATAGAATTGCATTTGAATAGAAATTTAAAAGTATGATTTTGCAGTTTGAAATACAACATCCAAATGAAATTTGTGGATATTTCTCTTCAATCAAATGTGAAGTGAATACTTTCTCTGAAAAATATAGTAAATAATAATTAATATGATAAATATGACACCAAAATATAACGGGACAGAATACATATAGTAATTGTCAAATTTTCCTGATGTGCTAATGTAATGAGTGTGTATTTTATAACTATTGGAGAAAAAGGTAAAAAAAAAATCAGAAATCCAACTTCTGGTTGTTAAGCCTTCATAAAATTCACTGGATTGACAGGAAATTGCTACTCCTCTATATCATCTTATGAGTCTATAGCCACTTGCCTTTAGTGGTGAAGCTAGCTCCCTGAAGCCTGTGGCATGTTTCCAAGTTTGGTGTTTATTAAAATTCTTTTCAGCATCTGCATTCTGCCATTGAGTTGCTTGATTTGCCAGCTTGACCTTAAATTCCATTATTGTGCTTAGCTCCATTTGAATGCCACTCTTTGAAGAACATCTACAATAGAAATGCGCACTACCTGCCTCATTAATCTTTATTCCTGATATCTGAAACTGTTCCCAAAATTAAGAAATATAAAAGTAAATCATTTCTAAATGGTTTTAATGACTTTTTTACATATAGAAGAACTAACCCAGACACTGTGGACAGGTATGATGGAAAAGAGCTCTTTATATGCTGCCCAGCAGTGATGACATTGGTTCAAGATTAAGACAGTTCACTGCAGCTTCAAATAAGTGAAGAGTACTTGAGTAGGCCTTGCTGCAAATTTAAACCGTTTAGTAGGTGGTTCCTATTGTTTTGGCTAGCAGTAAGGCTGCACAATAACTGGTGCATGAGTGAGATGCAGCAAGATTGCAGTGTTGTACAGCTACATAGTTCCTGGTCAGGTGATGATGATGATGAAACTTTTGGAACAGGTCTTCCAAACATGGGGATACTACCATTTAACAGCTTAAAGTAACAAGCATTGGTAGAGAGCCAATGGTAAACTAAAGAATGAAAAAAATTGAATCAAGCAGGTGCAAATTGATGAAGGGTCCACCAGCCTACACAGTAATAAAACGGTCCTCCATTGTTTTATTTACTACTAGCAGGATGGAACACTTGGTTTTTTCGAAGAAGACAGTTGATATGACCTCCCAAAGAAGAAATGGCAGTTGAGGTTAATTCTGACAAAGTTAGAATTGTGTGATGTAACTGAATTGATAATCCTTTAAAAAACTGTCAAGTTGATGGGGCCCAGATGTAGCTGCAAACTCAAGTTCAGCTTAACCATTTAACATTGGTGGTGGAATTATCCCCACTCCTTATTATGGCATTTGAAGTCACTAATGGCACAGGAAGGAGAAAACACTGTGCAGCATGCTGACATCCCATGTTGATAGAGAAAGAATCATTCAAACCTCCATAAGCCCTACCCAAAGTCAGCGACACACCCCTGTGATAATGAGCCATGGCTGTAGAACAGTCATTCCACTAAGAATTCCACAGATGACAAATGTCAACCCACCCCTATGGGAACCTCTCACACATGAACAGGTCAAAGCTGGGGATTGACAAAATATAATATAGAACATCCATACAAAGCATCAGAAAAAGGCAAAATGCTAAATTATGGGTACATATTTTAGAAAATTAGAACATTAGAAAACCTTTGAGGAGAACAGGCCATTCTGCCCAACAAAGCTTGGCAGTCCTATCTATCTTATTTATCCAAGTAACACCAAATTAAGACTGGATGTTCCCTAATGCCTTAGTCTTTATTTAGTTTTCCGTGTGAAGAATAACCTTTGAACTTTTGTGAGAAATGTACCCATTACAAGTTTCTAGCTGTGGCCCTGTGTTCTTGTTAAATTAATTTTAAAATAACAGCCTGGATCCATTGTGCTTAATCCTTTCATAATTTTAATAACTTTAGTTATGCCACCTCTTAATCTCCTTTCACTTAAACTGAAAAGGTTCAACTCCTTTAGTGTCTCCTCAGAGTTCATACCCGTTACTCCTAAAATCAGCCTAGTTACTGTTCTCTGGAGTTTCTCTAGCACTGCTGTTTCACCAGATTCTTCAACAGTGTGTTATAAAGTAAAAGCATAACCTCCTTTGACTTGTACTCATTGTGCTATATAACCCACAGTATTATTCTGCTAATTTTCTTATTGATTTTATCCAGATGTTGATAGTGATGAGTCCACTGTGACTTTCAGGTCCTCATTTGGGGTATTTTCAACTTTCAGGCCTCCCATTGTGTATTCAAATCTAACTTCTATTTCGTATGTGTAATAGTTTACTTTTACTTAGATTAAATTTCACCTGGCACAAATCTGTATTCTGTTTAAGTCACTCTGTATAGATTTGGCAGATTCTAGATTATCTGCCATTCCTCCTATCTTGGGATCATCTATAGACTTAACTGGTTATTTATATTGCTATCTAGATCATTTATATATTAAAATAGTAGCAGCCTCAGCGCTGACCTCTGAGGAACACCAATTTTAACATCACCTAATTCTGATGAGGTTCCTTGCCCAATAACTCTTTGCTTCCTGTGTTTTACCCACTTTTGCACCCCCCTGCACCTATGCCTTGAACTAGCATTTCTTTTAGTTTGATGCCCAACCTCTCCTTGGGAACCTTCTCAAATGCCTTCAGAAAATCGAGATTGATGCATGTTGAGCTTACTTGCCTATAGTTACTTTGATCACCCTTTATAAATATTGGGACAGTTTAAGGCTAAAAGAAAAGTTTAGGATAAAATACAGTGCAGTAGTGACAGGATTCTCACTGAATAGCAGAAAATACTAAATTTTGGAAATGCATGATACAGTATATTAATATACCTTTTGGTATTTGCTGTTACTTCTTCTATTACTGTTGCTATGTATTCTGGTTGGTAATTTTATACTGCAGCTGTGTTTGATATGCAAGGTCCCGTTTCATGCTTGCTGTTTAACTTACATCAGACACCCTTTGAAGCTCCTCCTGTATGCGTTAGTAATGCATTTTTTGGATTTACCATGTGTAGATTTATTGTCTAACTAATTTAACATATTTCATGTTGTATTATAAACATTTGTGCCCAGTACAATGCCTTGCGCTAATAGTAAGATATAAATTGACTGACTGATTTAATGAAATACGGGCAGGGGACTGAAGAAACAGCTGGCCAGTGTAAGAAGACGCTATGTAGCGCCTGACCCGACACAGATTGACACTGAGGCACGGGTTAAATAAAATAAACTATTTTCTTCCCCTGTGGGCAAACGTCTTCCCTGTATCCCACAGGCAATACACATTCCCAAGCACACTAAATCACACCAGTACAGCAAAGCACTTTCTTCTCCTTTGCACCATCACTCCTCCCTAGCAACCTTGTCCTCCTCCACCCGACTCTGGCCACTGAGTGGTGGTCGCTGGCTCCTTTTATAGCTCATCTGGAAGTGCTCCAGGTGCTTGATCACCAAGTTCCGGCTGCACTTCCGGGTGTGATGGATAGGCTGCCCACACAGGCTCAGGAGACCCAAACACAGCAACCCCTGGCGGTTCCTGCGGGATCCAACAGGGCTGCACCCAACTCCAATTCCCATGGAGCCCTGTGGGAAACCGAGGCACTGCTCCAACTCAGGGGGGCAGCCATCTAGCGTCCAGGGGGAGGTATTGCACTATCCAGGGCTGCTCCCCCTGAATATAGTGTACCAGGGTGTCCCGGCTTGGAATAGACCCCAGCCACCTGCCACACCAGGTAAAGACATGGAGATAAAATAAGGATAAATCCAGTAAAAAGTCACCAGACTAAATTATAAAGTCAGGTGTTTAAGACTGTCTAAAATGAGCTTTAGAATGAAATTATCCTGTATCTGTTTTAATGCCTTCAAAGGTGTCTTGGACAAAGATCTGTACATGTATGATTAGAATTGGAGAGATGTACAAAAATGTGAATGAAACAGATTTTGCTCCTTATTGTCTTGGTATGCTATCTGGAATTGTGAGGGATTTTTTTCCAAGTTCAAAAAAAAAATTGACATTATGCATAGGCGGAGTGGTGGCTCTAAGGCTAGGGATCTGCACTGGCAATCGGAAGGTTGCCAGTTCAAATCCTGTAAATGCCAATAGGAACTCTGCTCTGTTGGGCCCTTGAGCAAGGCCCTTAACACTAGAATTACCAGAGCCTACGAAAAAACTCGTAAATCCGTCCCACCTTAAATCGCGTCTTAAATCCGTTTGCACCTCTCCGCCAGAATCCTTTGTCATCTAAATGTGCTGATAAAGCTACTAGCAGCCAGCTATTCCATCCCCCCACCGACTTAGAATGAACTTCTCTCCTAGCTCAAGCCTTGCCTTGATTTGATTACCTGGGATTGAAGTGGAGTTTTACAGTGGAAATAATTCTAGCGTTATTTGGAATACACGCATTTCATGTGTGTTCCATTTCTATAGTTGGCTGTGCAAACACATTTTTAAAACAGAAACGTTTTTCATATTCTAATAGTAAATGACAAAATGTAGGCATAAACTATATAACGTATGAAGCCTGAAGTCCATATATCAAAGAAACACTTTCACAAAAGGTACAAATAAAAGAACACGTGCGCCTTCATGCAAAAAAAAAAAAAAAAAAAAGCCGCGTTAGCATGCCACATTGACATTCTTACTACAACCGCCGTGGTGGCGTAATGGTATCAGCCCCTGATTGGGAATCAGAGGGTGGCAAGTTCAATTCCGCACGGCTCCACTTCGAGAAATTAACTGCTCTTATTCTTACAATTTTAGAATAACAATATAAATTTGATTTCAGTCTGTAACAGGCGGTGTAACTTATGATACTGGTAAAGGTTAGCTTTTTTTTTTTTTTTTTTTAATTCACTTTTCATTCTCGCAGTCACATTCAGAATCAATCCATACAACCCCATCTGACACAGCTGGTTTCACATAAATAAAAGTGCACTTTTATTCAAGACTATAACCGAAGAATAAAGAAAGCAAGTTACAGTTGGTGGTTGATACGACAGCTTGCGTGGTGCAATGTTAAGAACTGCTGATTTCCGATCCGTGCTATATAAAATCATCACATTCAAATATTAACAGTTCCCACACACCCAAGGTCCGCCATTCCTACATTTACAACATGTGTACTTGTTGCAGTGTACACACCTCTCTGTGCTATGGTTCCTATTACAGTGAGTGAGCACCTGACACTGTACTTTCTTCCCTGGCGGAAGCTG
This sequence comes from Erpetoichthys calabaricus, assembly GCF_900747795.2. Classification (NCBI taxonomy): domain Eukaryota; kingdom Metazoa; phylum Chordata; class Cladistia; order Polypteriformes; family Polypteridae; genus Erpetoichthys; species Erpetoichthys calabaricus. The sequence continues at coordinate 70,615,914 of NC_041396.2, forward strand.
AGGTCTTAGAACGGAAGTTTGTTGACGCTGTATCATCTTTTCTTTTTCCATCGCCTTTTCCTGTAAGAAGCGACGACGAAGTTCCTCTGCAAGGTGAGCCATGAACACTCTTCTTTCCTCAGCGGACCCCGTGCATGCCTTATACAATACGTGTGCGTTCATCGCTGCTAGGTCAAGGATGTTGTACAACACAGCAACCGGCCACCTGCGTGTTCCTGTGCGCACTGAACAAGCACGCGCCTTCTGGTCCATGATGTCAACGCCACGCTGGGGAAAAAAGAAAGACAAATATATGTGACATTTTGAAGAAATCATTTTATCACCAGAAGAGCACCAGAGTACTTCGTCACACTAATATTTTTTTCATTAGCATACCTTCATGTGGTTGTAGTCTGTGACCGTGTTTGTTTTTTTTTTTTTATCTTGCCCAATCTCCACATCATGGTGCATTGTGCTGAGAATGCAGACAGACTTCATCTTTTTGGGCACATACACTGTCAGCATGGCACTGGGAGATCTAAACACCAGCGTGGAGAATTGTTCGTGTACTGAACTGACTTTAGCTGCAGGTGGAAGTTCCCGTCGCACTTTATTCATGGTGCCAAGCAGAGCTGTATTGCGGTGCAGCAGTCTATTAGCCAGCGAAAGTGACGTGAAGAAGTTGTCTGTTGTTACGGTTCTGCCTTTGTCCAGAAATGGCTCCATAAGCTTTATGACCACAGACTCGGAAAGTCTTTCTCCCGTGGGACGACTGGGATCTTTTCCTAAATAAGGAGTGGCATTGCACATGTACTTTGTCTCCAAATCTGCCGCAATCCAAAAAGGCAGAACCGTAACAACAGACAACTTCTTCACGTCACTTTCGCTGGCTAATAGACTGCTGCACCGCAATACAGCTCTGCTTGGCACCATGAATAAAGTGCGACGGGAACTTCCACCTGCAGCTAAAGTCAGTTCAGTACACGAACAATTCTCCACGCTGGTGTTTAGATCTCCCAGTGCCATGCTGACAGTGTATGTGCCCAAAAAGATGAAGTCTGTCTGCATTCTCAGCACAATGCACCATGATGTGGAGATTGGGCAAGATAAAAAAAAAAAAACAAACACGGTCACAGACTACAACCACATGAAGGTATGCTAATGAAAAAAATATTAGTGTGACGAAGTACTCTGGTGCTCTTCTGGTGATAAAATGATTTCTTCAAAATGTCACATATATTTGTCTTTCTTTTTTCCCCAGCGTGGCGTTGACATCATGGACCAGAAGGCGCGTGCTTGTTCAGTGCGCACAGGAACACGCAGGTGGCCGGTTGCTGTGTTGTACAACATCCTTGACCTAGCAGCGATGAACGCACACGTATTGTATAAGGCATGCACGGGGTCCGCTGAGGAAAGAAGAGTGTTCATGGCTCACCTTGCAGAGGAACTTCGTCGTCGCTTCTTACAGGAAAAGGCGATGGAAAAAGAAAAGATGATACAGCGTCAACAAACTTCCGTTCTAAGACCTCAGCTTCCCCCAGGGAAGAAAGTACAGTGTCAGGTGCTCATTCACTGTAATAGGAACCATAGCACAGAGAGGTGTGTACACTGCAACAAGTACACATGTTGTAAATGTAGGAATGGCGGACCTTGGGTGTGTGGGAACTGTTAATATTTGAATGTGATGATTTTATATAGCACGGATCGGAAATCAGCAGTTCTTAACATTGCACCACGCAAGCTGTTGTATCAACCACCAACTGTAACTTGCTTTCTTTATTCTTCGGTTATAGTCTTGAATAAAAGTGCACTTTTATTTATGTGAAACCAGCTGTGTCAGATGGGGTTGTATGGATTGATTCTGAATGTGACTGCGAGAATGAAAAGTGAATTAAAAAAAAAAAAAAAAAAAGCTAACCTTTACCAGTATCATAAGTTACACCGCCTGTTACAGACTGAAATCAAATTTATATTGTTATTCTAAAATTGTAAGAATAAGAGCAGTTAATTTCTCGAAGTGGAGCCGTGCGGAATCGAACTCGCCACCCTCTGATTCCCAATCAGGGGCTGATACCATTACGCCACCACGGCGGTTGTAGTAAGAATGTCAATGTGGCATGCTAACGCGGCTTTTTTTTTTTTTTTTTTTTGCATGAAGGCGCACGTGTTCTTTTATTTGTACCTTTTGTGAAAGTGTTTCTTTGATATATGGACTTCAGGCTTCATACGTTATATAGTTTATGCCTACATTTTGTCATTTACTATTAGAATATGAAAAACGTTTCTGTTTTAAAAATGTGTTTGCACAGCCAACTATAGAAATGGAACACACATGAAATGCGTGTATTCCAAATAACGCTAGAATTATTTCCACTGTAAAACTCCACTTCAATCCCAGGTAATCAAATCAAGGCAAGGCTTGAGCTAGGAGAGAAGTTCATTCTAAGTCGGTGGGGGGATGGAATAGCTGGCTGCTAGTAGCTTTATCAGCACATTTAGATGACAAAGGATTCTGGCGGAGAGGTGCAAACGGATTTAAGACGCGATTTAAGGTGGGACGGATTTACGAGTTTTTTCGTAGGCTCTGGTAATTCTAGTGTTAACCTGCAATTGCTAAGCGCTTTGAGTAGTGAGAAAAGCTCTATATAAATGCAAAGAATTATTATTATACACTGTAATTCATCTCTGCTCACTACTCAAATACTATTGTATACAGTATACAGTATGATTTGCAGATTATAAGAAATATTTAACACAATCACAAAAAGATGGACCTGGCTTATTCTGGGATAATAAATATATCAGGTATCAGGAAAGTCTGAAAAAATCAGAATCCTCATGGACAAATATCAGGTGGAGAATGGTAGACTTTCAATTACAATGACATTTATATAGCACTTATCTCACTACTCAAAGTGCTTTACTGTGCACAGTGCAGAGAGGAACCACTTCAAACATCACCCAATGTGTAGCACCCACCTGGATTATGCGACAGGAGCCATTATTGTGCCACTATGCTGACCACACATTAGCTATTAAGTAGATAGTGGATAAGAGAGATAAATAGCCAATTGGAGACCAGATTATCACATAGGAAGTAAAAATATTAGGTTTGAATACACAATGAGCGGTTGGAAAATCAAGAGTACACCTTATGAGAAGGATTTAGGAGTCATAGTGGACTCTAAGCTATCGACTTCCAGACAGTGTTCAAAAGCCATTAAGAAGGCTAACAGAATGTTAGGTTACAGTATATAGCACAATGTGTGGAGTACAAGTCCAAGGAGGTTATGCTCATCCTTTATAATGCATTGGTGAGGCCTTATCTGGAGTACTGTGTGCAGTTTTGGTCTCCAGGCTATAAAAAGGACATAGCAGAGCTAGAAACGGTCCAGAGAAGAACGACCAGGCTGATTCCAGGGTTGAATTATGAGGAAAGATTAAAAGAGCTGAGCCTATACAGTTCAAGCAAAAAAAGATTAAGAGGTGACATGATTCAAGTGTTTAAAATTATGAAGGGAATTAGTAAAGTGGATTGAGACGGTTACTTTAAAATGAATTCATCAAGAACACAGGGACACAGTTGCAAACTTGTTAAGGGTAAATTTCGCACAAACATTAGGAACTTTTTCTTTACACAAAGAACGATAGACACTTGGAATAAGCTACCAAGTAGTGTGGTAGACAGTAAGACTTTAGGGAATTTCAAAACTCGACTTGATGTTTTTTGGAAGAAATAAGTGGATAGGACTGGCAAACTTTGTTGGGCTGAATGGCCTGTTCTTGTCTAGAGTGTTCTAATGTTCTAATGGTTTAGATATGGTTAGGGGAACAGAATGACCAAGCCATGGTGTGTAATTTAGCCAGGATTTAGGGATAAACTTTACTCGTTTTGAAAGATGCCCAGGGATCTTAAATGACCACACAGAATCAAGTCCTTGGTTTTATGTGTCATAGGAAGGAGAGTGACATTTTTCACAAAAGTGACCCTGTCACTGTGCTGGGGCACTGGGATCCACACCCAGACCAAAAGGTAAGTGTCCCCTACTGGTCTCTTCTAGTACAAACCTAAGTACTAGCTGGGCTTGAACACGCTTAGTTTCAGATGGATTACCTTTTTTGAAGTATGGCTGCTGGTGACTGACTATGATCATTGGTATCATTCACTTCCTAATCAGGTGTCTAGGGCTTGGCATTTTTATGACATTCTCAGAATTGCACATGTGTCCTTGCACATGCTGTGCTGTAATATGAGTGCCATCCCATGCAAAAGTACTGGGATTAGATTAGATAAACTTTATTAATCCCATGAGGAAATTCAAACGCATACAGCAGCAGAAACATAAAAACAAGAATACAGATTCATAGGACAGATTAAACATCCAATCAATCCATCAATAAATAAATAAACTTAACAAGTACATTTGAATTGTCTGATAACAGTGAGCAGAAAAGACTCACAGAGGTGTATTTTAACACACCATGGTGGAATGAGCCTGTACCTAAAAGAGTTCTGAGAGAGCACCTCCTGGAAGGAATGAAGGGGAGTTTTCATTATGGCATCCAATTTTGTCATTGTCATCTTTTCCGCAACAGCAGCAGTGTGTCCAGCATTTGCTATTGTGATGGAGCAGTCTTTTCTTATATATTTGTTCAGGCTTCTTTTGCGCTTAGGTTGATTCCCCAGGAGACTGCAATGTAGAACACCACACTGGCTGCTATGGACTGGAAGGAACATTTCCAGCATCTTGCTGCATACATCAAAAGACCTTAGTCTCCTTAGCAAGTATTGTCTGCTTTGGCACTTCTTGTACAGTGGTGCCGTGTAGTCAAACAAGTCCAATTTGTTGTTTATGTGAATCCTCATGTACCTCTAGCTCTGTAACAGTTCCAAATCCTCTCCCTGAATGGTGACTGGTCTCAGAAGTTGGATAGTCCCATGATCGCCATTATCCTGTAAACTGAAAAAGGGCACAGAAAATGGGAGGTTTTATTAAATTTTATGAACTCATGAAGAGCGAAGAATTTTCATTATTTAAAATATGAACCATTTTCTGATTTACAAACATGCACTTATCCTTATGATGGTTTGCTGAAACTTTCATAACTTTAAGCCACTCCTAAAACACAACATTTTGAGCATGCCTAATAAATGTCTAGGATTATTATGAAGAATCAATACAATGAAAGTGAATATTTATTGCAAAATTCTGGTTATGTTCTTGAATGCATTCTTGACAAAATATTTCTGAAGATTTTCTATTTAAAATAAAATTCTCCATGTAGACTAATAAAAAATAATGGTGGGTTATACCGTAAAAATAGTTTCAGAGGTACTAGACTGTAAATGATATGACACTTCTAAATTTTCACTTGTAGCACATGGTTTTTATTGCTTGGTCTTTAAGATTTTGGGCTATACCATCCATCACTTAGCAAATGATTTCACAGTTTATTACGGAAAATTAATCTTGCATCTCATTGTCTCTGTATGCTCTTTTGTGGATGCAGGTTTCCAACAACTGCCATAATCAAAGGGGAAATTCAGTACTTAGAAATGAACTGAAAATTTTGTACTGATGTTTAATCTAATCTCTAACATTAAATCATGTATTTCAAACTTGATTGAAGTATTTTCATTTAATTTAGAGTTATAAACAACAATGATTCCTTTGCTTCATTTTAGCAGCTCTCTTACAAACACCTCACCAAGACCACTTCTTTCACTTCAGGCAAATTAAAGGTATTGTTTGTTGTAATTGTTTGCTCAATTTCCAAAACTACTTTTGCAATTTGATAAGTTAATTCTACAAAATAATCCCAGAGAAAATGGATCAATGTTAAAACTATAGCAAGAATTATAAGACAAACCTGTGCATGTATTTACCTCATAAAACTTTAGAATCTCCAAATTGTACTCGGCATAAGACCCATACTTATAAGACAGCTGAAACCTATCATTTTCACTGTGTTTGGAGTGTTTCCCGGATTTAGCTCACTTATTCAATGCCTTTTCTGACAGAGTGGGCTTTGTCACATTGATTACATAATCTATTGTAAGTCCTTAACAGATTTAATGCAGGTATGGCCATCCCATCAATTTATAGGTTTATGGGGTCAATATTGCCACATATTGAGAATACAGTGAAATTCGTACTTGAATATGCTTTTTGGGTCTCTATCTGCACATCACACCAAAACACTAGGTTGCAGGACTCATCCTGATCCTTTCACTAAGTGGGGATATGTCACTCTATTTAGTTTGCTCACACTTTTTGTCTATAGCGGACTATTTTTTCACAGCCCCTTCTATGCACATATATAGTAGGTCTGTCTTCCACTCTGTCTGTCCCTCTCCCTTTAATTCCTCTTGAATCTTGTCAGCATCTTCATGCTAAAGGCAGCTGCATTTACCATTCTGATTGGATAAGAAGAGAGCAGAAACCTAGAAGATCAGGAGATCCCAACCTGGGGTGCCTGCGTCCAATTTGGGGTGTGAAATGGCATTTCAGGGGGTGTGACAAAGAGGAAGGTTATGTTGCAACTCATCAAAATCGAGCGAGGTGCGTTGTCTGACTTTTTGTGGTGCAGTTGGTGTCTTGCAGTGCGCTGTCTTTTGTAGGTCATTTATTAGTTAGTGCTCCTGTTCAATAATATGAAAAGAATCAAGCATTGCACGTGCAATTGTCATCCATGAGTGAACAGGCGATAAGATTCATTGGTAGTGCCCAGAGCACATTTCTCCAGTTTTGATGTAACTACACTGGTTACCTGTGTCATTCAGAATTGATTTTAAAATACTGCTTATGGTTTGCAAAGCCTTAAATAATCTCACTCCATCTTATATATCGGAATGTCTGACACCTTATATTCCAAATCGTAACCTTAGACCTTCAAATGAGTGTCTGCTTAGAATTCCAAGAGCTAAACTTAAAAGAAGTGGTGAGGCGGCCTTCTGCTGTTATGCACCTACAATCTGGAATAGCCTGCCAATAGGAATTCGCCAGGCTAATACAGTGGAGCACTTTAAAAAACTGCTAAAAACACATTACTTTAACATGGCTTTCTCATAACTTAATTTTAGTTTAATCCTGATGCTCTGTATATTCAATTAATTATCATAACTATTCATGGTGGCTCCGTAATCCGTACTAACCCCTTCTCTCTCTTCTGTTTTCTTTTCCCCGGTTTTCTGTGGTGGTGACCTGCGCCTCCACCACCTAATCAAAGCACCATGATGTTCCTACAGTACTTTGATGGATTAAAAGCCAGATGTCTACATGACCATCATCATCAAGTCCTTCCATGAGAACCCTAAATACAAAGAGGACTGATCATTTATGTTAGGTAGATTGCCCAGAGGGGGCTGGGCGGTCTCATGGTCTGGAACCCCTGACAGATTTTATTTTTTTTTCTCCAGCCGTCTGGAGTTTTTTTTGTTTCTCTGTCCTCCCTGGCCATCGGACCTTACTCTTATTCTATGTTAATTAGTGTTGTCTTATTTTAATTCTTACTTTGTCTTTTATTTCTTTTCTTCATCATGTAAAACACTTTGAGCTACATTATTTGTATGAAAATGTGCTATATAAATAAATGTTGTTGTAGTGCAGAATGTTTAGAAAATTAAAAAATGCTTTAAAGAGTTACCCTTTGACAAATATTTGCCACGGATAAATGGGGAGGGTTACGTCAGGAAGGGCATCCGGTGTAAAATTTTGCCAAATCAAGATGCGGACAACAATTTTGGATGATCCACTGTGGCAACCCCTAATGGGAGCAGCCGAAAGAAGAAGAAGAAGATAAGACCTCTGTTAGAGAGAGAGAGACTCACACCACAATGGAAACAACAACTTCACATGCCAGTATGAGAAACTCATGCTAGTATGGGGACAGACTTTGAACAATTGTTTGGAGTTCTGTTAAAAATGTTATATTTCACATATAATACTAAAATATCTCAATAGTGACAAGTCATGTAGTTAAAAGAAAATCTATGTAACAGATTAGTTACTTTTTGTGCTTTTTCTGCTTACTGCATAACTAGTCAGAACTGGTAAACAGAGGAACTTGGGGTCACCTAGCCAGACACAGTAACCTCAGGTTGATGAACTAAAAAAGACAGAAGACATGCTTCAACCTAGTCCACAGCTACAGGTGAAGCACTGATTGTTCAAGAACATAGGTTGAGCCTGGCTGAAATTGGTTCAAGGACATGACGTGCATGCATAAAAAGGGTGTTGGCCCCAAAATACCTCATTGGTCCAAGGGGTACACTAAAGAAGAAGAAGGCCAAAAGGAATATGAGGAATACCAGCAGCTGTTTGCCTCTCCCTCCATCAGTTTCCATCTAGAGACCATGCTGGAACAAAGACCTATCAGCTCAAAAGCTCAATGCAAGACTGTAAGAACCATCTGATATCTAGACATATTTGGTGCTTAGACATGTAGCGAGAAGAACTGCTATCTATCCATGTCATATCCATTGTCACACCTTTTCACTTTGCTTTTGCTTTAGACACATTGAAGAATGCTAAAATCTATGTAAAATTTATGAGAGAAAAAAAGTTTGAACCAGGTCCCCATTTGCTTTGTATACTCTTATTTGTCAAGGAACTAAATGAAAAGGAATAGGTAAAGTTATCATTTTGGTCTCGTCTGAGTGTGAATACAAATGTTACTAAAGAAAAACAGTAGGCAGATGAGTATAAATACAGTATACAAAGGTAATATTTGGGATAGATAGATAGATAGATAGATAGATAGATAGATAGATAGATAGATAGATAGATAGATAGATAGATAGATAGATAGATAGATAGATAGATAGATAGATACTTTATTAATCCCAATGGGAAATTCACAACATAGAACATGCCATGGAATTGCAGGGGGAACGGGCACCTGTGTAAGATAGACAGCTTCAGATTGGATACAGGTTAATCAGAGTGAGAGAGATGAGAGTTCAGAAAGGGTGTACCTTATGGTAACTGGTAGGTGGAGTATTTGACAAGCCATCCCAGTACATAGATATGAAATTAGGGCCTGTTTAATAAGAGGTAGAAAAATTCTTATTTTGTCAGTTTATTTGAACTTTGTATTCTCCCTAGTGTGGTATATTTTATTAAAAACAAAATTATGGATGAATAGAGATGCATTGTATTGCATCATAGGTGTACTGTATAATTGATATGAACCTCTACATAACATTATCCAAAATATACTTAATTTACTGTGTTGCAGAGTATTTTCACACAGAAAGTGATGTAAAATAAATATGAATTGATTTTTTTGTAGTCAACATACAAAAGCACACTTCAATCATAAAAACATTTTATATAAAACTACCTCTATTTTTAGTACTCTAATCCAGATCATTTTCTCTTTACATTACATGTGCACTGTCGCTGGCAAAACCAGCATATTCTCTTCTCATTCATATATGAAAGAAAGCTTACAGCTTCATGCTGCATACATTCACTAGCATTTGTGGCTTACTATCTGATTCAATGCTAATGTACTCCCTCTAGTTTTTGCCCTACTTGCCTTTCATCTGTTTTGAGCTAGTATTTCACTGACAATGGCATATACACTATAAATTCGAATTATTTCATTGATAACTTTTTACAGAAAGATATTTAAAATTGTACTCATTACAAGTTCAATATACACTAATACACAATGTTGAATTTTAATCTCTATATGACAGTAGACTCATTTTAGAAATTTTGTTTAAGAGGTTCTTACACAAGATGCTAACCTTACACATCTTTTACAGTTCCTGCAAATGGATTTGTTATTTTAGATTAACAACTTGAATTTTTGTCAGACTACAACCCCTATAATATTCTTCAGTATTACATATTTCTTATATTATCTTATGGTGTTTCCCAAAAGGAGACAATACACTACATTACTTATTGGGTAACTTGCTAAGGAGTCACATTTGAAATCAAACTTTAGCAAGTTCAGTTCCTAGTCATTTGCTGACATTTGTAAGCCACTTAACTTACTTGTAGCCATACTTATATAGCTCAGTTTAAATTGATTTTATGACTAAGATTCTTGCTACAAAGTGTGATATAAAAAATGAAAATGGTTGTGTTCCAACATTAATCTGTCTGCTTGGAGAAACCAGCTGCTTATTAATGGCAAATCTGTACATTGTTGTTTTAATCTTTTAATTTTCTTTCTTTTTTATTAAATGCTGGAATTAAACTACATGATTTCTGGTTCACTCCCCACTTCTTACATAATGTTTGACTCCAAGCAAGTCATCTTCTATATTAAAAAAAAAGCAGGTGCTATTCTTTCACAGAGAACACAGTAAAGGTGCACACATCTACATTCATTCCTGGAAGGGCCAATTTAGAATCACAAAGTGTGCTTACATTCACTACTTGAAAGCCTAAGCAAAAATGGAGTACATGGGGAAGAAACCATTTAGAAACTTGGCAAATCAGACAAAGTGATATGGCCAAAATCAAACCAAGTGTCCTGGAGCTGTACAGCAGCAGCAGCAAAATAATATTGTTTATTACAAAATATCATACCCTTTCTGTTACGTATCATTTATTATTCATACCTAATAAATCAGTTCCCCTCTAGTGAAAGAAGATACCATTGCATGCACAATATAAGAAAAATGGCCATTCGTCTATCATGCTGTTGGACAGGAATTGGGGAGGGTAGCGACCATAAAATTAAATGTAAGTTGAAAAACAAAGCCTTCAAATTATCCATTTTATCTTTTGTCGAAGCTAAAACAATAACCAGAAATCAAGTTAAAAAAAAAGCCAGTACTCTGTAAACCAGAGGAGTCTGAAACAACAAAAATCTCACACAAATGAGCAGAGTTTTGTTTTGTTTTTAATCAGTAATTTTGGATTACCAGGAAATGCGCACTGCTTCTTTTATACCATTATAATGGTTACAGGTCATTGTATCTAACAAAGCTATGATAACGGGATCAAAAATGGAGGCACCCATGTAATGTAACAAAACAAAACTGAAAAAGACCAGAAACAAAATTAACAAGAATAAAAAACCGAAGAGCAGAAATAAATTAAAGATGTCTCAAAACTATCATAACAAATGAATAAGACTGCAAAAGACTCAAGCTGAAATCATGAAAAATTTAAAAAGTAAGAAGACCATAACATCTTCCCTTTTCACTTTCATTTCACTTTCTACCTCTGTAACTCTCGCTCTTCCTTCCTCTGAGATATTCTACCCAAATGTAGACATCTCTTACCTTGTTCCTTTTGAAAGATTTGGATTCCTTCCTACAATCACTTCATCACCAAAACCCTGAATCACTTCAGTGGTCAAGGTTGGCATGGTTTAGCTACATGGACATCATTCAAAAGCTCCCTCTTTTGTCGCTTGGAGTCTTAGCATCTGTGTCTCTATCTTTTATTGAAAGGATGGATCTTTCAGGTTCTATACCTAAGCTCTTTGCTTTTTCCTGTGAACACCAGTATTCCCCTGACCCACAATACATCTCTCTGCTGGCACCTGTCATCCAAAAGAATTGACGATGGCCTCCTAACATTCCTCCAGGGCCACAATTACTCATCTACTTAATGTTTGGCCGCTAGTTAAGGAATAAAGAAAAAAGTGTTGTCAATTTTGAAAAGCAAGTAAATTACATTTTAGATCAAAGAAGGATATTCCTTTGCAGCAGTAATTGATTACTAATTATAGAAGTGGCTGGAATGAAAACTGCTGCCATTGCAGACCTCCTGGATCTGACTTTGACCCTGAACCTGCACCTATATCCATAAAAGATAATGGAAGAGTCCTCCAAAGTACTTTCTGTCCCTTTCAGTACTTGTCTCACTTGCTTATATAAGTGTGCTTGAATGTTTGCCTTCTGGGACACTACAGATGACGAGACCTACAACTCCCAACTGCACAGGTAAATTGTCAGTGCTAAATTAACTCACAGTTTTAAAGTAACACTTAATAGTCTATATATTTATATATATGAACAGATTGCACATTCAATTGTAACAAATGAATTTAAAGAATTTTAAGTAGCCCTAACATATCACATTGCATAAATAATGATTATTATTTTTATTATTATATAGGATTAAATACTTGTTTAAAGTAAAATACATTGCTGACTGCACATTGATGATTTTGTTGGTTGTCTATTTTTGAATGACTGATGCATTACATTTAAGAAATATTTGAAAACTTCCAAAAATAGAGATGCCTTAGTTTAAAAAATTAACCACATATATCCAGATGTTACTGATGAGCACAGATTTTCTTCAGACCTGCTGTGTTTCACATGTGTTTCTCAGATTAATTGAATAGTCCCCAGTAATGCTGGGACTCATTAAAAGTGAGGTCATGTCTCAGACACACAGGTCAAAAAAATTGTAATTTTACCCAAAATTAGATGGGTGATCTCGTGGACACTGAATAAAATTTAAAGATTCAGCAGCCAGGCAAACATTATAATCATCTGAGTCAGACTCTGCCAAACAATGATACCCGGTGACATCCAAATCTAACGCAAAAATGACTTTGGGAAGGAATGCTTGTTTGACTCCATTTGAAATTATTAGAAACCAGTGAGGCTGAGCTAACAAGGACTGTTGAGGTATCCTACACAATCTGGAATTTTCTCCACAGCATGTGGTTCAGCTAAAAGCTGCAGGATGCAAGTTTCTCATCAAAGCATTTCCAGGGACTGTGTGCAAGGTCGTCACTTTGGGTCAAGTCTAATTTTCTCTGATGAATCTAGATGTTCACAAACTGTAATTGTGTCTGACTAGAAGAGCTGATATGGTGTGAAGAAGACCCAGTCAAAGTAACACAATTCTGATGTCGTTGAATTTCTGTTAATTGCAGCAGGTGCAAGTCTGTGCACAATATTACTTAAACTCAGATTTCTACTAGATAGTATATTTTAGTAATTCATGTTTAAGTAAAGGCAAAATACCCCCAGTATATCTTCCAAATATAGTCCTACTTAAGGTTCATATTTGCAGATTTCAGGGATCTATTTACAGATTTAGTGATTTTTTAATATGTATTTTAGGATTATTATTATTACAACAAATTTTAAACCATCATATAGACTGTGAAATCTGTTTTTCATATATAATGTTATTGTTAATCTGCTACTAGATAGTACACCCTTTTTATTTTGTAGCTATTTTTTCAGTTATTTTTATTTTACTGAAACATGCCAAGGTGACAGAGTGGTGCAGTGATTACTGTTGCTGTTTTACACCTCCTGGAAATTTTATTTGAATCCAATTACAGCTACTGTGCATTTTGCACTGAATCCATACAAGACCTGTAGAGATGCTCTGCTTTTTCCCAGTCATTTCTAAGACATTTGACTTTAATTAAAGTTAAGCACATAAAATGGGTTGTGTGAGAGTAACCTGCTTTATATTGGTGCTCTGTCTAAGGCTGGTTCTTTTCCCAGCATTAAACTGAAAGCATAGGCAATTTTGAAAATGGATGGATGGATTTAGTAGGCACATCAATATGCCATATGAAAAAGAAGAAACTGAGTTATATAAAATTAGTTTAAAATGAACCTAAATTCTGTTTACCATGCAACAGGATTGGCTATTACATGAAGCCACAATACCATAGGAGAGAAGTACAATATACAATACCCAGTCATTAAACATTTTTGTATTGCACATAATACATAATACATACAGTACTAAGTACTACAACTTGTATTACTCCAAACCGTACTCAGTCTGTAGAGTTAAGTACAAAAAAACCCCTCCATTTCCCTAACCAATCAATAAATCAGTAATTAGTTCATATAGTAAGCTCCCTCACAAGGCAATATATAAATAATTTAAGATTAAATACAATCAAAAAAGATCTGATACGAATATTCAAAACATGCAAGGGAACTCGGTTTTCTATATGTAAATCTCTCACTTTTTTCTTTAAATATAATAATGGCATATAATACATTTGTCCCTTGATTTTCCGTATTTAGTTTAATACAGATTCATTGGTTACATAGAATTAACAATAAAAAATGTTACACTAATGGTTTGTAATGCATTCTATTAATCCATTCAGAGAGTCTGAGAGAAGAAACATCACGGCAGAAGAAAAGTTCTTCATTATAAGCTGTTATGGGTAGAGATGGGAAGGTTATTTGCTTTGCTCCTTATACTTAACTTAATGTTAAAAAAAAGAAAACAAAACTAGGTGCTTTAAAGAAAGAAGTATGTGCTTTGCCTGGTACTGGATTAGTACTTTACTATAAAACAAGAACAATGAGAAAGCCATATAAAGTACTGTATATAAATTGCAATGGACTTTGATCAATGCAAGATAGGGAACATAAAAAATAAGCACTTACTGTACACCACTTCATATTTCTTAGAGCTAAGTCTAAATGTGGGAACCACAGCAGAATGTTCATCAATTACATTGTTTTTGGGAAGTTGTGCACAGCATGTTCTGGTTGAATGTAAACACATATTCTTGTATATAATAATATATATTCACATTTTACTGCTGCACTGTGACACATTTATTTTTTAATATAGCATTGTTGCAGCTTCACTACTTCCTTTATAAAAAAAGGACTGAGCCCGAACAATGCACACACAGTTAAACCAGTGATACATGAGTGTTGCTGGATCAGGAAGGTTTGGCTGGATTATGCAGGTAATATGTGCAATCTGATAACACTGCATTGCAAAGTCAAAGTGAACTTTATTGTCATCTCAACCATATACAAGTATACAGATAGACGAAATTGCGAAGCTCAGGGTCCACAGTGTAACAACATGACATGCAAATAATAAATTAAAAATAGAATTAAAATTTTAAAATTAAAAATTAAAATACAAACAAGACAAGACATTGTGCAAAGATAGGACAAAGAAGTAGCAGCATGGAATTTCCCCAATTGGAGAAATTTTACTCACTTAAAATTTGCTGAGTCCAAATTTGAATGAGAACAAGTAAGTTGCATCATTTATGTGAATTGTTTTAAGTGCAAAAGTTAATATTTTACATCAAATAACTTTTTTTCAGCAACATACTCCATACTATTATCAATTGTTTTCCAACATGTATTTAGAGAAGCATAAAAAGTTAAATAACGTGATAACAATTTATTTATGTAGGTCTTATACTTCTCATAAAAGTAGTTAAAAATGCAAAAAATAGAACAAGTACCAAGTGAACAGCAGTTTGCATATTAACTTCTGAAAGTTTATAAACCTGCAGTTACTGTTTTCTAAGTTAATGGTAAGAACAGATTTCATTCATTGTGGCTAACAAATTCCCCAATAATCTCTAGCCTGCTCATCCAGCCAGCAGAGATCTCAAGGACTGATTTTGATGCCACATGCACTCTGTTTGGAATGTCACCTTTGCAATAATGGAAGCATCAACACAAAAATGAAGGATGAGTCTAAACTCCCAATTGAGTAGGGGTGCCAGTTTGCTTCTAGATTGGACCCCAAATTCAGTGGTATTGTTTATAGTGACAGCTACTTGTTTCCAAGGAAAAAATAACGCAGGTTAGATCTCGCAGTCCATAATGGGAACAAATCTCTGAAAGTTAGGTTTACATTGTTAATTCTCCTGCAGCCACTCCAGCCTCTTTCACAGACTTCTATGACCATTTATTGTCCTTTTTCTTCAAACTAGCTCCGGCAACCTTCAGTACCCCACTCTGCCTCAAATTCTCTTTCTTTCATTGACTGCATGGTTTAGTCCAATTCTCACCCAGTTAAATAGTGCAAATAATTACAGAGAACACAAGAAAAACACCCCCTCAATTAAACAATGAATCAATTACAAAAACAGATGAAAATAATTAATTAGCCATGTACTCAACAGAAAGAAAAACATCACAACACCAAAAAATGCAGATCAGTGGTGATTCTAGGGACTCTGGGGGCCCCAGGAAGCCCTCCAAATCACCCTGCACGACTCCTAACATGGTAAAATTTATTCTCATTTAAGTCTCAATTAATAAGATCAACAGGAGAATTTAGTAATCACAAATAATTTAATTTTGTGAAAAACAGATTATATAAATAAATACAAAATAAAAGTTTATAAAAATGTAAATAACGCACTGTGCAGTTTTGTTCTCCAGGCTACAAAAAGGAGATAGCAGCCCTGGAAAAAATCCAGAGAAATGTGAGTAGGCTGATTCCAGAGCTAGAGGGGATAAATAATGAGGAAAGATTAACAGAGCCTTTTCAGTTTACGCAAAAGAAAATTAAGAGGAAACATGATTGAAGTGTTTAAAATTACGAAGGGAATTAGTACAATGGATCAAGACTGTTACTTTAAAATGAGTTCAACAAGAACCTGGGACACATTTGGAAACTTGTTACGGGTAAATTTCACACATTTTTTTTTTTTTTTACAGAGCACCATAGACACTTGGAAGAAGCTACCGAGTAGCGTGGTAGACAGTGGGACTTTAGAGACCTTCAAAACTCAAATTGGTGTCATTTTATATTAATTAAGTTTATAGGACTGACAAATTGTGTTAGGCTGAATGGCCAGTTCTTATCTAGATTGTTCTAATATTCTAAAACAATACAAGAAATATAATATTTTTTATAGAAAATAGGAAAAAACAACAATAATAGCATAAAGTAAATTTAAAAAATCTAAATAAGTAAAAAAAAAAAGTAAATAAAAGTGCTGAGTATCAGTTCTGGCTTCAAGTTGGTGACCTAGGTGTCTAGGGACTAAATTGTGAGTTATTAGACCAACTGTTTCACTGTTACCCATATACTGTACCTTGTGTCTAAAACGCTTCTGCTGATTTAGGTCACACACTAACTACAGTGGGGCCTGGAGAGACTGAATCTGACTAAAATGGCCAAATTGTCAAAGCCAGAGTTTCTAAACTTTTTAATCTGAGGACCCCAATTAGAAAATGGGTCCCAGGAGAGGTTTATTATAATAATGGCATCAGGGTCATAAAGAGACAAATAATAATGGCCATATATTTAAAAAAATGTTTTTTGTTCCTTTCAAGCATATTTCTCACATGAATATTACTAAAAGAGAAACTTGGGAAACAAATGTATTGTTAAAACAATACCCCATCCATCCATTTTCCAAACTTGCTTACGGTATTTAGAGCAGGGTTGTGGGGTAGCTGGAGCCTATCACAACAAGTAGCAGGCACAAGAAATGATTACGTAGTACATAAAAAAAAAATACGTGAACATTGAATCATACAATTAAAAGGGGGCATTACAAGAATGTTTCATTAACCTCGGTTTCTGTGTATAAGGGTTCATTCTCTTCCCAACACTCCAGCCTTGATATTCTTTAGCTATCCTTGCTTAGTAAAAGCAAGTTTAGAAAGTGAATGGACGTATTTCTGTAATAGCCAGTTTTTAACTAAGATGGTGCACAAACAATCCTGAAAGTTAGAAATGAATAGAAGCAAAATCTGTACACATTGAGAATTACAAATCTTTGTTGATATTTATACTTCTGATAACTACAACCAGAAAAAAATACAATTCACTAAACTAAGAATTACAAAAATATTCACTGAAACACTTGTCAAATCTTATGATAAATGGGGAGGTCTTAAAGAAAAACAGAAAATGAATCAAAAAAAATCTTTACAACATTGATTTAAGTATAGCATAAAAAATATTTTCAAAAGTAATAACAGTCTTATATCACTGTCTGGGAATGTACATGCCTTCCCTATTAACTTGGCCTTTGCATAAAACCAATCTGATTTATTTTTTGTTTTGTGGGTTCCTAAAATGATTTTATTATACCTATCATTCTAATTTAAATTGTTTAAGGTTTTTTTTTCAAAATACAGACACATTTGCCAGACCTCTTTTCTAAACCATATGTTTTTTTCCATGTTTCTTAAAATAGTGTCATCAAAAATTTTGATCAGTTATAAATTAAATATAATGATAATGTAAAGTCAAAAGAGCATTACATGAAATACATTACCACTTTTTAACAAGCTGTTGCAGTAATTCTGGAAAAGTGAAAGTTATTTTAATTCTTAAATACATTGGACGATGCTTCTCTTTCAGTCAGTCTTTCAGCAACTGTGGCCTTTGGTCTGGAGCTGATGTCATCAGACTGTCCTCAGCCTTCCCCAGGAGTTTTGGCACCTAACCGTGACACCTTCCGGTGGGTGGGTCAGCAGTGGTGGCTAAACCAAAGCCTGTCAGTTCCTGCTCTCCAGTTCAACTCCTTGCTTTTGTACCATATCCAGGAGACTCCTTCTATTTCCTCTTCAATCCTGCAAGCAGCCGTCTTTCTTAATATTCTTGACATTTCAAAGGCAGTAAGGACTGACCACATAAACTGTTCAAGGAACCCTCCACAGCCCACATTCACAGGGACAGACATGCTTTCCACCTTTTATCCCTGCACTCTTTAATCAAGTCCTGGAACTTTGTGGTCTTCTCTTTGAGGGCTTCATAACAGACAGGACAGTCAGAACGAACAGGATGATCTTCCTCACCTGCTCTGACCAAATGACAGTGTCTGGTCTTAGGAATGTTTGAACCATTGGGGGGATCTGCAGCATCCTTACAAGATGAGAGTGAGGTCCACTCTCATCTGACACCCTTATGTCTTCTGGACAATATTACTCTTTGCCTTCTTTGCCATTATATTGTAATAAAGAGAGTTTCAGTGGGTAAAGGTAAAGTTTTCTGTTGTTATTTTTAGCTGATACTATTTAAAGTCACAAAAGATGGACGACACAGTGGCACACCTCCCGGGTCCTCCTTTCATGAAGTTTGCATTTTCTCCCATGTCTGCATGGGCTTCCTCTGGGTGCTGCAATTTCCTACTATAGTCCAAAGACATGCATAAATGAATTGGTGATGCTAAGTTTGCCCTATTGTATGTGCGTCTGTGTGTTCACCATGCAGTGGACTGATGCCTTGTCCAGGGATTGTTCCTACCTTGTTTATATGATCTTTGCTTGCAGTCCCTAATTTATGATGTCAGAGGCAAACTTTAAAGGTGATTTGTTGAAGGTTAATGAATGCCTGAAAAGACAGCTTTCATGTGGATCCTGAAACAACAGAAACTGGAGGAAATCATATCAAACTCAGATATTTGCCTATTACAAACAAGGGAAATAAATTTGCACTCTCTTGCTTGTCCAATGATTGATTCAGCCATTCTCTCCTGCAATTGTTAATCTGAGTCCTCATAGTACCTCATTATGTTGTTTGGTGATCATACTAAACCTTCTGGTTTCTACCTTATATTGTCAACCTTGTCAGATCTTTTAGATTTCCCTTTCCTGTCAAGAGTTCAGTGTGCATAAATTTGAATCTTTTGTACCCTCTCAACTATGGAGTAAGAAAGAGAGAGTGCCGTATAGGTAAGATAACTGTCCATTGTAATTTGTGTACAATGTATACTTTATAGTCAATAATTAATTACAGTTCTTAGTACAATGCACTTGGTCAAGATACTGAAGTATGGCGGGATCATTTGGAGACAACACAATTACATAAATTAATGATGATTGAACTTAATTTAGGCAGACAAGTCCACAATTTTTGCTTTTGCCTTGGCCATGGTATAACAACATGATCTATGACAGCAAATTGTTGTAATTGAAGGTCAGAAGTAAGTACATAGTGACCTAATTATTTCCATTATTTAGAAACTTTGTTGACTGCTAAAGAATGCCTTCTCTGAACTGGGACTGTGGTTAATTGCACACATGTTTACTGCATATGGACAGGGTAATATGATGCAGTATCTATAATAATTAAACCCATGATAGCATGACATTTTGTTAAAAAGAAGACAAAAAATAATTTATATAATATATATATATATATATATATATATATATATATATATATATACATACAGTATATATATGTGTGTGTGTGTGTCTATACTTGGAATTTGAAGAGTATAAGGAAGTATCAGGCAGTAAGCATATCTCACAGGAATTTATTACACAAACACCATTATTTGCAAAGCTTGTGGGTCACAAAAATAATGACATCCACCAAAGGGAACTCCTTGCCTCTATGTAAGCTTAATGACACGCTATTCTTCTGGGTGGTCATAACTAAGCATGCTGACCTACTTAAAGCCTGCTGCCTTAGATACTGATTCTTTCAGGTAGCCTAGAACCGGATATACCAAATTACAGCTGCTCTGTTTTTTCTGTTAATCTGTTTTACCACTCTGATATTCATAGTTCTTTCTACATCTAGACTGCAATAATAAAGAGTAAAAAATGTGAAATTAGTGTTGTAGGTTGAAATACTGTATATAAAGTAATATGACTCATTTTTAATGTCTTTTCCTTACAATCCAGTTTGCGGGGGCCTGAGAATATCCTGGCAGCATTGGGAACACTGAATTTCACCCACTATCTACAATATTACAAGTCAGCTGTATTTATGCACTCATAAATCTACTGTACAAAAGAGCAGCTGTAACTATGCTAATGTTTCATTTTTATAGTAGATTGGACATAATTGTTTAGTCAATCAGATAAATATACACACACTGATTAAATCACGTCACAAAACTATTATAGTAAAGATACAGTCATGTGTTAAATGAAAGGTATTTACTGTTCATTTCACTTTGTATGTAAAATAATTCCATAGAAACTTAGTATACACCAACATGCTATTAATTTTGTTAAACTTCTGGGTAAAGGTTCCATTTTATCTGTTTTGGATTCACAATTTTTGAACAGACCCTGTCCCTTCTTGAGGGTCTTCAGCCCACAAAACAATATATTTCATAATAATAGAGACACGGGAGCAAAATTAATGCTTTTCTTCACATTAAGACATAAAAGTACATCCATCCATCCATTTTCCAACCCGCTGAATCCGAACACAGGGTCACGGGGGTCTGCTGGAGCCAATCCCAGCCAACACAGGGCACAAGGCAGGAACCAATCCTGGGCAGGGTGCGAACCCACCGCAGTAAAAGTGCATAAACTTTAAAATAAAATATGGGTCAGACTGCAATAGGCAAAGTTTTTATTATTTCTCCATGCCCCTCTCTACATATGATATATTAACAAAAATACAAAAGTAGTATGTTGCTGTTAATTTTCAACTTTTTGCTATGCAGCAATCATAATCAAGAAATAGTTAGAAGAATGCTAGTAAACTTCAATATCAGACATTGTTTTAAAGTTCACCCCTCCTTTCCCTTGTTTTTTTACCTTTAACCTACCCACCCATTTATCCATGTCAAGTATTTATTATGTGACAGCCAAGTGGTATTTTGACTGGAAAAATAAAAAAGAGCATTTCCTGAGGCTGTTTTACCATTGTGCACATTTTGAAAGCTGTTTAGTGTCTTATAGTGTTTTAGTTGAGTTTCTTTTTTCCAGTTTTCATTTTACTCTGGAGTTAACCCTAAGATCACTTTGTGTTATTTACATAGTGTGAGAGGCAGCCGGCAGCTTATCCCGGCCAACACATCCAGGCTGCTAGATGGAGTCCTCCCTGCAGCATGGAGGTGCCCCAGATTCCCATAGGGCATCATGGGAGATGGAGTTTGACTTCACAGCCCTGCTGGGTGCCGTGGGTGCTATCAGGTGACGCTGCAGGGAGACAAAGGGATTTTTATTTTCCCTATAGCTTGGAAGTACTTCCAAGTCATGGGGAGGGAAGAACAGAAGTACTTCCGGGCTGAAGAAAAATATAAGGCTTCATCTGACCCGGAAGTGCTATTGAATTACATGGACTGAAGGACAGGAGCACGTCCGGGTCAAGGACTATATAAAGGATCATGGGAAACCCAGCAAGCTAAGCTGGAGTTGGGAGGGAGTGTGATGGAGCTGCTGGGAGAGAAGGATTGTATTATTGTGATTTATTGTTTATGGTGGTGGAGGTGCTTTGGGGCACTTTGAAGAAGAAAATTAAAATACTTCTGTGGGCTTTTAAACCAGTGTCTGTGGGCTTTTAAACCATCGTTCTGTTGGGTTTCACAGGGCAACAGCGCCCTCAAGCGTCCACATACTTACAATAGTAATAAAAAGAACCAACAAATAAGAAAAGCAAGTGGCTGTGCACCAGCATATGCTGTTCAGTAATGTCTTCTCAGACGCAAGTCCAAAATGACTGCCATCTCCTGGTGGTGCCTGATTTTATGCAGTCTTGAGTACACCCTGGTTAGTCATGGTGTTACACAAGTAGTCAAACCCAAGGTGGTTTTTAGACTTCCAACCTTACAGGTTTTCTCTTGTCCATCGCCGTGGTCCACGCCAATGCCAATGCTCTTTTTTAGATTCACAACCTCTCGGTTCGGGCCACCTGATCTGATGGGTCTGGGCTGAGGGAGGTCTGTGTCATACATGTGAATATGGGAGGCAGCTATAGGGCTTGAATTGATGTAATTATATGTCGGACTAGGAAATGGCAGTGTTCACTGACCTTTACTTTCTTTCCTCTGCAGACCAGACAAAGGAAATCCTGCCTGAGTCTAAGGACGTCACTTCTGGTTCTAGTCATACTGACACCACTTCCAGTGCTGTTAGTACCACCATCACTTTCTCCATCCCACCTATGTAAATGCCATTATCACTTGGTCAGTCAGTTCTGTTGTGGACTCCAGACCTGTTATTTTTGCCTAAACCTTTTTCTTTTTTCTCATTGTCTTTATTCCACAATATATACACCAACAATCTTACCCAGCTTTGCCTGGGAAATTTCGTAACACAATGGGTGTCATTTATAGTGCTATTAGTTAATCAGTCATGCTAGATTTACTGTGTATCTTTTTATTTTTACAAAGAGATAATATGTAAGTCCATGTTAAGTCCATGCTTTTGATATACATTAATTGAAGATTATTCTTTTAAATATTATTATGTAAGTTTATTTTCTGTAATGACTGATATGATCAATTAACTGTAAATTATTTTTTTTTTGCAAGCAGAAATTCCTAGGCATAACCCCACATCCTTTTTGTTACAGTTTTTTCCATGAATCTCTGAGGAAATGTATACCCTTTTTTATCTTTTAAACTTTTTGTGTATAGTCTTCCCTTCTAATTAATGTCTTTTTCTGGTACTAGTCATTTAATTATATGTTTATTTATTGGTGTGATGATTTCACCACCCTCCTTATCTTTAGTAAAATACTGCCATCACTGTAATGGGCCTCTTAGTGTTTCTGTGGAAATCTCCTGAAGAACTATACATTCATCACTTGATCTTAATACTCTATAATTTTGTGTACATTGAATTATACACATCTAGAACCAATGATGCTGCTGAAAGAAAAAGGATTCTTGACTTGTGAGTTTGGTCAGTTGTTTCAGTAAAGTTTACATTGATTTTCTACTGAAGTGTGTTTTCTTAATTTTATGCTGTTATGCTGTTAAGATCTACAGTATGCAGGCTTATTTTTCTAAGTATTTCTTCTGTGCCTGTTGTGTTATTTTGCTAAACTTTTTCCTGTAATTTTATTCTGTTATTAAATACCTTTTGTAATATGCCAAAAACATTTCCTGGAAGAATGAAAAGTTGCAGCATATTTTGCCACGATTGCAGAAACTGGCAGACCACTAGGATGCAATGAGAAATCATTAGGACCGGAGTCAAACGAACTAGAGAGTGTCAGCACCAGCAGCTCAATAAGCACTAGCCACAAAACAAAAACACTAAGCAAAGAACAAAGTAAAAAAAAAACTGAAGCAAAAGATCACACCACACGGCACCAAGAATTCCAATTAAGCATTCTAAGCAAGAAACTAAGCAAAAATCAAAGTAAAAAAACTGAAGCAAAAGATCACACCACCTCACGCCAAGAATTCCAACTAGGACTTTGAACACATGTTGTTTACAGTTTATCCACAATCTTGAATGACACTGACACTTTGACAATGGCCTTTATAGGTTTACATGTGTAATGTTACGTTGCATGACCTCCATAGCCATTGCCTTATTAGCCTCTAAGAAGGAAAGTAATAAAGAAACTTATTTCTTCGTAGCTGTAAACCCCAAAGCAACTTTCAGAAGCTGAGTAAATAATTCATTTATGGAGATATAAATTGTTAAAGTAAACAGCACTTTCCAACAGGGTCACATACTTTGATAAAACATTAAAATACATATAATGTAGCCACCTTACTAAGTACATACAAGTATATCTAGTAGCAGGTATAAATGCCTCCAGGGCAGTCTCAGTACTTGGAAGAATGTGTCATTAGATATTTTGATCCATACTGACTTGATACCATTATACAGTCACTGAAGATTTTCTGGTCACACATCTATGCTGCAAAGCTACATGATGTTATATTGGGACTGAGATCTGGGTACTCTCTTGGACAGTGGAGACTCACAAGTTGCTGTCATATTCGTGGAATAGTGTGTACATAAAAAGTGTATCATGCCAGAGAGTGCCTAGTTGAGAAAAACTGCCAAAGCAAGGGTACAACCAAAAAGGCACATGGCAGGTAGCCACACAGAAAACCTCTCGATGAGAGAGAGAGAGAGTGAGACACATACTGGCAGTGATGGAGCACCTCAGAAAACCCCAACAACTGTAAGCATGCTGGGAAAAAAAAACACAGAGAGAACCTAAGAGCTCTCAGTTTTGATTGTTCTTAAATTAATATGAATAATATAAATTAGCAAGGACAAAATAAACTATACATCTCTAGAGGAGAGAAGGGGATCATTGCCCTCTCGGGATTTCCACAGTTTTTCCAGATCACAAAGCATTTATAAGCCAGTTCATATACATGGTTTCTTTGGAGAACACCCACTAAGACAAGTGTGCATGATATGTGCATGAGCAGAACAATTTGTACACTTCAATGAACTGTAAACTGTTGGTCATCTTGAGAAGTGTTGTTTACAGCTAGGGGTGTAGCCAGGAATTAATTGCTGGGGTAGATGAGAAAGTAAACAAATCAGTGTCAGGGCTGGTAAGCACAGCACACTGGACACTTTCAGTAATTAAAAATAACATAAGAAAGATTCTGGCACACTGATCAACATAGCTAGCCATTAGTCCATTCACCCTTTCCCAGGCAGAGATATGCAATGGTCTCAAGGTTCATATTCAATATCTGTTCCATATATTGTAAGTACAACTTTTTGTGTTGTGATATATGGCCGGCAGTTTACCCCGGCCAATACCCCCACGCTGCTAGATGGAGTCCTCCCTGCAACATGGAGGGTGTCATGGACATTGGAGTTTTACTTCACAGCCCTGCTGGATACCGTGGGGGCTGCCAGGGGACACTGCAGGGAGGCACGGGGATTTGTATTTTCCATATATCCCGGAAGTACTACCTTGTCACGAGGATGGAAGAAATGAAGTACGTCTGGGCTGAAGAAAATGAAGAAGATTTCATCTTTCCTCTGGGTCGAGGAATATAAAAGGACTGTGGGAGATCCCAGCAGGAAGCCGAGATAGGAGGGTGTGGAACGGAGCTGCTGGGAGTGGAGGAGTAGTATTGTGATTGATTAGTGTATTTATTTATTTTTGAGTATTGTGGGATTGGAGGTGCTTTGTGCACATCAATATTGTAATAAATTTAATATAGAACTTTTACCTGGTATCTGAACGTGTTGTCTGCGGGTTCAGGGGTCAACAGCGACCCCTATCTGTCACAGTGTGAAGAAACTTTTCATAATATTTTTATATGATATATTGTAAAGTATCTTCTCATCTTCTTATATAATACGCAACCATGGCTGTCCGTTTGTCCGTCTATGATTTTAAATCACCTGTTGCTCGCAAACCACTTGAACTATTGACCTGAAATTTGGTACACATGTACTATGTGATGTCTACGATCCGCTTTCAGGGTGATGATTGACCTCCAAGGTTATTGCTCTTTTTATTTTTATTTTATTTTATTGTAGAATCAACTCTCGGCAACTCCCGTACACATGCGCCGTTCTCATCCCTACCACCTTCGCCGTCACTTCCCCTACTTCTTCATATCTTAAATCATTCCTGAGGCAAATTGAAGACTTAAGTGCCAGCTTAAGTGAACAATTAAGGAAAACATACTAAATAATTGCAACACAAACACTGATTTCATCAGTTTTAACGTGAAAAGATGCTGATGAAAGAAGAGAAAAAGCGGGCCGCTAGGGTGGAGAAAAGAAGAGCTGTTCAGGAAGCAGCAAGTGCATCAACCTCAAAAAGAGTATGAAAACTAGGAATGCTCAAGTCAAGTGCGCCGTTACTGGTTAACTTATAATTCACATAACATATTATTTAAGCCAGCAACTTGAGTCCCTTTTTTGTCCATGTATGTGGTAGATTGACAAAGAAAAAACAAAGTTCATAAAGACACACTTTTCAGATTTTTACTTCATTCATGTAAGATTTCATATTTCTATATACTAAATTAGATTTTGGAAATAAATGGTAAAATCTAAATTTTCTCCAATAGAATCTGTAATGATTTTGCTGACCCAAAGATAAATGCTAAATGATCTAGTTTTGTACAATTTGTGTCACTCAAACTTTTATCTAAACCATTTAAATAAATTTTAAAAAGCAATAATCCATGACAGATCTCAAGTTATCTACACACTGAGCCCTTATTCCCTGGCCTCTGTAGTCTGAAGACAAGCCTCTTTTTGGATACGTTTAAAAGTGAAAGGGCTTTTTAGTCATTCTTTCTGCAGTTTAGAACAATAAGTAAAACACAACCCCTCATCTAAACTGACTGTCCACTAGTGCACCTGTACTGGTTAAGTGTTTGTCTATATTTTCATTTATAACTGCTTTCATTAATTTGCTTTAAACATTTGCCAAGTCAAACAGTCTACAGCCACTTGGGTCAGCAAAGTCACCTATTTATGTATAAGGACAATCTTTTCTAGTTTCTGTTCTGCAGTATGTAGTCATTTGTGCAAAAAATATACCTTAACGCTTGCCTCTTTGTTCTAAAATATTGTGTTCAGTGTTGTTCAGTAGATCAATCACTTCCATTACTTGTGCTGTCTTGATGCAGGCAACTAAACCAAGTAAGGAAGAAGTCATTTGTCAAGAGAATTATTTCAAGTTATTCCTTTGGCTTTCCAAGCGCGGTTTCTCAGTACACAACATGCTGTTATTTTAGATATAATTTGGTGTCATATAGGAATCTTTAAAATTCTTATTTAACCATTTTTTAATTTTTTTACCTGCTATTTCTTATATACAGTATAATTATTACTTTAAAATGTAATGTCATGCCCCTTCATCTTCTGATTTTTTTACATTCATATTCTCATTATTAACATAGTCAAAATTCAGTTCTGCAGTAGCATTGCAAAGCTCAAGATACCCATATATGCCTGCACTTCACAAATAATAAGGTAAAACCCCAAAAAGGGCTATAAGGTGTATTATTAATTTGTTTGTTCTTTATTGTAAAATAAGCTTTACTAGATGATGGTTTAAAAAAAACATAAATCCTCCATTTCTTCCTCTACTAATCTTTAAACTTTTTTATTAGTCTGTTAATGCATAAATTGAATTATTTGGCAAACAGCACAAAAGAGAGCCATGGTAGACTTAAAGCTGAAAAATAAAATACAGCAAATACATTATTTGAGCTGTGCGTCAGCTAAACAGGCAATGATCTGGCACGTATTACTTGTTTATGGCAAAAAAAATGAACACTGAAAAAAAAGGCATAAAATTGTAGAAACAAAAGTCAGTCGGACTGTTGTTTCTTCATTCACTGGAGAGGGTGCCACTTATACTGGAGCTAATTTACAGATTGTCAGTCAACATAACCTGCACTTCTTTGGGGATGTTGGAGGAACACCAGAGTGCCCAAGGAAAATAACCAGAGAGATGGGCAGAATGTGTAAACTGGACAACATCTGGGTTCAATATTCAAACTCAGAACACCGAATCCAGCGTCAGTGCTAACTTCTCTGCTTCCATACTTCCCTAGAAACACAGATTTAAAGCCTAAAACAATTCACAAAAAAATTCAAATACATCACGCCATTTAAGCATTATAAAAACTGATGTTTTACAAAGAGTAATAATTAACAAAATTGCAAGCATTCATAACCATTTGTAGCCAATTACATGACTGGTAGAGAACTCATGATTGAAACTTAGTCAAATGTCTACCCTTTAATTGTTCATCAGGTACTGTCTAATGATGGGTTATAAATCTGTTTGGAGGAAGTGTAAAACTGTTAAGAAGTATGGCTGGAAGGTGGAGGAGAGAAACATTTGAATACAGGTGCCTCAAGAAGAGCAATTTACACATAAACTACATGCCTCGTTTTGATCAATAAGCACAAGGATGTGCCTCTGGCATTATTAAACTTATGTTTATTCATCAGCAAGTAAGTTTTTCTCCCTATTGACAGTTTAGCTTTTGAAGACTGAATTTTTCATTGTGCATGTTGGTGGTAGTCGGCAAGATGGAAAGATTGCATGTGTTTTCATTCTTAGTTCTTTACATGTTAAATAATGCGCATTAACAGCTGGGCAGCTTCAAATAAAAATAAGCATCCAATGTCTTTTTATTTCTTAAAGTGTTCAGACTGGTGGGTTATCTTATCCTTTTATCAGGTGTTTTCCCTCTCTTTCCATCTTGCAGTTCTGTGTAAATTTATGACTGCATTCTGTGTTTTATTTCAATGTTTCTTGTGAAATGGAAACATACAACTTTAGGTGTGTTTTCATTTAATGAATTGCATGTAATGACATGCCATAACAAAATACTAGCCACCTCTTATCAAAATATGTATTTTTGAAATTATTCTACTTATAAGAACAGAAGAAATATTGCAAGCATACATTGAATTCTCACTCTTGCATTAATAAAATGGTATGGATGGCTAATTGTAATTGTTCATGGAAATCTTCTTGAGAAGCCAAGCAGGGCCTTCAAATTTAATCACACTTTTTCTTCCTCTGTAAGACCTGCATTGTAATTAAACTATTGATAATCATTATGAGATTAGGTAAACACAGCGTGATAATAGTACATACCCATTGGTAATACTGTTCAACAAGAATACCTTATTGATTTCTTGCATCTGTGGCAATTAGTAATTAGAAAAGAAAGCTGCATAAAAAATAATGTATTAAATCTGTTAGATTTCCATTCTATTCTCATGGAAGTCCAAAATATGAAAAATTCAAAGAATTTCTTGCCAGTAAATTACATTATGAGATTTCAGTAATAAATAAATGGATTCTGAGAAATGCTTATGTAGACAAATAGAACAAGTCAAAGATCACATATCCTATTTATCATTTTCTCTTGAGTTATCTGAAAATATGTCCCTGAACAATGGCTAACCACATCAGTGTCTCTCAAAATAAAATGCGATATATCTGACTTCTGTTGTTCAACTTTTAACACTCAATGTAATATTTATTCCTTTATTAGTATATGTTTTAAAATAATTTATTTCTATATTTTTTGTGCTTGGTTGTAATGCCCTGGGTTTCTGCATCCTTGGGTTCTTCATGTTCCCATGACATCAATAGTCATGTACTGAGATGGAGTAGGGCAATCAGGACAGGAATAGCAATCTTGGTACAAAAGTGGTTCAGTGCATTTATTCACAAACAATCCAAACAGTGTCCAAAAAGATCAATAAATAATCCTCAAATACAATATCATTGTGGAGGTTAAAATCCATCGATAAATAAATCCAATAAATAGGTTAAAATCAAGAATAACTACAAAGGCTGAATTGGCTTAATTTTCTTGACTTGGCTTTTAAAGCCCAGTGTGTCTCTCGATTGCTGTCTCCCAGTCTTGGGCTGTTCAGCCCACAGAACTTATGCTATTAAGCACAGTCAACCTTAAGCTCTTGTCCCCATCATCATCCTTTGGCATAGGCAGGGACCCTGAGAGCCCCGCTTCCACATCCCTCCACCATCCTTCAGAATATGAAAGATGGCCATCACAGCAGTCAGCCACTCCTGCTTCTCTGATCCACAACAGGAACACCATTCCTCTTGCTCGTCATGGGGCATCCTTACCACCTTGCCTCATTTTCTCAGCACTGTTTTATCTCCATTCTTTTTCCATTTTACTTTGTGGTTTTTTTTTTATTTCTTTTAATTTTATCCCCCTTTCTTGTTCTCAGACCCCTTTATACCCAGTGAGTGCAAGTTCAGCAAATAGTCCATACAGCCTGACTGAGTAACAGCTAAGCTATCTGTGTTTAAATGTTATGTGCAATTATCCAATTTCCTCATCGTGATCTCCACAGCAGCACAACTTTTCTTCTGCACACCTGCACTCACAGGGTCTGATCTGCTCCACTGATTTTAAAATCATGCACCACCATGGACCCCAGACGTTCTTTACCACACTGAAAGTCTATAGATCTGCCATCAATGACTGTTAATGTTAAAAACAATATGACATTTTTTGGTAACTTCATGTTCAGTTACTGTTTATTAAATGTAAATAATAATAATGTGTAAAAACTGTGATTTTTTTCAATGTATAAAGTTGATAATTAGCATTTCTTAAATGTATTTAAACTCTGCTATATGGCCGTACAGTAATCCCTCGCTATATCGCGCTTCGACTTTCGCGGCTTCACTCTATCGCGGATTTTATATGTAACCATATTTAAATATATATTCCAGATTTTTCGCTGGTTCGTGGGTTTCAGTGGACAATGGGTCTTTTAATTTCTGGTACATACTTCCTCGGTTGGTTTGCCCAGTTGATTTCATACAAGGGACACTATTGGCAGATGGCTGAGAAGCTACCCAACCAGAGCGCGTATTACATATTAAATAAAACTCCTCAAATATATTGTGAGCACAGGGGCTGTTCGCACCCCTAGAGGATACGGCCGCTCCTCAAAAAACGCTGAAAGATTACCTTCACATTGCTCCCTTCCTTGCTGGGATTACTTGTGGCTGCTTTGTCAAGCGACATGCTTCCCACACGGTGCTTCGCATATTTAAAAGATGAAACAGCACGTATTGATTTTTGATTGTTTGCTTTTCTCTCTCTCTCTCTCTTGCTCTGACATTCTCTGCTCCTGACGGAGGGGGTGTGAGCAGGGGGGCTGTTCGCACCCCTAGACGATAGGAACGCTCATCTAAAAATACTGAAAGATTACCTTCACATTGCTCCCTTCCTTGCAGCTGCTTTGTCAAGCGACATGCTTCCTGCACGGTGCTTCGCATACTTACAAGCTCGAACGGCACGTATTGATTTTTGATTATTTGCTTTTCTCTGTCTCTCTCACTTTCTCTGACATTCTCTGCTCCTGACTGAGGGGGTGTGAGCAGAGGGGCTGTTCACACACTGGCCTAGAGGATACGGACGCTCCTCTAAAAAATGCTGAAAGACTACCTTCACATTGCTCCCTTTCTTGCAGCTGCTTTGTCCTGCGGTGCTTCGCATACTTAAAAGCCCAAACAGCCCTATTGATCTTTGATTGTTTGCTTTTTTCTCTCTCTCTCTCTGACATTCTCTGCTCCTGACGTGCACTCCTTTGAAGAGGAAGATATGTTTGCATTCTTTTAATTGTGAGTTGGAACTGTCATCTCTATCTTGTCATGGAGACACGTTTAAACTTCTGAAAAAGAGACAAATGTTTGTTTGCAGTTCATGTCTCTCTACAACCTCCTGTGTTTCTGTGCAAATCTGTGACCCAAGCATAACAATATAAAAATAACCATATAAACATATGGTTTCTACTTCGCGGATTTTCAACTTTCGCGGGGGGTTCCGAACGCAACCCCCGCAATCGAGGTGGGATTACTGTATTGTAAATTACATTGTGACATATGACAATCTTAGAAGTGCTGTTCCTGAACCAAAAATATTTTCCACAATATTACAACATATGAAAATATGAAACTGGGCGTTTTTTGCCCAGCATATGAGGTGGGATGGCCAGTTCACTCCCCACCTCCATACCAAACAAATTCTTATTGTCTTTCATCTTCTGTGTGACCTCCTGCAAGTCATGGCCTTCCTCTAACTAATCTTTGAATTTCAAGCTCATTGCACACTAGACTAAAAGCCCCTTTCAGATTGATCCTCTGGATAGCTTCTGGTGTCAGTAATGCTCTTCAGACCCTGGGGCTATCCATCTAGAATATCCCATCCCTATAATGGTGCCAGTGCTTATATCTTAAAATTAATTTTAACCTTGGAGGAACAAGTAACACAGAGGTAATTTGTTCACTATAAACAATCCTAATACATTGGGCTTCCCTTCTGCTTCCTTTCAAACTGGGGGATTTCTATTAAGTTATGCTTTGTACCATATTTCCATTATTCTGCTTTCAAGTCCTTGCTGGGCTTTGTCCCAGCTCCGTAGCTTTTTGTTTTGCCTGACACTACAGACATGATCTGCCATCTCAAAACACTACTTTTACTATATGTTAAGTTATGAATAGAAAATATATACCCATTTTAAAGTCATACTTCAGTGGTTATTAGACAGAAGTCGAATCTTGGTTTTCATTTAGGAGTCAAAACTGGTTTGATATACACATTCAGTGTTTTTGTGGCAAATTAGGCATTTGAAAACTTTCTTTTTTAGATAAAACAATGACTTAATTTGAATCATAAGATGAAACTTGTGAAAACTGTTACACAGCAGAAGCAGAAAAGTATATCACTGAAACAATTCTATATGCACAGTACATGTATGTATTATTGTACCTGTGCAGTTAAGGGCAGAAATCTCTGACTGCACTTCCTGTACTATGAATATGACAGCAATTGAAATGAGTCACAGCTACAAAATACATGTGAAGTAAAATATTTTTAATTTATTTGATGAACAGAATATATATTTCCAGCAAATTATGTGTTAAGGTACATATTTTATTAGAGGTAAATGTTAGGGATAGCATGTCATAGTATGTCTCAGCTGGGGTTACTCTCCAGGCTGGTGTTTAAAAACATGTTTTATGACCTTTTATTCATTTTTCATTCTTTAATTTATTTTACTTTTGTTGATTATGTGCATTCTTTGTTTTTTATTTTCTTTATGTATGCCTGTTCCAAGTGTATTGTGGCTGGTCCCCCAAGGGGCAGGGCCACTTGGCAATCACTGCCAGAACCTGTTCTTGGTCCTATAAATCTGGAGTGTCTAAAGTCTTAAATACAACAACACACTGCCTGCCAATAATACAGTATATCCTACTATTTTGGCCTAAGCATTGCTGATGTCCTTTTCTTGATTAACAACAAGGAAATAACTTCATCTTTGACTCACCAGGAATGTTGCTTAGCATCTGATTACAAACCTTTCCTTAAGATTTACTAGGAAAACAAAACAGACTATAGCTTTAATCCAGAATGTGTGTCAGTGACCTAAATGTTGAAGGGACTGAAGCCAAAGTTAATGCAATTATATCCTCATTAGTGGTGATGCAGAAGTTTCCATGCATGCCCAGCTCGACATGCCGAGAGATGATTACAGACCCACACACAATCGTGCAAGCAGCCAGTAACATCAACTTCCTAGCAATGCACAGAGTCTGCTGGTGTTTCATTAATGTGTACTGAGGATCTGTTTGCCATCAGTAGTGGCTATTGGAGGTAAAAACAAGGAAAATATACAAAATTCACAAGTTGGTGTAACTGCTCTCAATTTAAAATTGAAACAGTAATTTGTAGTTGAAGTCACACCGAATTTTTCTCTGTTTTAAGATAGACAAGTTTTCAAATTCGCCAATGCTTTTCAATGGGAGATTTTGAAATTTTAAAACTGTGTAGAATGCGATCTCTTCAAGATATTTCAACAAAAATTCAACCATCTTGACAAATTTCTTTATAGAGTAAGTGTCCCACATTTCAACAAAATTGGTCCATGGGGGAAGAGATGGATGGACAGACAGACATGACTGTCACAATAGATGCTTTGCGCAATGCATGTAAACACAATTAAAAAACATTTGCACAGCATTATATTGTTACAAGAAAGAGTATGAAAAATCTTGAACAATGCTAAGGAGTCTAAGATATCAAAAACTAGCTGCATGTGGTCTTTGGGACAAAAAACAACCCGTAGACTCGCTAGCAGTTTTACTGTATTTGTGGACTTGGAGACGTGTCAGTTAACTCTTAAGAATTACCCAGGGCAGAGGACGTGGAACCACCTGTGCTTGCTGCCCCACTGGCTTTCATAAGAAGACACTGGCAATACCATATCTTAGCAGAATCGCTGGCATACAGTATGTTTCCTAATAATTTGCGTCTCAAGAAAATACCTCCAGATGGACAATTTTGTTATTGAAAACTTGAAGCCTTGCCATCCGTTGCTGAGTTGTTTCACTTGCGCGTTGTTGAACCACGGCATTTGCTTCCTGTCGATGTTAGGTCTCTTCATCTGTGTCATTAGCATGACGTCGTTGTTGCATTGCAGCTTTTGCTGCACACAGGTCTTTTGCAGTGAGAAGTGAGGTGCATGCAAGAGCCAAAAAAATGTAAAAGTGCATACATGCGCCATCTAGTGGCTGTGATTGAACATGAGCAGAGGCATAATGCTCCATACAGCTACACCCACACATAGGTCTTTCATTTATATATGTCTAATGGTGCATTCACTTTAAATATTAACATGCACAGGGAAGGGAAGAACAATTGCAAGATTAAAAGATGAAAATAAAGAGATAAAAGTAAAACTAGTGGTGTATTACTCTCATATCCAATAATACTGTATGCAAGGATTACTTGACTCTGTACATTAATATATTCAGAATCACATATAATGTATATAATGACTGTTTTCAAAAATGTGACACAGATACCGTATGTGTCATTTAATTTTTTTTTGTTTAATGGCATTTGCAAAACTAATCCAAGGTCTTTCATTACCCACACCCATCATTACCTGTAGTTTCACAGGGATGTAGTTCATCACATGCTCTACTTCTTTTATCATTATGATCAATGTAGTCCTCATTGTTAGAGTAAATCTAAAGTGACATACAATAATTGTCAAGTTAAGGTAGAACAGGCACATTACTCTACTACAAGATGTAAACTTGATATGTTAAGAGATAGCCCTTTCTACTGCAAAGTCAAAAAAGAAGAATATTTAAACCTAAAATTTCTATCTATCTATCTATCTATCTATCTATCTATCTATCTATCTATCTATCTATCTATCTATCTATCTATCTATCTATCTATCTATCTATCTATCTATCTATCTATCTATCTATCTATCTATCTATCACGTTCATACAGTATCAATACAAATTATTCACTCCCTTGGAAGTATTTATTTATGTATTTACCTATGTGTGTATTTAATTATTTTTTTTTATACAACATACACTCATAATGGCTTTAATTTGGCTTTTAAAAATATTGATATAAAGAAAGAGACTTTTAAAGTCAAAGTGAAAACAGATCTCTGCCAAGTGGTCTAATTTAATTACAAAATGTAAAACACAAAATAGTTGGTATAATATACCATACCATTTTCTAAGTCCCCTTAATCCTGAGAAGGGTCGTGGGAGGGCTGGACCCTATCCCAGAAAGCATAGGTCGCAAGACAGGAATAATTTCCTGGATAGGGTGCCAGTCAATAGCAGGGGAACACACTCACACTGACGCACACTCACACTGATGCACACACACACTAGGGCCAATTCAGTGTTGCCAATCCACCTAACCTGCATGACGTTGGACTGTGGGAGGAAACCGGAGCACCTGGAGGAAATCCATGCAGACACGGGGAGAACATGCAAACTCCATGCCGGATGCTTCCTCCCCTTTTAAAACGAAACACCTAAATCATCACTGGCACAGCCAATTAGTTTTAGAAGTTGTATAATTAGTTCAGTAGAGATCACCTGTTTGTAGTCAATGTGTTTTAGTTTTGGGCTGGGTGGGGGGCTGTTATGCATGCCACCAGGAAAGCCAAGTTATATTTTTTCACCATTGCTGTATTTGTGTTAATGGATTTGAACCAGAATTACCACAGCAAAACCATAA
The DNA here is from genome assembly GCF_900747795.2 of Erpetoichthys calabaricus. Lineage (NCBI taxonomy): Eukaryota > Metazoa > Chordata > Cladistia > Polypteriformes > Polypteridae > Erpetoichthys > Erpetoichthys calabaricus. Next base: position 70,651,812 of record NC_041396.2, read on the forward strand.
ATTATGTTGTGTTTTCAACATTTATGTTGAAGAGCAGGGTTTTACTGCTTATTATAAATGTACACAAGTCCTTCTCTATTTGTAATCACTCTGTCCAAAACTATTCTAATATGTACATCCAAAGTTCACTATCTACTTTGAAACCTTCATATTCTGAATCTGCATCTAAGAAAATGTAAAATGCGCACATGCACCTGCAAAATGTTCAAATTCAAATCATTCCAGAAAAGATGAAGAGCATGCTACAGGTAGATGTGTCTCATTGCAGCATTTGTTTTGTTTAAAAGTGTTGTGCTTTTGATATTTTGCTGTTATTTTTGCCCCAGTAATTAATGAAAAATGTTTATAAAGTGGACACGAAGAATGTAACTGCCCCTGCACCATCCCCTCCTCACGCCACCCAGACACACTTTAGTTTTTCAGTCAGCAAGCAACCATTCTTTTAAAATTTTATTGTGATTAGCATTATATCCATTTATTGTGTATTTTAAATGTTCTTTTAAATCACAGTACATTAACATTCCAGTGCAGAATGAAATGTAATTGGTTTCTGAAAGTGAATTTAGTCATTACTAGCCAACCCGCGGTGTAACATACGCCGCATAATTATGTATTGATGGGTGAACACTTGCTGAACGACACAGTTGTCCAAATGGGGTGGGTTTGTGGATACCACTGTGAGTGAATGAAAAGATGGACCTCTGGAGAGAGCAACATACAATTGTCCGTGACTGAAAGCGGGATCGTCTGTGACGATGGAGGCCACGCTGGTGAAAGTTACTTCGTCGGTAGGGATAAGTTTCAGCACTTGTTCATTAAGGTGTAGTGAGTCTTCGTTGTTGACGCTTAATATAGCTTGCATACTGAGTTGTTCCAGAGTCATAGTTGAGAAACACTTTTTTAATGTCTTTTAAGCACAAGGAAAAATTCAACATGTGAAACATCCGTAATGTAATAAGCCACCAAGAAAAGTAACATTGCAACAATGCACGCTACGATCCGATCGCTGTAAACAGAAGTGAAAACAAAATCGAGGCCGGTGCGTTTTTTAACTGCCTTGTAGCACAATGGTAGTGCTACTGTTTTGCAGTACGGAGACTGTGGAAGATTTTGGGTTCGCTTCCCGGTTTCTCCCTGTGTGGATAGCGCTTTGAATACTGAAAACACTGGTATATCAATGTAATGAAGTATTATTATTCTTATGCGTCCAGCGCTCTCTCTCTTGCGCGCCTGTATGCGTGTGTGTGTTGCTCGCTCTCTCTCGCTCGCTCGCTGCACGTGTTCCTGCAGGCATAAGTGAATGAAAAGATGGAACTCTGGAGAGAGCAACATACAACTGTCCGTGACTGAAAACTGGTTTTGGCAGATACATGCACATCTTTTTGAAAGTTTGGCCCTGTGCCTTATCAATTGTCATCGCAAAGGCAAATCTAACAGGAAATTGTCTTCGTGTTAAAGTAAAAGGCAAATATCTGCGACAAACAAACTGTTTTACACGCTGCATACCAACCCGCGGCGTAGTATACGCCGCATAATCATGTTTTTTAATCAGAGGAAAAAAATGAACATTTGCAAAATCCGTAACGCCGCTTTCAGTAAGTACAATGCACACGCGTTTAATTTGTCATCCACTTTTTGCCAGCCGTCTTTTCTGGTTTGGGCTGCTTTTGCAGGGTTACCGCTTGTGCATATTAAATCTTGAAATCCTTCGAGTAACTAATTAACTAACACCCACCCACCCAGCTTGTGAGAAAAAAATGTGCCCGTTCTTTCATCATTTTGTTGCAGCCTATCAAAGACTTGCTGATCATGTTTTCTAGAGTCAATATACAGTGGAACCTCGGTTCACGACCATAATTCGTTCCAAACCTCTGGTCGTAAACCGATTTGGTCGTGAACCAAAGCAATTTCCCCCATAGGATTGTATGTAAATACAATGAATCCATTCCAGACCATACGAACTGTATGTAAATATATTTTTTTAAAGATTTTTAAGCACAAATATAGTTAATCATTACACCATAGAATGCACAGTGTAATAGTAAAAACATTGAATAACACTGACACAAACACCCAGGCACCCTGCTCAGCTCTCTCTCTCTCAGCAGCACGCGAGCCTCCCCAGCCCCCCCTCTCTCTCTCAGCAGCACACGAGCCTCCCCCCCTCTCTCTCTCTCAGCAGCACGCGAGCCTCCCCAGCCCCCCCTCTCTCTCTCTCTCTCAGCAGCACGTGAGCCTCCCCTCCCCCTCTGTCTCTCAGAAGCACGCGAGCCCTCTCTCTCTCTGTAACATTGCAGCAGTTGTATAAACACTTTTTTTTTAAATGAGTTTTAAGCACAGGGGGAAAAAAACCCAGCCTCCCTGCTCAGCTGCATGCGCGAGGCTCTCTCTCTCTCAGCAGCACAGAGCCTCCCCAGCCACCCTCTCTCAGCAGGACGCGAGCCCCCTCCCCCTCTCTCTCTCAGCAGCACGCGAGCCTCCTCAGTCCCCCTCTCTCTCTCTCTCTGAGCAGCACATGAGCCTACCCAGCCCCCCCCCCCCTCTCTCTCAGCAGCACGGGAGCCCCCTCCCCCTCTGTCTTTCAGAAGCAGGCGAGCCCTCTCTCTCTAACATTGCAGCAGTTGTATAAACACTTTTTTTTTAAATGAGTTTTAAGCACAGGGGGAAAAAAAGGAACATTTGAACAAATCCGAACTTTATGTAAAAGCCAACCAAGATAGTAACATTGCAGGAGTTCACCATTTTTAATCAGGCGACTGACAGTAGTGGAGTCAGGCACAGAGAAGGTCAGCTACTGAGAAAGCGTCTCGACTGTTGCAGGGCGGTGAAGCAGGTGAGACGCTAATGAAAAAGGGGCACAGGGCTTATTGGTTTTTAAAGACTGCTTCCTTCATTGTGTTTTAACTTCAGTTTTAAAGGATTGCGCGGCTCTCTCTGTCGCGCTGCCTGTGTGTGCCTCTGTCTCTCTCTCTCGGGCTGCCTGTGTGTGCCTCTGTCTCTCTCTTGGGCTGCCTGTCTGTGCCTCTGTCTCTCTGTCGCGCTGCCTGTGTGTGCGTGGCTCTTTCTCTGGCGCTGCCTGTGTGTGCCTCTGTCTCTCTCTGGCGCTGCCTCTGTGTGAACCAAGGTTCCACTGAGGTTGACTAATGAAAAGTTAACGTGGCTCAGAGCTGCATGTGGACTGTGGCACAGACAAACAGAAATGATGGCATGTTTTCCGAGGCGTCGCGTCCGAGTTGGTGGGCGTGGCTATGCGAGTTGTCGTCGCATCCAATGGTCTTAGAGTTGGTGGGCGTGGCTCCTTCGTGCGTGCGCTATGGGTGTCTTACTTGTCGGCGGCTTAGTGAATCCACGCCCCTTCCGACGTGCTTTCCATGGTTGGCTACTTGTCTTCTGGCTTAGTGAATTATATATATAGATGTTTACTTTTTTACTGCAGCTAAACATACACACTAGAGTCTAAGTAGTGTTAAACAAGTAAGTCATTAGTGTTTCAGATGCTTTATGGTTTGCAGAAGTCCTTGGTGAGCTGTAATACACTTGTGTGAATATTTCATTGACCTGGTCAATAACTAGCTTCCAAAGGCACTGAACTGTCTCAAAGTTAACACAGTGTGAAGCCCCAGGGCATGTACAGCCACCCTAACCCCGACACAGACAGGCAGAACACAGGTTAAGCACACAACACCTGGTTTATTTTCACTTCAGCACACACTGCACAAATCACCAACACAGCACGACACAGTCCCATCTCTGCCACCAGTCCCTTCGCCCCTAACTCCTATTCAGGCTTTGTCCTCTTCCTCCCATCTCTGGTTATCGAATGGTGGGGACTGGCCACTTTTTATAGGGCACCTGCAAGGACTCCACGTGTCCAATGAGCTTCTTCCGGCCACAATTTCAGGCGTGGTGGAAGTGTGGCCAAATAGGGCCCTGAAAACTTTCATGTGCCCCCTGGCAGTGGCCACGGGCCCCAACAAGGTTGAGCTCCCATATTCATGACCTGTGGCCCTGCTGGAAACCAAAGGGGCTATCCTCTGTCAGTCCAGGGAAGAAACTATACTGGAAATATAACCTTCCATGCTCAGGGTTTCCTGGCCGGGCAAGGGCTCCAGCTGTCCGCCATACAACAGGCACAATAAAAGCACAACTACTGTTTCAATTGATTGTGACCCTTTTTGACATTATTTTCTTGGTATTTGAGGAACCATTCTTATTGTTATAACATTACATGCAACAGTTTGCAGAGTGAAAGTCTGAAAAAGTGATGAAAGATGTAAAAACATGGCTGAAAACAAGTACGTTGCATGCACACTTATTTGAGCATGTATGATCTCTTCTCCTATTTAAAATTCCTGAGCTTTAGAATGAACTATTACATTTATTGACAAGTTCGTACAAAATAACTGCATACTACATCTGTTCAAGAAGCAGTGATTTAACTGGCATATAACCATGGTGGCATTAAGACTTCAACCGCACTACCTCCACCGAATGGATCCCCACCAAATACAGATATACTCACAAATTATGAACGTCATATATGCAAATCAGGAATAAAACAGAAATTAAAGTAGAAAAAAGTCCAAAACTTTATATTGGGTCAACTGCACCTTCCTCTTTTTGTTTGTTTATTTGTGCAATAAAAGAAACAAACTGATGAATGCGACATTACATCTGCTGGACTCAAACTTTTGTTCAGATATCATAATTAACAGAAACATTTTTTAAATGCCACTTTGTGGTAAAAAGGTGATATGGAACTGAGCATTTTGGAGCAAAATAAAGTAAAAGACCAGAAAAGGGCCTTTCATTCTAGTTTGGCTTTGTTTTGTGTATCTTTTCTCCTGCATCTTCGCAGTCATCTGCCACATTGTTGGTTGTTCACATCTATGCTGACGAATTCATATTGACGCTAAAGCTGCTAGAAGCGGTGATACCAACTCCCTCTTGACTACTTGTAAGGTCACTCTCATTAGTCTCAACTGCAGTAATCACAGTTTGTTCTAAATAATTATTCAGATCACTATTTTATTTAATATTTTAAACATCTGAAACAGTTTTCGACACAACAGGGTCCTTTACTTTCCTCTCAGTTTTATTTTTTCTTTTCATTGCACCACTGGGCTGTTGTTTAAATGACCATCCATATGGATGCTTGCTCTTTATGTGCCACTGCAAAACATCAAATGCATGATCTTATAACAATGACCTTTTATCATACCCAACTCATTTCAGCCAAGAAGGACTCATATTTTTGTTTTAAATGCTGTTTATTTCATTCTGACTGGATAGGTTTATAATATGGAGGATCAAAATGGTACAGGAATGTATGCTGATAGTGGATTGCTGTGGGCACCTGTACTGCCAGTGAATACGTGGATTTTTACTGTTATTAGGCATTTTTTCTCTTGCATGGTAAGGCTCCTTTGCCATCAGGGACAAAAGGCATGCACCTAAATGGTAGATCTGGCCATGCATATTATAGTCTTATCTTTTCAACCTCACATAATAACACTAGTAAAACTTCCTTTTAACATCAATAAATTAGGTGCAATTTGGTTTTGCAACTATTGCTGTTTAATATCAACCATATATACTGTTTACCTCTCTTTCTTATTTGTCCTATTGGTCTTGTTAACGTTCCTTAATTTTGTGACTTACAAAAAATTTTGCCCCCCATGCAAAATTTTCAGTGGATGCCCACACTCACAATCCCCATGCTACCTAACATAGCTAAATAAGGATTTCAAAGAATAACTTGGAAAATCAGACGTTTCCAGATAATAATAATAATAATAATAATAATAATAATAATAATAATAATAATAATAATAATAATAATAATAATAATGTGCAAAGCTGATAGAGAGAAACCTGAGCACTTGGCCTCAATGCTGGATTTGCCTTAAAGTGCATCTACTAAATACTATGCAATCAATATTTATCAATAGCTATGCAATAAATTATTTTGCATTTTATATTTGTAATTCTTTTGCAGAGATCTATTTTCAGTTTAGCACTCATGGATCTTTTTCCATCAAAAAAGCCAAATTAAATCTACTGTAAATCAATGCAGTATATTATTAAAATGTGAAAAGTTCCAAGGGAGCGAATACTTTTTATAGTCAAAGTATGTGTCATATTGCTTATCCTACCCAACACCCCATTCCCTTTAATCAAGTCAGACAGAATAAGGTTATTAACACATACTGGGGACCAGTTTTTTCTCACACACAGTGTACTCCGATGAAGAGAGAAGATGCTGTTTTTGTACTCTATTACAGAAAATACTTTGTAGATAAAGAAGAATCTTATTATTATTATTTTTTTAAATTAAAACATGAGTGTCCTTTATTTAAACTAACTTGTAAACAAAGCTGGTGTTTTGTTTTATGCAAAATGGCAAATTGAAGAAATCTAACAGAGCACTTTCTCTTCATTTAGGTGCATTTACATAACAAATTTGAATATATTTTAATTTTCACCGATCAGCATACAGGTAAATGGCATACTCCATACCGCTTATGTCATTAAGCATTATGTAAAGTCCTAAACTAGTTAAACATATTATTATGAATTTTGGGTGGATATATGGTTCAAAGAAATAAGACTTCTTAAATGTAAACTGTTTCCAGAGAGCAAAATATGGTGTGCAATGTTATATATGGTCTCATTTTCTAATTTGAATGTGCTGGACAAATGCCAGGATGTCCTAGATAAACTGGCAAGCAGTTTCAAAAACTGTTTCTCTCACAGCCCTAAGTCTCAGAGCACATTCTGGGATTCTTCTCCTATGCTGCATTGGAATTATTTCTTTCCACAGCTTTAAAACACTTGTCTTTCACTTCATCATGGTACGGTTGACAAAGATTTATTTTTAAATAGCGTGATTGACTCTTTCATATTTATATTAATATTATATTTATATTTATGAATATTATTTAGAGTTTTATTTGTTGCATTTTTGATACTTTGTTTCCTTTTAGATAAAAATGTCTTAATACAACGAGTCACCAAGGGAATAGGGTGACTAGAAGGATAGCTCATCTAGAATACCCCTCATTAACAGCTAATTTTGCTCTCATTTATATACTGTATTGTAATTGAAGCACTATGACTGCCCGGGGTTACATAAGATAGACCCATAGTTGACTATGAAATTCCAAATAGACCAATCAAAAGATAATAGGTTTTGGTGATTTAAATGTAATTGGCTATGGGTTGAGATATAATTTATAAAAAAATCTATCAATTTCCTTTGAATATATAATTTGATCTTATGACACAGACATCAGTTTCTTCTTGTTCTTATTAAACTGCTAATTTTACATTATATCTTTTTATATATTACAAAAAAATCTGCTGCATTTAAAAAAATTCAGTCATCAGTAAAATAAAACAACCATCATTTCACTTACCATATTCAAGTGTCTGCTCTGTGCCAGTTAAAAAAAACTGAGCTGGTTGAATAAGGCCTGATATAATAATAATAACTCTTTGCATTTATATAGCGCTTTTCTCACTACTCACAGCACTCAGCATTTGCAGGTAAAGGGCCTTGCTTAAGGGCCCAATAGAGCAGAGTCCCTTTTGGCATTTACATGATTCGAACCGGCAACCTTCCAATTGCCAATGCAGATCCCTAGCCTCAGAGCCACCACTCCAATTACCAAGTTGCACACAATGACTACTTTACTTCATAAATAAAAGCCTGAATATGCAGAGAAAAGGCATTTATAAACAACTGAACACTAATGTTCTTTGTCATAACTACAATTGTACCAGTGCTATTGTTTTTCCATCTATTACTTGAGATAACATTTAACGAAGGTTAATTAAGAATTAGTACCAGTAAGCAGTATGTTTCTAATCAGCCCTTGGTCGCTAGAATAGCTACAACAAGAAGGAGGATGACAAGTCCATTTCTGTATACTATAGGTTTTAGTCCAGTTTTGTAATTCTAACAATTATACCACCACCCATCAATCTTACAAAATATTGCATTCCATTATTGTGTTGTGGATTGTATCAGGTTACTTTGAGCAATTTACTTTAAATTACAATGTTGCTAGTTCAATCCACACCATAGACTCTCTGAAAAAAGGTCAGGCATATTTCCACTTTTATATCAACAAATCTGAAGAGTATATTTTAATATTCATTGTGCATTCACAGTATACAGAACATACAGAGTACTAGCTATCATAATTGACAGATATTGAAACCTGCAAAGAAATGCTGTGTGTCACACCTCCACTGGTGCCAAGATACCAGCTGCAAGGTATTCAGTAGGAATCATTCCTTTACAGATGTTTCGTCCCTTTAATCCTGGAACATCTCAGGATGGTGGGGCAGCGGTCAAAGATGTCTCACTGCAACACCCTGGATTTAGAACCTCAGGAACTTCCATGATTCATTAGCTGGAATCTTAAATTCCCCAGTACTTGTCTTTCCTTCATAGCCACAGCCAAAACCATATTTTCTCAGCCTCCTCAGCAGGATCTTTCATTTCTTTCTGTAGCTTTAAGGAAGTCATCCCACTGTTCTTTAGAAAGTACTTTACTGAAATGTCGTATGAAGCCAAAGCAGATACATTGTGCCAGCAGGTTGGCATACTATGCCTTCTTCCTTTCATACATTTCTTGGGTGCTATCTTCCCAGGGTACAGTCAGTTCAACCAGCAATTACTTCTTGTTTATTGAGCATGTGACTATGTCAGATCTTAATGATGCAATGGTGATCTCAGTAAGGAAACTTAGCTGCTTACCTATGCCTGCTCACATAACCCAGTCTTTCCTTTTGACCAAGATTGGTGTCCTTTCTTGTGCCAGGTGGAACTCCACACCTCCTGCTGCTGTTACAAACTTTGACACATGGACTTTGAATTTGTCTGGATTGCAAGCTCCACCAACGTCATAAGCATCAGGTTGTGTCGCCATCTGTATTGACCATGGGCCAAGGTGATCTTACAGCAACACAGGATGTGATGAAGGTTTGCTTGAACTACACTTACACAGGTCACACTTCTTTTCCAAGAAAAGTCTTTTTGGCTAGGCTCAGGAAAATGTCTTATGTGGCACTGAAATATTCAGATTTTGAATCTGAAATAAAGGAAATTATGATGAGCAGAGGCTTGGTTCACATTTTGGCTTGATTACTATCCAATTTGAGTTTGCAAGTTGTAGTAGTATGAGTTTTTTTTTTCTGTTTTTCACTATTAATCACATGCTGCATATTTTTTGGGCTTTAAGTAATTAAAGAAACCAAGCTTTAACCATAGGAGTAGGGACAATCTCTAAAGGGTAAATGTGTGTGCTTTTAGATTTTTGCTTACCTTTGATTTACACACTTTTTTAAAATAAATATAAGTATGTCTATGGTGATTTTTATCAGCGATGGATTTTGTTGACAGTAGCACTCTGAAAGCAGAACTTTAGTTATTTCTCCAGCTCTGCACACAAATCAGTGTAAAGAGTGCCCTTTACAAAATATGAAAGAAGGGAGTTAAAAACAGATCATCCTAAAAAGATTATTCCTGTTCTTGCCAAACATGCAGCTCAGCTTGCCATCCTTCATCATGAATGTGATTTTTGTGTGCAAGACTTTTGGTACTGCAAGACAAATTTTCAGTTTTTTCATCACATTTTGCAGATAATATGGACAGTGTAACAGAAGGCTTAAAGCTGAAAGTAGTTAAACTCTTAGGTAACTTAAAAATAAGTTTACCAAAGTTTCTTTGTATGATTTCTACAGACAGTAAATTTTTCAGGTTTTGTTTCCAAGGTTTTGCATACCTACTGTGCATGTGGCATCAGACCTGTGAACAGGTCTTTTAACAAAAGTCAGTTGCTAAAAGCAAGTATAGAGGTACACTAATAGATATAAATCTTTGCAATAAATTAATTGTTGCAATGTTTAGCATCTCATATTTGTGCAAAAACTAGCAGTTTTGTGTTCATGGCCAGAACAATGGTAAATAATTACTCTCTGATTCGTGTTTGAGTATTTCACTTAATAGGTTTTAGTAAATAATTGTATAATTGAACTATTTCTTAAATTAGTTAAAGTTAGTGTCTGTGATTAATATATGGGTTAGTTTGCGTGGAGTCATAAGCTTGAATAGATTATATGGCCCACTGCTCAATCTATTATTGACAATTCAGCCCAGCACCAAAAAAGATTGCCTAACCCTGGTGTAGGGGTTCTGGTAAAAATTGATGGAATGATGACTGCTGAGGAATATGAATAATTTTTATCATGGTATATCTTTGGCAATAAAAAAAAATCTTCTGTCAGGACAAAACCAAAGTCTGCTTGGTCATTTGTTCAATCAATCTGTCTATCAATCTGTCAAACTATCTAGCAGCTAGCTAGTGTAAAAATGAGGAAAACATGCAAATAAAATGTTGAGGCAAGGTGGTTGTCCCCATATAATTGTCACTCCAAAAATAAAGTACAAATCAAAAGTAATTAATGTTGTTATGATGTGAGATGATCTTCATCTGGCTCCAAGATGGTGTCACTTAGGAGAACAAGAAGAGGTGGGTTCAGCTAGTCTGAAACAGGAAGTGACATCATTAGAGACACAATCATCAATCACTGCTTCTGCAGTGAGATGAAGAGAAAAGGCATTAGGCAACAGTGCCAACCCCTGGTTGGGAGTGTAATTATATTTACATGAGCCAAGTTGTCTCCCATGTGTGTATCACTAGCTAGCTATAAACCCAAACACACAACACAACCATAGTTAAGTCCTTATGTGGAATGGAGGTTTGCAAATTGAACGGTAAAGAATTAGATTTGCCACTTCACGGCCTAACGTCAAGGTCAATCAAATTATGTGGGATGACTTGGACAGGAAATGAAACAAAAAACAGTCAAAATAAAAGAGAAACTCTGAAGAATTTACCACAACACTACTTCAAAAAATACATGCATATAATCAGTTTCTAAGAGAGGCCACGCAAAACAATGATCTATTTTAAAAACATAAGATATTCTTGTTACTTTTAATTGTGCATTTTATGTTTATTCTAATGTTTTGGAAAGTTTTAATGAATTTTAACATGCTTTTAAAAAATGTTCATAGGTAGCCTAATAGTTTTGCACAGTACTGTAGCTCATTAAAGTGACTCCAGAGCTGTGAACCTGATAGTTCTTTGGTTTATCTCTTGAAGCATCTGCAGTTGTTTTACAAGATACCAAAAATGATGAATTTCAGGAAGGTCAACTCAATAAAGTACCACGGTTGAAAGCCTATTATTTATTACTATTAATCTGTCAGACTGTAATCATCTTACTATAAATTATTCAGCACTACTTATTTCTGACTAACATGTCTAATGGTTTTCGTAAGTGGGCAAATCCATTCTAACACTATTTGCTCTTATGCACAATTTTTTACTAAAGCTACTTTAAGATTTTGTTGAGAATACGGTATGAACATGCTTTTATTAGAAAATAACTCATTTGTAAATTTACATTGTCTTTGGCTAATTTGTTGCTTCCTAGATTAGAAGCTGAGAAACTTCTTTCTTGGATTCTTTTAATTTGCTCAGTGCCCAGTCATTTCCTGAATAAATTACAGGGGTTTCTTTTTCTTTTTCTTTCTTTTTTTTTTTTTTTACCTGAGACATTCAGTCTGTGTTTCTTGTTACTCATTATCAGATCATACCCTCCCCTCTTACCCAAGCTATAACTCTCTCACGCCCTTCCACTAAAAGCTGTGATGCAAGAGATTGCCCTCAGTTCAATTTCCTGTTTAGCCTGGGGCCAAGTTGTCAAGTTGCAGAGGGGAAAACCTGAGCAGAAAGCAGAGTAAACAAAACCAGAGGTCTATTTTTAGTCACCGTTAGTCAGGATAATGTGAGTCAGCCTGTAACTGCTGACTGAGTCCCACTGGTTTGAATAGAAACCAGGTAAAGCAATAATGATTCAAGTGCTTTAGCCTTAGGGAGCCGGAGCAGAAATCACAAGTAGACGCCACAGTGTGAAAAACCCCAGCTACCCACTATACCTGTGGGAGAAGTTGTGATAGCAGGCTTCTGCTAAATCAGAGTAATTACACTTTTTTTTTTTACTTTGAGGGAGTGGGAATTGTAGCTTTAATGCAAAATCCAGCAGTTTATAATGAGAAATAAAATATTTTTAGTGGCAACAGTACTTTTTCTTACAGTTATTGCTCTTTTTTGTTGGCTTTTTAACTTGGCATCTAAGTAAGCAAGACATTTTAAATTCTATCTTCTTGCTTTTTTATTTTCTACTTAGGAAAAAAAGCATACAATCAGATAAAAATATTCACATCAGTAATAAATAACAAATAAAGGATAGGAAAAGGTAAATTATTTAAACTAATAGGAAAAATGAAAATAATTTTTAAAATCTTGTTAATGGCTTTGCCAATAAACATTCTTTTATTTTGCAATATTAGGTGAGTCATAGGTCTGTGGTGTTCTATCCCAGCTGAGTAAATAAATGACTAGGGATCAAGGTAGTGGCGCCAAACTGCCTGGGTGCTGCTCCTGGGATGGATGAAAAAACCACCCCAGGGCTGTCTTGGCCAAGCCAAAACATCTCCTGTGGCAGTTAAGGTGCATTGAAGACGTCATCAGGAGGCCCTATGTGTAGTTGATGCTGCAAATCTGTATTTTTCATCAGCCTTTGATTGTCCTCATTGGAAATCTTTTTTAACATTAAAACGTCATCTAAACATGTGGTTAGCATTATCAGTTTTAAGTGCTCTGGTGCATGCCTTGTTCAGTATGTACATACAGTATATAGACATAAACATACTAAAATGTGTATATGCACATAGTATATCTATGATTCAATAAAACACTAAGTTCTGTGTGCCCAATCCCTCTGAGCGACCTGATTGGTCAGTTTGCTTTGGTGTTATAACAAAAGAGGAAGTGTGGGGGTGAGACCCAAGAGAATGAGTAAAGGTATATAAGGCTTGCTGAGAGAGATGCCTGCAAAGATGGCAAGTACAGGACTGGACAGGAGTTGAGAAAAGTTCCCATAAAATAATGGCAGTGTGAGAAGCAGGCATTATGGGAATGCACTTGAGAGATGGAGCACCAGTTAAGAGACATTCACACTTGAAAATACTATACAGTGAAAATACACTTACAGTACAACGTAGGGCAAGAGATAGAAAATATTTTTTTCATTATTCTATTATCTGTCGATGGACAGGTGAGTAATACCATCCTGGGTCAAGAGGGAGCACTTTTGCTAGTCCACAGTTCAGAGCGACATTGGCCATTTAATGAGTGACAGCACTTCCGGTTCTCTGCCACCAAGCCCTAACTTCACTGTGACTGAGAGTATTGCTCAGGAGCTCTACTTTCCTTTTTTGCTGTTTTAGCACCTATGTGTGCTATTTATATAACTTTTTTTTCCTCATGAGACCTGTTGGTTCCCCAACACTTTCTGTAGTGCCTTGGAACCTACAAATTCCCGACACCATTCCAGGTGCAAAAAAATTCAGGAGTCAGGAGTGATTTGTGACAGACGGATATCACCAAGAGTGAAAGGGAAGGTCTACAGAACAGTAGTAAGACCAGCTATGTTATATGGGTTGGAGATGGTGGCACTGACCAGAAAGCAGGAGACAGAGCTGAAAGTAGCAGAGTTAAAGATGCTAAGATTTGCACTGGGTGTGATGAGGATGGATTAGATTATAAATGAGTACATTAGAGGATCAGCTCGAGTTGGATGTTTGAGAGACAAAGTCAGACAGGCGAGATTGCATTGGTTTGGACATGTGCAGAGGAGAGATGCTGAGTATATTGGGAGAAGGATGCTAAGGATAGAGCTTCCAGATAAGAGAAAAAGAGGAAGGCCTAAGAGAATGTTTATGGATGTGGTGAGAGAGGACATGCAGGTGATGGGTGTAATGGAACAAGATACAGAGGACAGAAAGATGTGGAAGAAGATGATCCGCTGTGGCGATGACTAACGGGAGCAACCGAAAGAAGAAGAAGAATTTTCACCGATACCTTATACAGTTTTTTTCCTTCCAACAATCCACAATTCCAGCACTAAAAGTCTTTCCTCCTCCACTCCTCCCAGGTGAGCTTTGTTCAACTCTTCTCCTGACTCTATCTGCCCAGGGATTGTGGAGCAGCTTCTTTTCAACCTGGACCCAGGAGTACTTCCGGTGCAACAAGACTGCCACCTGGAAGCACCTTAGGGTCAGGCAGAACATCTTCTTGACGAGAGAAACCACCCTGAGCAGCTTCCTCTAGCGGCACCTGAGGACCCGAACATGGCTGCCCCCACTAAAACTTCAACTCCCATGCAGCCCTGCAGGTGTCCAAATAGGACACACCACACCAGAGGCTCTCAACCGTGTCCTTCTACTTTGACAACCTCCTGACCAAGATAAGATCACTAACTAACCACACTGGGACACCATTCCATCAACATACTTCAATTATATTTGTGTCCCAACCAGGTAAGGAGCCATCCATTTCAGCTCAGCTACCAACTAGCCTGTGTCTATGACAACAGATATCACAGTTTTCTCCCTTTCCTTTAGGGGGCTGACAACTTCACAAGCCTGAGGGCCTATTCTCTTCTCATTGCATGTAGACACCACAAGTACAGTATGTGCACTAGAATGCTCCATGTGGTCAACCAGAAGCTAAGCACTCTTAAGACTGCTAATGAAGGACTTGGGGGAATGAACCACTTCTTTCAGATCTCTGAACATATAAAATGAGAAAAGCTGATATAAAATGCAGTTAGCGTATCTTCTCAACAGTGGGAACAAAACAAGGTCCAGAATGACAGGACATATTGAAGACCAAAGACACCAAGCCAGTTTAAATAAAAGAAAAATCATGACTCAGCCATTTCCTTATGTCTCTTGGTTTAACAAGCACCAAAAGCCAACACTGTATGTGCACACATACACACAGAATCACATTATAATTGACAAATAAAGTGACCATCAGGATGTATAGCTGTATATGACTGTAAGGGGAGCTCTTGTAGCATCCTGAACCCTAAAATGAGTCAAGATGACCAAAGAACAATGAAAGTGATTATTCTACAAAGAATAAACACAAGGGATAGGTAAATACAAAGTATCAAATAAATAAACAAAAAACAAATCATCCTACCTGTCTTGGCCTATTTAATAGGTTTGTTATCTACTTGGTTGGCTTGGTTCACTTGCCTGCTCACAAAAGTATTGGCACTATCAAACTCATGCCTTTCCCTTTCCCATCCTCAGGACAGAAGACCTCCAGGAACAAGACCAGTAATGTCATTTCCACTTCTGCAACTAACCCCACCTCTTCCTCTCAAAGCCTCATAAAATCTGGCTACATTCAGGACCAGGTAGTATGAAAGAAGAGTCTATCTGGAAGACAGGACCACCAACCTTAAGTCAGCTGACTGGTGGTAGGGTTTTTTACTTTCTTTTTTCCCTCAAAGTTTCATTATTTTCTGCCTTACAATATATGGGGATCACTTTGGTGCCCCAAACCCTTTTATTTGTTTTTGCATTTTTATTACACAATTAAAACTTATTTTAAAGGAAATACAGTGATCTCCCGCCTATCGCGGAAGTTACGTTCCAGACCAACCCGCGATAGGTGAAAATCCGTGATATAGAAAGACCAATTTTTTTATATTTTAAGCCTTAAAATACCCCTCCCACACGCTTTAAACACATGTAAACTTATTAAAACACACTTTGGATACACATATGATACATGTCGGGCTAAAGATATGAGTAACATAATAATAATCATCATCAGTTTTACCTTCTCCTGTATGGTCAAGGTCTTCCTCTGGCGCTTAGGCTCACTGCTACCAGAAGGCTTACAAGATGTAGGACGCTTGGGAGCCATCGTAGGGCTTAAAACAAAACAAAAAGTTCACAAAAGTTTGCTCAGAAAAGTCGAACCACAAGCAAGGTACGCGATACGCAATTTGTCGGGGACCCACACTCGTTGTTCTTGCGCAATTACACCACATAAGCAACAGCTAATCAGAGCCCAAGAGAATAAAATCCGCTCTGATTGGTTGAGTCTCCTCTTTCAGCCAATAACGGGCTTTGTAAGAAATCATCTGGGTGCTGTAACGCAAAACTCTTTGTCTGCTGAAAACCATATGCTTTGTTATGAATTGGATGCAAAGTACACTACAGGTAGGATGTACTTAATGAATTTTTCCATGATATAGCGGGGGCGCAATAGCTGAACCATGATAGAGCGGGGATTACTGTATGACCAACACTGGATCCATGTTGACCTGTCATTTTCTTTTTAATTGTCATTACCTTCAATTCATGTAGTTATTGTTTTATTACAAAACTATCCAGGGCACCTGCCAAAGACAGGTAATAGGATAAAAAATATTTACTATCTCTTGCCCTTTTTGTGAGTGTCTCTTAGCTGGCACTCCCCCTCTCAAGCGCATTCCCATAAAGCATGCTTCTCAGATGCTCTCATTACTTTCGTGGCACTTTTCTCACCTCCTGAATGGTTTTATAAACTTGGTGTTTCTGAAGGCAATGTTCACAGCATGCCTCATATACCTTTACTCCCTCTCGTGCGTCTCATATTCGGACTTCCTTTTTTGTTGCATCACCAAAACCAATCAGATCAAAACAGGGCCTGAACACTCACACCTTACTGTTTTATTAAATAGCAGATATGGTTCAGATTATGATGTGCGGTGTAGCGGGTCCACAGCTCAAGTCAAAAAGGCGTGGTAGTGTGGCGGGAGCGGTTCCCGGATGAATACGTGATGCGGGCAGTCCTCGCTTAAGTGCACAGATGAGGAGTCGTACACATCCATAATTGATTCCGGGAGCTGCTAATTGCCACACCTGATCCATGTCCCCGTAAAAAATAATAGAAGTGTGAGGCGACTAGGGGGGAAAAAAGAAAACAAAGAACATGAAGGGAGGTTAGTGGTTAATTGAGAAGGGAGAAGGAAGCAGGAAAGAGAAAGCCGGTGCAGGAGAGCGAGAGTGAGCGAGCACAGGCTCACGCTGATTGCCAGCAGCGGGGAGAGGCGAGCCCAAGTGGGGTGTTTGACTGGCACCCGAGGGCCAACGGTAGTGGTCGCTCCTGCTGAGCGCTTATTTGGAGCAGGAGTGACCGGGACAAGGTTGGCTCGCCGTAGTGAAGGCAGGGGGAGTCAGCGACTTGGTAAGTGGAAGCACTAGCATGAGCGTCCTGGTCGCTGGGGAACCCAAGTCTCGGTCTGGGTGAGCTGAACCGGAGCCAGGGATCGGAAAGGCCACCAGACCAGTACAGTATAGTAGGTCAGCTGCATGTAGGGTGACTTCCCTTGGTGCATAGCCTGGATGGGAGAAACAAGGGAGTCACCAGTAAAAGAGGCACCGAGCTTTGTTTTAAAAGGACTGCTTCCAGCCATTATTTTAACCTTGGGATTTTAAAGGATTTTTTTCTGTTGGATTTTAACCTCCACCTTTCAGTTGTTTTTATTGGATTATTTATTTGAAGATTTTTAAAGCACTGCACTTATTTATTTGAACACTGTTTTGTTGTTGCTGTTTTAATAAAAGCACTTTGCACATTTTGCACCATCCCCTCGCTTCATTATTGTGCCTCAATGCCTAGCTCATCGGTGACATTACCGACAGTGTAGGGTTCAAGAGCTCCCAGAAGCAAGATAGGAGCATGGAGCAGAACCCATATCTTCACATGGTGGCACAATGATTAGCACTGCTTCCCCTCATTTCCAGAGTACTGGGTTTAAATCCTAGCCTGGTCATTGACTATGTGGATGTGGCTCATCCTACTAGTGCCTGCATAGGACTTTCTCCTGGTGCTCCACTTTTCATCTCACATCCTTGAGACAAACATGTTAGATTAATTTCTAATACTAAATCGACTCCATATTTGTGAATATGGATGGACGAATGAATATGAGCTGCAATGGCTGACATCATGTTCAGTGTTTGTTCTTGAACTTCATGCAGTAAGACTGGTCTCCCAATCCTTGTGACCTAGAATTCTGTTACGCAAGTTTGAAAATAGAAAGACTTACAGAACATTATATTAAAAATGATGGCCTGTAGCCAGTGTAATTTTGAAAGAGTATTCAGTGAGTTATTGGTCTGACACTTGTGCTAAAGGTAGAACAAGCATTGCTGATTTGGGACACATTTCCTATTACAGTCACCCTGGGGAGTCAGAAACAAAACAGATGAGACTGCATGTTGCCTTGTGACCACAAAACAAAGCAGTACATCCAGTAAAAACAGTGCTCAACCAAGAAATGGCAAAACAAGCTGTTAAAGTCTTATAGCAGTTGGATGGGAAGCAGATTAAGCAGCAACATCATGGGACCAAACAGGTGCCAGCTTCAGGAACATTAACAGACTTTAATTTAAGTAGCATGATTAAGAATGAAAAACATCTCTAAGTGTGTTATATATAGCAGTGTTCCTTAGACATGTCTGCATACACAGCAACCACAATTAAGAGAGCTACTATTTAGCAACTTTGTGTTTTCTACTCCAGCTCCTTTGCCACTAGGCCACATTATCTGCCTACTGTGATAGAACGGAACCCTCATAGCAGAAGGATAACTCATTAACAAAACTGTGTGGGTGTGTTGGGTGGAGTGGCTTTCTCTTTTTCCCTCCTACTAAATATTTAAAAGAACTCAATTTTTTACCTTCTCACACACTTTTTCTTTCATTTATCTTGACCTCAGTCCTTCCTCGATTTTAACTTTTACCACCAAATTTCCCTTCAGTCCCATCCCAGGGTTACATTCTGTGTCAAGGCAGCTCTCCATTTTTTAAAGTACCACTGAACTAGAAATCATTCAATGGTCTGCAAACATCAGCCATTATTTGTCCATAAATAGGTAGATCTCCAAGGCTGTTTCACCACCACCTGTGCTATTAGATAGAAAACCCGGTGCAATACATTCCATATGCCCCCTAGTGGTCAGACATTGCTAGCAGCTCTAGTGTTTCCTCCATGGCCTCATTCTCTTCATTAGAAGAGAGTCATGCATCCCTAGCAATAACTTTATTTACAGTCCTCTAGTGTGTAGGGTGAATGTTGTATTCTTATGACTGGACAGAACTCTTCTTCATTCAGATGCCCTTGTATCTTTCCATTTCAGAGCATTCAGCACAAATATTGGGAATACGACCGCACATTAATTCATACACTGGCACCTGCAGGACCTCTCTATTTTTCTCTATCCTGAAGGCATTCTTTGCGATGTCCTTTGGCTCTGTGGCATCATGATACAGTTTGTTTTCCTGGTGACCTATCATAATCCAAGTACTCCTTCAGACGATCAAGAAGCATGGAGGTAAGAATGGACATCTTAGGTACATTTGTGTATATCTATCTATTATAAAAAGAAATCCTGTCCTGGAAAGCAAAAAGCAAGTCTACGATATGTGATCTTCTCGTAAGACATTTTAAAGACCCATGAGACCAAAGACACGCCCTACTTACAATCTATCAAACAGGACAATAGGCAGCAAAACATTCAGTCTTGTGAAGGATTTGAGCACACACAGATCCAGGGCTCTCAGCGCATATAAAGCGTATAAGGTACGTTATAAATTAAATGTCGACATCTAAGCGAAGAAGAGAGCAGCGCGGAGAAAAGAGACTCAAATGCATTGGACAGAAAAAAGAGCAAAAAAGAATAATCAAGGTGCAAATTCAGAAAATAAGGAAAGAAATTATCAGCCCAGAACAAGTGGAACTGAAAAAAAAGCAAATCCAAAGAATTAAAAGACAATGAGTAAAAGAAAGTAGAACTTCATAAAGACATTTACAAATGTTGGCGCTAAACACATGCAGAGCTGGTTAGAGACTATGAAACCAGTGAAATTAGAAAGGCTCAAAAAAAAAACAAAAAAAAACTGCGCTATACACATGTGGAGAAAGTTAAAGGATATGAAATTAGAAATTAGAAAATATAAAAAAAGAAAGTAAAGATTGCAGTAGCACAAACAAACAAACTGCCTCATTTAACTATGCACCAGTCTAACTTTGGTTTTGCACAATAATTTCTACACTATTGCACCTTAATTCTACTTTATTCACATAATTGTACTTATTTATTAAGTTCTACTATACTGTTACCTTTCAATCTATGACTTTTTGCTAATCTAACTGATATTCTTCTAACTTTGCACAGTTTTTGATAAGCAGATCAGGATGCATTTCACTGCGTGTTGTCCTGTATAACTATGCATGTGACAAATAAAGAATCTTGAGAATTTCAAAAACAGAGTTTACTGCACATGCATTTATTGGTTACTTTGTTCATGTACAGTATATATATTTATCTGTCTGCTTATTTAAAAAGCTACATTTACCCCAGGAGTCAAAAAAGTTCTGTCTAGCCCTTGTACAAAAACCTAGACAAAAGCTGGGGTATCATCTTGGTAACCCCATGTACTTTTGGAACTGTGAGAGGAAAATAGCACGACTTTATAGACAGGAGTCCAATGCAGAACTCTACTTACTTTTTGACTTTGTAAAAAAAATTAACTGCTGATGATGTAGATCGTTTTGTCTGTGCTGAAATTCCAAACAGAGAAACCTGTCCTGACCTCATTAAAAAGATTCAGCATATTGGGACTCGCAAGATTACAAATATTGTTTTTACAGAAGTTCTGAAATAAAAGTGAAACTAATGAAATAACAACAATTCAAAGAAAAAAAAATCTTAAAATTGTGTATCGAGAAAATCAAACACGGGGGTGGCGAGCAAAGCGAGCAGGGGGCGAAGCCCCCTAGTTATAAATAAAAATCAAAACCTTTCACCCATCATTGTGACACCATTTTTCCTTATCCAGACTGATACCCTAAGTTACCCTTGGTGCTCATGTACTTTATGATCATCTTCAGAACCAAGTGGAAGTGAGAATGGATACCTTGGGTGCATTTCCACAAAGAGATTTGGAGTGGGTATTGTAAATAGAAACCAAAACCTTTCAGCCATCATTGTGACACCATTTTGCCTGATCCAGACTGATACCCTAAGTTATCCTTGGTGTTCATCTATCTTATGATTTCTTTGCTGTTTTGGTATTTTGCTGATGGGAAGCATTGTTGATGTCTCCCACAACTGGATAGTAATAACATATTTAAATGGATCACTTCATATTACTGTACTCATTTCCAAATATGATAAAAATTTGGTTAACTTTGTTTTAGGCAAGCAGTGTTATCTATGTACAGTTTCACAGGAGTTATTGTGTGTTTGTTCCTTTAATGCCAGTATTTCTTTGACCACCAAGTAACAGTGAAACATCTAAAAACAGTACCAAAAAGAATCTGCTTTGTAACAAGACAAGTTTGATGCCCTGAAAAATACTTTTGCAGGGAGAAGAGCCCTCCAAAATTTGTGTCAGGTTTGGTCATTGTCACTAGCATAAGTGTTTAGAAAACTAAACAGAGTTTGGAAATAACACTAGTGCACTTTATGAGAACTGGATGACAGCTACTGTTTATCATTAACAGCACATTCTTCATCACTCAGGATGTTTTGAGTACACCTCTTATGTAGTCACTAAAGCATTTTCCTTTACACTGAAGAGAAATGTTTCCTCACTTCCATGTACTAACAACCCTAAGAGCAGTAAATTGGCTGTAATACATGAACAGGAATCATGCAATATTTATATTTTAATTTGCCTAATAAATGCTCAGGCTTGTAGACTCTTCACACTATTAAAAGGATTTTAATTTTCTTTTTTCTTTTCTTTTTAATTGACTTCTATCATTTTATCCATTTTTAGTTATGCATATCCCTATTTAAACCAGAATATGAATGATGGAATGATCTGTGATTATGAGATTATGAAGAACGTCTTTAAAAGCTCAGCATTGAAGAAACAAGTCACAGAAATGCATATGCAATATGCATCTGTTTCTAAATTGTTAACAAAATTACTGTGTGGCTTGGCACTTTCATGAGACACATTGGAAGGTGTTAATTTTTAACTCGGCATTTTCACTGTACAAGTGTCATGCTACAACACAGTGTCCATATTAGAAGGGTTTTTATTAAAATAAAAGATAAACACTTTTGCCAATTTTAAAACTGTAATAATTTAGTACATGAAACAGGAAATGCACTGCTTGTGGCTTCTGAAAATGTAGGTAATTTTACAAGAAACCGCTTTGCTCTAAACAACTGTTATCTCTTGTGTTACAAATGTTTATCTTTATTTTTCAGGGCAGCAGGCTGTTAAGCTCTTTTTCAGCAGTTATGCTTAAAGTCTCCCTGTGTTTAGCAATCAATTGATAATCAGCATGGTCATACCCGTCTATTAACCAGTCATGAACTAATTACAAGTTGTCTAAGTAAAGTGAAATAAAAGAGAGTATGCACATATATCATTCCAGTGAGGAGTGCAAACTTTTCTCTTTGAAAATGAACTACCCAAAATATTTTTTTCAACAATGGTGAAGTAAATATGGTCATTATTGGCTCATAAAGAAGAAGCTGATCCTCAAGAAGTAGATCCGGAAGCTGAAAGAAGAAAGCAAGAAGATGGGACTTTACCTGAACATCAAGAAGTCCAAGATCATGACTACCACCAACAAGAAAGTCCACATTAAGATCAACAATGAAGAAACAGAAGCGGTTGACAGCTTTGCTTTCCTTAGATCCCTCAGTGATCACAGTGGCGGTTCAATAGCAGAGATCAAGCGTCGATTAGCACTGGGGCGTGTAGTCATGGTGAACATGGGCCAAATATGGAAGTGCAAGGACGTCTCATTCACCATCAAAGAAAGACCGATCACTGCTATTGTGTTCCCAATTGCAACATATGGTTATGTGACATGCATACTCATAAAAGCAAATAGAAGGAAAAATCAATGCCTTCGAGATGTGGTGCTGGAGAAGACTTCTACAAATCCCATTGACAGCTAGGATCACCAACAAACATGTTCTTGATCATATAAACCCAGAGTTGTCCCTGGATGGCAAGATCACCAGACGGAATCTGACCTATTCTGGACTTGTGATGAGGGCGAATTCCCTAGAAAAGGAGGTGCTACCTGGAATGGTCAGTGGTAAAAGGAAGCAAGGGAGACCAAAGGCCCATTGGCTGGATACCATCAAGAATAACACGGAATGAACATGAAGCAAATGAAAGAAGCTGTGGAAAACAGGGAAGCATGGCCAGGACTGGCCTACAGAGTATCCAAGGGTCGGACACAACTGAATGGATAGTAGTAGCAGTATTGGCTCATGTACAGAATACAGTGCATGTGCTAATTAACTCTTAGCATGTTGGCACTCTCCTGCACCATGGTTAAAGATAAAAAAGGATAAATAAATAAAGGCTAATATGCAGAATTATGAACTTTTCAAGAATTATATACTTCACATGGTTAACTTTCTTAAAAGTAAAATCTATGAACTGATCCAGGACCTTGGCAGATATTTTCTGCTGTCACCAACCAAAAGGCAAATACTTTTTTCACATTGTAGTCCTTTTGTTTGTGGACTTCACATGTTTTTCCATGTCTGTTGAATCTTTCCCCCTGTACTTCCAAAATATGTCCATGTTAGACTAACTGGTCATTCTAAATTGGCATCTGTGTGAGTGTAGGTGTGTGCACAAAGGAGCCTTGCAGCATGCCTTGTGCCCATTTCTGCCTGAAAAGACTTCTGCTCCCTGCAACCCTGGATTGAGGAGGTTTGAGGATGTTATCTTAAGTTACACATTTATCAGTTTTCAAGGGTTACTCAGTTATAAATAATTTAAAGATTGGAATTTAGAGTGCACCACTGGCACACTCTGAATTTATCCACAGAGAACTACCTATCCATTGGCCCATCTATTTTTAAACTCAGGTTAGTGTTGGATCAGAATCAGTCCCAGCAGCATTGAACACAAGGGAGGAAAATTTGGAAACTGGATATATCTTAGATAATGGTAGATAAAGGCCATATCCATTATTTCATTATTATCTACTGTATAAGAGTTTATTGAGAGGTCAGTGGTTTGCATGTGTAATGTGTGGTCTGCAGTGAACTAATATGTGGCAAGCTTATATGATTTTGAGTTAATGTGGATGAAAGATTAGGTTTTTTGTTTTTTTTGAATACCACCGTTACAAGAGGGAATTCAAAAGTCAGGGCATTAAACCTAAACCGTATAGGCAAATATGAGATTTGCTAGATTCTGGCACTTCAAATAAGGATTTTGGAGCCAGTGCCTGTCTTGGCAGAGTTAGGCACAAGACAGGAACCAAGAGTCCACACACTTTCGAACAACAATAGTCCACACCAGCAGGCCACATATTTTAGCAACAACATTCAATATGTTTCAGGAATCAGTCTAGCAGTCCAACTAGCATGTGCATGTTAAGAATATGGAAGGAAATCAGAGCTCTGAGAAAAAATCGACAAAGATATGAGTAGAAAGTACAAACTCCACAAAAAGAGCTAGCAAGCTACAATATGAACAAAGAATGATAGAGTATTCAGCCAAGACCATCATGACACACCGATACTCAAAATGAACTGCAAAATTTTAAGTAATGCTCATTTACATTTCTGTTCTTTGTTTTTCCTGCACCTTGTTTTATTAATATCCACATGTGGTGATTGCCATTCCATCCAGTCATAATCAGTGCTACATCATTCAGTTCAGTTTCAGGGAGGTTGAAGCCAATGCCAGTAGAATTAGTATAAAGTCATTAGCTGACCTTGGACTGGGTGCCAATCCATCCAAAGACAAACCCACCCACACACACACACACACACACGCACGCACACACACACGCACACACACACACAGACATTTGCATATACTGGGGCAACTTGGAGTTACAACATAATCCTTTGGCTTGTGGGATGAGTAACAGTGTTTCTACCACACATGAAGCACATATGATAGTAGCAGTGCTCATACTGTCACATACACCGAGTATGGTGAAATTCTACTTGCCTGTCCAACCAGCATGCAAAATGGCACCACCTTCTAGTGCCATGATAAACAATAAGGTATTAGAAACTCCCCACTAATAGTGTGCTGTCTTGCATTTGAGCCTGGGACTCTACAACTGTCAGTCACCATATTCATTTCACCACTCTCACACTGAAAATTGCAACTTTTTGAAAACTGAGCTTTTGTATTTCTACTGCATTGTTTTAGTCAAAGTCACCTTTGTGTTTGTGTTTGAGACTTGATAATTGACAATGAATGTAGTAATTGCAATCAGTATGTTTCTGTATTGTGTTAATTAATCCTGTGTTTGTTGTAATTGAATGATGAAGTGGTAGTAAATAGCTAATATAGAATACAACAGAGACTCTATCTATCCATCCATCCATTTTCCAACCCGCTGAATCCGAACACAGGGTCACAGGGGTCTGCTGGAGCCAATCCCAGCCAACACTGGGCACAAGGCAGGAACCAATCCCAGGCAGGGTGCCAACCCTCCTCAGGACACACACAAACACACCCACACACCAAGCACACACTAGGGCCAATTTAGAATCGCCAATCCACCTAATCTGCATGTCTTTGGACTGTGGGAGGAAACCGGAGCGCCTGGAGGAAACCCATGCAGACACGGGGAGAACATGCAAACTCCACGCAAGGAGGGTGTGAAGGGAACCCAGGTCCCCAGGTCTCCCAACTGTGCGGCAGCAGCGCTACCCACTGCGCCACCGTGCCGCCCGGCTCTATCTATTCTATCTCATTAGTAACTGCTTTTAATATATATATTAGACTGACTGTAAATAATATATTTTATATACATTAAAAATACAATATATTTCCATTACTTCCCCTTAGAATTTTTACAAGAGGATGGGTGACTCTCTCCATCTGAATACATAGTGCCCGTTAACACCTGAAATCTCTGATGACACCTTGTATCAAGAAGAAGGCATTTTTGGAATAACATTTACTGTATGTCCCTGTATAGCTTTTTCTCATGTACTGTATTCCTATGTCATATATAATTCTAAAATAAATTGTTTTGCAAACAGCACATTGCTTTGACAGCATGTCTTTGTTATTGACTTTAGCCATACTGACAAATACGCTATATGTCTGTAATGTAGATTTTGAAGTCCCTGTTACATTATTCTTCTGCTGAACTGGCAAAAGGAGTAGATAATCATTTGCCTCAGTGTCAATTATGAAAGCATCCATAAAGATATGAACGTATGTATAAATTAGCCTCTATCTAAACCAAGCCAGAATAAAACGCAAGCAACATCCTAGCAAAAATTTGGCAGTTTTCCTGTATAATCTGAATATAATCTGAGTACGCTCAAATTTTAATGTTACACACTGCACAAGATTAAGGAATATCTCATGAAATATCAGTTTTGAATTCCACAGGAATGTCAGAAATGCTTGTAAAGAAAGGTTGTATTTGGGTTTAGAGAAAACCATGCTGCTATAGATAAAACAAAACTGCTTAAACATTTTCGTTATTTTCTAATAACCTAATGTTTCCAAAATATTATCAAGATGAGATTTTAAAGTCTCCAAGCTGCTGCTTTCAGCTGCACTGCTTGGTAATTTGTTCAAATTATTGCAACAGGAGTGGGACCTTGTGGCAGTGCTCCTCATCTAGAATAATAGCAAGGAGGCCAAACATTTAAAACAACAGCACCTTAAAAGTACAAAATAAGTGACCAAATAACTCTAACCTGCCTCTGTTTGCTTTTCTTAAACAAGTTTTGTGTCCTTGCATATCTGGTTACCTAGTATGCGTATTTGCCGACTTACCAAATATACAGAAGCAGCAGTTCTCTCACCTTCTATCTGCTACTGTTTATCTTTCTAGACTCTGACCTTTCCTTCCACCAGTTGAACTTCCTCTCTAAACTCTCTTTCCAACTCTGAGCCAAAATGTGCATCTAAATGAGTAACGGATTTAAACCTCCACCCAGCAGCTATGCTTTTTCTTTATGGACACTAGGCTAGAACTGCCACTTTTTGTGCCCCTTTGCCTTTTGTTGTTTATAAAAGGCCACTCAAGCAGCTTCTCACATTACAGTATGAAACAGTTCTAATGCCAGTTCCCTGGATTGACCCTTAGCTCTGCAACCAGGCCCCAGCGTCCTTACCTGGTAGCCCTTGGTTGCCTTCCGCTGGCTATGAGATCTGACAGACTCTTGCCTGTCATCCCTAACCAATTTTTGTTCTTAGATGGTTATGCATTTACTGTATATTACCTGGTGGGCCATTTTCAGCATAGTTTCCTGAGAGAACGCAGCATGTTTTTGCTTAGGTCAAATTTTTTTTTAACTTGTGGTGGCACCTCTACCTATTAACTAACGAAATTTCTCACACATATAGAATATACTGTTTCTTGGCATGTACTTCCACACTGCCATCAGCAAAACCTTTCCTGCTGACAGAGTGGCCCTCAATGTTTTTTTTCTGGAGGCACCATTTTTTCCCCTTTTTTAGTTCAATATGCAAAGCAATATTATTTTATCAATTCTGTGACATAATCTCTTATTCATCTTTTGTTGTTGTTCCAACATTCTTGCTAAAAACAGATTTTAAAGTAGAAATATGTATTCACTTGAAGTATTTCATCATGTCATTTCTAATACACAGGAATAATGAAGGTGGAAACACACAGATCCTTCATTTTTTTATTTTTTTACTTTCTAGGGCTGTCATGTAAATCTTGTTGTTTGGAGACCAAAGCTTCTAACAGTATTCCAGATGTGGCCTCACAAGTGCATTTAAAAGCTTCAACATAATTCTCCTGCCTCCACACAGCCCTGCATCCCATTAGTCTTTTTAATCACTGGCCTGCTCACTGTCTGTGTAGAGTTTACAAGTTTGCCCTTGTTTGAATTGCTTTTCCCTGGTTACTCAAGATTCCTCCCACATCCCAAAGATGTCAAGGTTAGGTTAATTGATGACCTTAACTTGGTCCAGTGTGGGTGTGTTTCATATCCTGTAATGAATTTTTGTCTCACCTAAAGCTGGTTCAGGACTGGTGCCAGATACACCTGGTATTGACTTTGTCTACCATGTGAACCTGTAATATGAAACATCAGATTAAGAAAATAGATGCATCAATATTGGCAGTAAGTAGTACATTCCAAAATGATGAACCCGAAAGACCAGATCCTTGACTTTTTAAATTATAGTGAAGCAGAATATAATTTGTACAGTTACAACAGAGCAAATCTGTGCCAAACGTCTTGTTTAGAGGCACAACTCTGTTCTGTTATCTATCAGAAGCTTAAAACCCAATTGTGCTCTGCCTTGTTCACAGAATTCTTTTTGCTCTTAAGCTCACAATAACAGTGGTGTAATGATTTCTCTCATTAAAATAAAATTTACTTTCTGAGTTATAATTAGAAGCTAAAACACAAATGCTTCCAGTTATCTGGCTGGCTGTGGTGGGAACTGCATTAGCAGGAATCAACACCTCTCTGGTTTTTAACTTCTTAGTATGCTTTTTTATGCACGTGTTATTTTAATGTTTATTTTTATATTGTGTACCTGTCATTTACAATTTCAGATTAGATAGATAGATAGATAGATTACTGCGTATGTTTACAAATATAGTAATAACAGAATATAAAATAGCATTCAATAAAAATAAAAAAAAAATCATGCAAAAAAATTACAGATATAATGGTAAACAGAAAAAATGTCATGTATTTACACTGAAACTATCTATCTATCTATCTATCTATCTATCTATCTATCTATCTATCTATCTATCTATCTATCTATGATATTGTTAAAGCGCCAAACAATACCAGAAAGTGGTACATGGAAGTGTAATCATGGAAGATGTAATTAATGTGATCCAAAATAAAACTAAAAAGCACCACTGTTAAAGATGTGAGGAGTCGACATGAGGTCACTGTCCCTCTAGCCATGGTAAAAGGCAGCTGAGGGAGGTTGACTGGTTTTAAACATTTCTGTCCTAATATCCCCTGGTGGTGAGATGTAAACATAAGACTTAAAAAACATGAACAGGATACGGCCCATAATAGCCCACCCACCTATCAGAAACAAATAAAAAAATCTGATTTATCATCATAATAGACCTGATGCCATGTGGAGAAACCGGTTGGTGGTAAGAGAAATGAAGGAGAGTCTGTTAGTGAGAAATGTAAAAGAGGCAGTATAACAACAACAACAACAACATTTATTTATATAGCACATTTTCATACAAAAAGTAGCTCAAAGTGCTTTACATAATGAAGAAAAGAAAAATAAAAGACAAAATAAGAAATTAAAATAAGACAACATTAATTAACATAGAAAAGAGTAAGGTCCGATGGCCAGGGGACACAGAAAAACCAAAAAAAACTCCAGACGGCTGGAGAAAAAAATAAAATCTGCAGGGGTTCCAGGCCACGAGACCGCCCAGTCCACTCTGGGCATTCTACCTAACATAAATGAAATAGTCCTCTTTGTTTTTAGGGTTCTCACGGAAGGACTTGATGATGATGGTCATGCAGACTTCTGGCTTTTAATCCATCACTGTTGGAACATCACGGTGCTTTGAGTAGATGGTGGTGGCATCTGGAATACTGGTAAGTATCAGGGGAAAATTAGGGTAAATGTTGGACATATTGAACAGAAGAAGAGTAGATGTGTGCTTTGTATAGGAAATGAGAAGAAGAGGTAAAACAGTGAGAATACTTACTGGGAACACTGGAAAGTACAACCTGGTAGGGAAGCACAGATGGCAATACTGGGATGCTTTGTGTCAGGAAAAATTAGTCTTGTGGGGCCAGATGTGATTCTCAAATGAGAAAATATGTGTAGAGACAAATTGCTAAAAAGTTTGTAGTGAATAGCGATGAAATCCAATACAACAAAGGCTATGCCTGTGGTTTCTTCTTTCTAAAATCCCTGCCCCCAGGAAGAGGGCAAAAAAACCCTACAGACTTGACACTGAGAAAAAATGAAAAGTTAAAGTTGCTTTTATTAACTCAGGAGCTCAGTAGCACAAGGTAACTAAAGCTTAATGATTAATTTGTATATTGTAAAGATGACAGCAACAAAAGAGACAGACAGACACACATAGTCCACTGCAGCTACTTGGCTCCATGTGGTTGAGAAGTGCTTGTGTCATTTAGACTGTTGCATCACCACATGGCATAACAACAGCAAACAGAGTATATATATGTACTACACATTAAAGTGCTATGGCTATATTCTGGCATAGAAATGTTGCATTTCCAAACAGACAGTAATGTTAACTTCTTTTATTTATTCATTTAGACATGCAATGAGGAGGTTGATTCTGTGCAGCCGTTTACTGGTGTCGTTAGGCACATTTACTGATTCAGGTATTTTGAATACAGAAATCTCCATATCCTGGGACCCTTCACTATCAATTCCCTTAATCACAGTCTTTTTCACTTCCTTCAGATAGGGTGTCATATATTATATACTTTGAATGCAAGTCATGCAATTAAAATTTTAACAAATATAGCTGCCAAGTCTTTCAACCTTACACCAACTCCTACACACTGTTATAACTGAACAACTGACAAGAGACGCAGCATCTACAACAACGTATTGTTCCCTTTAGCCATTAGTTGATTAATGCTGTTGAATGCCAATGTACAATATGAGAATACAGAAAAGTTTTTTTCATGCAACAGGTTATGTTTATTTTTAACATAGGCAATGTGCTCTCTGCTCACATGACGCACATATATATCTTTAATAGGGGTGTTTTAGGAGACCTTTTGACTGTAGAGAGTCAGAAGCTTTCTTACTGTTGGCCCAGGTTAACAACAGTACCATAACTCTTCACAGCTCAAAATCACGGCCCTTATTTTGAGCACTGTCTTCACGAGAAATTGAAGATGCAGGGAGGGCAGCTAAATGGCAATATAAATTAACACTATTTTTCATTGGTGGGAAGATGACATTTAATATTTGACCACCTCACGTACCCAAGACACTGATTGCTTGCACCATCATGTTTAAGAGGAAGAGAAACAAGTTGGTGTCATATGAATCTAGTGGAGTAAGGAAAGCGATAAGAGTATTTGTTTTTCAGGGCATGATAAAAAAAACTCAAAGGTAATTTCTAGAGAAGGTTATGCATCACATTATTTCTTGGTTGTAGGAGATCTTTCAGTCAGAGGCTTGAAGAAAAGTAAGAGGAACTATGTTCTGAGGCTAAAGGTCCTGAAGTTCAACAAAGAGAATGTGAGATTGTGTGTGAAGGGAGTATTTTGGAAGATTGGAAAAGAAGCATGGCTATACTGTAAAGGAAAGGAAAGGGGGAACTCCATTGGAGTGCAGATCATATTGAGTGAACAAACATTTGAAGCAGGTAATACAGATGCCTGAGAGAGTAATAGAAAAAGAATCATGAATCAGGTGAAATTGAAATACAGTGTAGTTTCATGCATGCGGTGGGAATAACATATGCAATCTTTGTTATGAGGAAATTGCAGAAAAAGCATAAGTTGCAGTGAAAGAAGTAGAATTATGAATTTGTAGGGGCCTCATGTATAACACCGTGCATAGAATTCACACTAAAACATGGTGTACGAACAAAACTGAAAATGTGCATATGCACAAAAAATCCAGAAGTATAAAACTGTACGTACACCAAGTTCCATGTACTTCCCTTTTATAAATTCCAATAAACGTGAAATGTAATGCACATTGATGCGCCAAGAGTCCCACCCCGACTGCTCCCAGACTTTCACATATTTGAATATGCAAATCAATATAAATATCTCCTTCCGTTCGGTACTTTGTTAAAAGACAATGGCAAACGCATGTGTAAAAAAGGATTTCCGCGATGTAGAGGCAAGGAAAAACATACTATTTGTTGGCTTAAGGAGTAATATAAGCAACAAAAGGTAGTTATAAAGTGATACAGCGTGGTGGAGACACTTGAAAGTTCAAGTTCAGAAAGTAACACAATGCCCAAAATAAAAAGAAGTGGTCAGATATCAAAGTTGCTGTGAAAAAGCAAGTCACAGCCCCACCGTCTGTTTATTCTGTTTCAGACAATATTACAAAAGCTCACCCCCGTGTCACGGAAACAATGATGGTGCTGCTGTGCTGCTGTGGGCTCTTTCTGCACACACACCTCTGCCTCGTAAACCTCTGGGTGACTATCTGGCTGTGTGTTGATAGATGCTGTTCTGGAATCACAAAATACAATATTGGATGCTGTAAGACTTGTGGCCAATGAACTTAGGAATATAAGGGCTGTACTACATAAAATTGACAACCTGTTTTTACATTCTGCTAATTATATTTAAATAAAATTTGAATGCTGTCCGATTTGGCTGATCATTTGGTGGGTTACAGTCAGGTTCATCATCCCACATCTCTTTAGGTATGAGCAAGCCACAATTGTGTGCCACATTATGCAGCATGCTACATGCTTGCACACTCTGACACACTTACTATGAACTATAGAGCAGCACATTAATAGAGTGGAAATGCTTTCTATTTACATAAGCAAATTAATTCTTTGAAGGCGTCTTTATAGTGTAGTGTTGGTGTTGAGCGCCACAACAGATAGATTCTTTGTTCTCTAAATGGCTCTTTGAGTTGACTCACTATGCTTAAAGGAACTGCTTGCCTTTTGCTGCTCTAGTTAGAAGAAGCACCTGCAACTCTGCACTACTATAGATGATGTAATGCCAGCTCATTCTTTTGGTGCTTCATTAGCCATTCCGTGCACATTATATTGTTACAGAATGATTACCTTTAAGTGAATTAAATTTTAAATGATAAGCAATTAATTTCTGTGTATCTGATAAATCCCACATCATGGACTGCATGAACTGCTTCAACACTAAGTGCCACCATTTTTGTAAAACCGAGCAGAAACTTGCATATGCGTTATGTATGTTGCATATGTGTGAGGCTACTGTGAAAATGTGCATGGCTTTAGGCCAAGTTTAATTTTTATATATTTATACATGAATGAAATGCTGCACATGGCAAATCTTATTAATTCACAGTTGAAGATGGATCAGTGTGGTTGCATTTCTTTAAAGATGGCCTTGGGGATGCCCTTTTCATCAGAGGCCTCATGTATAAACAGTGCGTACGCACAAACATGTTGCGTACGGCTGTTTCCACACTCACATCACGATGTGTAAACTTGGCGTAAAGCCACGCACATTCTCACGTCAG
Organism: Erpetoichthys calabaricus; assembly: GCF_900747795.2. Lineage (NCBI taxonomy): Eukaryota > Metazoa > Chordata > Cladistia > Polypteriformes > Polypteridae > Erpetoichthys > Erpetoichthys calabaricus. The sequence goes on from NC_041396.2 coordinate 70,684,948, forward strand.
GTCAAACCTTAGCGTACACAAGTTTTCAGCTCCGTTTTGCAAACTGGTGGCACCCAGCGTCAAAGCAGTGCTACTGTTCCTGGGTGGCTTCCCTTTATTTTTTAGATTCACATCCCTGACCCGGCTTTATCAAATACACTGACATTAATCATATTGTTTTTTAGTTGAAGGCATCTGATTGTAATCAACCCATAACCATATAATGATGCATGGAATGGCCAAACTATTCCAAATACTATGAGTGTTTTAACTCTCTGCATCTGAGTGTGGAATCACAGCTCTACAGCAGCTGATCGGAAAGTTCTACCACAGATTGTGTAAAGAGCAGAGAGAATTATTGGGGTACAGCTTTTAGCACACGCTGCGTCAGCCATGCCCACAGTCTATTTGAACTTCTCCCATTTGCCAAACGCTTCAGAGCTTTTCCTGCATGAACCTCGAGGTTCAGAAACAGTTTCGTCCCAAAAGATATAAAAGTACTCAATCAGTCCATCAAGTGCTCCTGGTAGAACTGTTTGTACTTATAAGTACAATTACCTCACTGTAATCTTGCATTGCAGTTGCAATTTTGCACAACCTGAGCCACTTAGGGTTTCATATTGTATATTTTTCATTTTTTTATTATATTATTATTATTATTGTTATTGTTGTTGTTTTTGTTGTTATTTTATCATTTTATAGAAAAATAAGTTTATGGAGGATTTGCATAATGAATCTCATTGCACCATACAATAACAATAAAGGAAATCAATTCAATTCAATACATGAGAGCGCGTATTTACAGATGATGATGACTGGCTTCTAAGTCGATTTAGATTTCCAAGCACTATTTTCTTGGAGCTCTTGATATCATTTTTCAGTTGAAATGCAGTAAAGTATATATATTACATTATACACATACATTTTTAAAGTCATTTAAATAATGTATACTGTTATTAAACATGTGGACATGGTGGACAGCGGTAGTGATGAACTGGCACCCAGTTCAGGGATTGTCCCTGCATCACGCTGTATGCTTCCTGTGACTGGATGGATAGATGGATAGAGTAATTAAACATGCACTATGAAGATATTTTAAAAGTTTTGAAGAATCAGCGTTCTAAGCTTATTATTAAAGAGCTGATTGTGTGGCGATTGGTTACTTGGAGAAAGAAAAGGAAGGGACAAGAATTGGGGGTTAGTACATTTGAAAGAGACAGTACTGCTGCAATAAATTATTTCATCGAGGATCGCGCACGGTGCAGCAAGCATCTTGCAGGAGGAAGGAACAATCTCTGGATGGGGTGCCAGCTTGTCGCTGCCATTGCGCCACCGTGCCCCAATATTTTATATGTGGTTTAATTCATTTCATCATGAAAATGATATCAAGTATACATCTTAGTATTTAAATTGTTCAGAGAGCTGTAATACCATGAATGTAATGTATTCTGTGTCCTGTCGGTATAAGAGAAAGCCCGTTTAAGATGCAAGTAGTGATTCACACACATAGAGTATAATGAAAAACACACAGAATATATAGCATTTAACATACTACTTTAGCTACAATGGGATTTGAGAAACTAGTAAATTAAACAATTTTAAAATTAAGTTTATGATGTTTTACTTTAATGACAAAATAAACTACACGATTAAAGTGGAAATTTCAAGATTAAAGTTGACATTTTGAGCTCTATTTTCCACTGTATCCCTATTCTTTTTCTTTTCTCTGTACCCTAATAAGCTTCTATATGACACTCAGACGATGGGCTATGATTCACCTTTTCACGGCAACTTTGATATCTGACAACTTCTTTTTTATTTCAGGCACTGTGCTTGAACTTTCAATCAACTTCCTTTTGTTGTTTATACAACTGCTTAAACCTACAAATAGTATATTTTTCCTTGCCTCCACTTGGCATTCGCTGATATTCTTCTTTTTTCCTGTGCTTTTGCCATTGTCTTTTCACAGAACACTGAACATACGGGAATATTTGTATTGATTTGAATATTCAAAGTGGTTTAATTTTAGCAGGAGTCTGAGAGGAGTGGCAGGTGCTTGCACGAACCTTACATTTCATGCAGACTGGGATTTATTTGCGTGGAAGTTGGCTTATGCAAGGTTTTCTGCATCTGAATTTTTTTGTGTGTACGCACATTTCGACTTTTGTCCTTATGCCATGTTTTAGTGTGAATTCTACGCACGGCATTATGCATGAGGCCCCAGGTCTGTGAAGTCTCCTTACCAAGCAGCTAAATGACTCTCTACTGTGAGAAAGTGACCAATCAGATACTGCATGCTTTCTCAGCAAATTCCATATTGTTTGTTGTTAGAAATTACAGCACTACAAATTTGCTGATTTCTCTCAATGGTCAGAATACTTGCCAGCTGGGGTACAAAATGGACTGTGTGAGGCTCAGTGGATTGACCTTTGAATTAACTGATTTTACTTTTTTGGTGCCATCAAGTCAAAAGATGGTTCTTTTCTGTTTATATGCCTGTCATTCTCTGGTGATGAATTGCTGTAAAGAATGTTGGTATATACTCAGTCAAGTTAACAAGCTACACTCACTTTATAGGATTCCTGCAACTGAAGCAAAGAGACACTTTTCTTTAATAAGCTGTAAATAATTCAGCTTCCTCAGGTTACTGGCAAAATAAAAGCAGCAAACTACCAATATTGTGCAGGCTTTGTAGACTAGTGGTGGGCTACATACACATAAATATTGTAAAATATAAAAAAAATGAAAAGTACATTTAATAATTGGATCTATAGGGAATGAGATGTTAAACTAAGGGTGATTTTCAGAGCACATGTCATTGCTAAGGCATTACCAGATATAAATAACTTGTCAGTAGGGCAGTGCAGTAGCACAGTGAGTAGCTCTAAAGCCTGCTAACTCCAGGAAATGGGGTAAAATCACTGCTTGGTTACAGTCTGTGTTTGTGCATTCTTTGCATTTCTGTGTCTTTTCTTCTATGGTTGTTCCCGTTTTCCATCCATATCACCAAGAGTTCTGTGATGAGATCATCTCTGGCTCTTGGAAATTAGATTAAGCAGACTCAAGTAGATGGATGGGTAGATGGAATTTTTGAGCAAGAAACTGCAGTGGTAGTGGACAAAAGCTCCTTGGAATGACAGGAAATCTTTGATTTCTACAAAGCCCTTTAAGAAAGATAAATGTGCCTTTCAAAAACACTGTAAACAGTGTATCTAAACAAAAATAGTACACAAAAGGTTAGTTTCATTCAGTTTTATGGTAAATTGTGCTTTTGTGAAGAACTACGCCAATATGGGAAAAAAACATTTAAAATTTATTTGATAGCCAGAGTAACACAATAATTAGTGCTACTGCTTTATGGATTCAGCATCCTGGGTTTAAATACTACTCTCACACATTTTCTTTGTGGACTTTGTATAGTCTCCATGTGCCTGTGCAGAGTTTGTCCTACATGCAAAAGATGTGTATGTTAGTTTGACTGGTGATTCCAAATTGGCTTCATATGAGTCTAAGTGTAGGTGGGTAAGGAAGGGATGTGTGGAAGGGGGCTTGCAGTGTGCTGGCTTAAAATTCATGGTTTATTTCTGCTTTTGTGTTTGGTGCTACCATGTAAGGCTCTGCCAGCCTGAGAGCTAGAAATGGATTAATTGGCTTGAGAATGTAATATGAAAGAGGTACAACTATTTCAGAATAAACTTACTGTTAAGGTACTACCAGTTGTCTCATGTAAAACATATACTCCAAAAATTCACATGAAATTCATGATTGAAACTTATTTGGTACACCAAATAGAAATGGGTTATTGTATCAAAAATTGCCACTACTGAAAATTAGCAAAAAAATTACTTTTGGAACCAACCATCATTTGATGATGAGTATAAGTATACACTTCATTCATCCTCCCATCCATCCATCCATCCATCCATCCATCCATCCATCCATCCATCCATCCATCCATCCATCTATCCATCCATCCGTTTGTTTTCTAAACCTCCTTATCCAGAGCAGGTCATAGTGGTTGAGACCTAATCCAGACAGCATCGGGTGTAAGGAAGACACAATCCTTGTAAATGTATAACTCTATTTCTAGCATGAGTTTCCCATTTATTACAATGGTATGAAGCTGTAAACATTTCTTATACCCCAGTATCTGTCCGTTTGCTGATCTGAAATGAATATGTTATCAAGTTAAATAAAGAACTAGCAAAATACCCACACTTCACAGCGGAGAAGTAGTGTGTTAAAGAGGTTATGTAAACATATATATATATATACATACAGTATACATATATACATATATACACATATCTACATATACACATATCTACATATACATATATATACATATATACATATACACATCCACCTATATATACATATATATATATATATACATATCAACATATATATACACATACATATACACACATACATAAACACACACATATACATATACACATACATACATAGTGCGTTGTAACACAGGCTGTGATTGTTACATGGGAGGGAGACGACAAATCACAGCTTCCTGCTTTCTAACCGGGCCTGTGATTGGTGCTTTGACTGATGCCTAGATCCCACAGTATGTCCCCTTAGGAGAGGCATTAGGCAAGTGTAATTGAGTAGCGGTGCTGCAAGTTTAGCTTTACACCTGTTTTTAAGGCTTATTGACTGAAAGGGGCTTTCATGAAAAAACTTAGGGCTTTGCTACAGGATACACCCTCCACAAGTTAAGGAAGTAAAAATAAAGGTATATATTTCTGTTTTATTTAAACCTTTTAAGTTTGTATGCGGGCGGCATGGTGGCGCAGTGAAAGGTGCCAGTTAGGAGACCCGGGTTCACTTCCCTGCGTGGAGTTTGAATGTTCTCCCTGTGTCTGTCTGTGTTTCCTCTGGGTACTCCGGTTTCCTCCCACAGTCCAAAGACATGCAGGTTAGGTGCATTGGCGATTCTAAATTGTCCCTGGTGTGTGGGTGTGTGTGGGTGTGTGCACCCTGCGGTGGGCTGGCACCTTGCCCGGGGTTTGTTTCCTGCCTTGTGCCCTGTGTTGGCAGGGATTGGCTCCTGTATTCAGGATATAGCGGGTTGGATAATGGATGGATGGACATTTGTATGCATAGCCCCATTTGCCCGTTTTCATTTTTTTTTTTTCTTCAGTAATATTTCAGTAAACCCGGAGCTTGTCAGTTCAAATCCTGGTACTGACACCATTGTGTGACCCTGAGGAAGTCACTTCACCTGCCTGTGCTGCAAAAAACAAAAGTAATGTAACAAATTGTACCTCAGATGTTGCAAGTTGCTGGAATAAAGGCATAAGTAAAATAGATAAATATGTATTATACACATAGGAACTATTCATTTATTTTCAGTTAAGTCATCTGCAGCAAACCTTTATAAATGAGGGTTTCTCTTCTTCATTGAGGTTTTCTCTTGGAGAGCTTTTTTCATTTCATTGAAAATTAAAGCAGCAGCTGCCAAAATATGTAGCTTTCTTATTAATTTTTCAACATTGTGTAAAATAACTTTATAAAGTAACATATAAGGTTTAAATACTGGTTATCCTTTTACACTAAAATATTACTAAAGAGATACAAAAAAAGTAAAATGCATATGTTCTTTTTCTTTAAGGAGATTAAATATTACTGAAGAAAGAAAAAAAAAAACTAAAACCGCCAAATGGGGCTATGCATACGAACTTAAAAGGTTTAAATAAAACAGAAATATATACTTTTATTTTTACTTCCTTAACTTGTGGAGGGTGTATCCTGTAGCAAAGCCCTAACTTTTTTCGTGAAAGCCCGTTTCAGTCAATAAGTCTTAAAAACAAGTGTAAAGATATTGACAATAAGCTACACAAACCCACCAAGACATGGAATCGTTTAAATCAAGTATCATTACATCTTTCTTTCTTAAAGAGAAGTAAGGCAGTACTTATAAGCTTAGTAATGTTATACATTTCAAATGCTACTCTGATGAACTTTATCACTTCAAACAACTGAACTATCCAGAACATTTCAGGCATACATCCAGCATTCAGACTATGTATAAAAAGCACAACTGTTAAAGGAATTCAGCATTTCTTAATTGAAAATGTTCCTTTAATCCTCAACATGTCTCAATGAGTAGTTCTGGTGGTTTTACTTGACGTTTTGATCTTCTGGTTAATTTTGTTTGCAGTTGAGATGTTCTTTCCTGATTTATACTTGTTTTCCCATTAATATTTGTTTCGCTGGTGTTAGTGTTCTGATTAGAGGTTATTGGTCCTTTGATGTCTCGACGGTTTCTTCTTAGAACAGCTCCTATCACGCAATTCCATCACATACTGGTCTATTGTTTCGCCGCTTTTCTGGAAACATGTAAAAAACTTGTGCCGCTCAAACATCACATTGCGCTTTGGGTTGCAATACGCTTTGAAATTTTCAACTATTTTGTTCAATTTCATATTGTGTCCATCTTCTTCAAACTGAAAATTGTTATACATCAATAGCGCCTCTTCGCCAATTACATGTAGAAGCATAGACGCTTTCATTTTTTCACTTTTTCTATCTGCTTCAATCACAGCAAGATACAACTCGAATCTCTGTTTAAATCTTTTCCAATTTTCAGCTACATTTCCCTTTAACTGGAGATTTGGTGGGGGCTGTAATCCTTCCATATTTTTTTTTTCTCTTTTGCTAGAATGTCTTAGCGCTTTCTCACCACGTTTTCGGGTTACTCACAGACACGAGACTCGTTCAAAAGCTGAACCTCTTCTTCACATTCCTCTTCCAGTCTGCCACTTCTGACACCATGTAGTGATCTTGTTAGGTTCGTAGTTTAATCAATACACAGGATTGAAAGATATAATAACTTTTTAATAGACAGACTTTAGAGACATTTACTGTACATGTTACTACTCATTCTTTAGTTCACGCCCATTCTCCTACTTGCATTGGCATTCACAGGCATTACTAATCATTCTGTAAGTATCCCTTAATAGACCTTACTCATCAACTATCATTACAAAATCCAACGTGGTTTGTGCCGTTCAGAATGAAAACAGTTTGCATTTACTTTTTTAATAAAAGGCGAGCTTTTAAGCCTGAGAAATCACCCCGTAAAGGCAAATGTTTAATTTCACATGTGTTAATATGTATGCTTACACAGTATTAAATCCACCAAGACATGGAATGGTTTAAATCAAGGCGCTGCGCTACCTTCTTCCAGATCGGCCCCAAGGCGTTTCACGTGATTACATAGGAGGCGTGATGATGCGATACGCAACTCCGCCCCCGTCCATTACAGTATATGGACAAAAAAGAGGTTCCAGTTATGACCGTTACGCTTTGAATTTCGAAATGAAACCTGCCTAACTTTTGTAAGTAAGCTGTAAGGAATGAGCCTGCCAAATTTCAGCCTTCCACCTACACGGGAAGTTGGAGAATTAGTGATGAGTGAGTGAGTGAGTGAGTGAGTGAGTGAGTGAGTGAGTGAGTGAGTGAGTCAGTCAGTCAGTCAGTCAGTCAGTCAGTCAGTCAGTCAGTCAGTCAGTGTGGGCTTTGGCCTTTTATTAGTATAGATTCTCCTTATGTCCAGTTTAAGGACAGTTGATTAAAAGGGCTTTTCTCTTTTCAATACAATGAGTTTGGCAACTTTATCTATGAAAGCCTCACAGAGAGATTATGAAAAACATTCCGTATATGTGTATGTAAGCTTAACATAATAACATTGTGGTTTAGTATCCTAACACCACAGAAACAGATTTAATTTTCAGACACTGAAAGAATGTATTTATAAAGTATATAAACATGAGAAATATATTCAGTCACATTATCTACATAGCTTACATTATACATACGGCATATTATGATCAACACTAGACTGAAGGAGATGAAGTAGAAATCTAAATTGCTGGAACGACTATCAGCAGTCTTAGATATGCCAGTAACAATATGAGGAAGGCTTAAAAAGTCAAATGATGAAAGTAAAGAATAAATTGTGGCTATTTGTTTAACAAGCCAATCATGCATTGCCAAGAGGTAGAAAAGTGGAAAATCACAAGGGCAAGAAAAACAGGTCAAAAGATGAATTGCAAGTCAGATACATGCCAAGTAAAACCAATAAATCAAACCTATCTTTCCACAAAATCAAAAACTAAAGGTGTAGTCAGAGACACAATTGCTAGTTCATTTGCCAGAAAACCTATAGCATACTTTGTACAAAACTTTTGTTATAATTGGTGTTTGCACTGAAATTTTCCCAGACTTTCCTGAACTGTTAAAAATGATACAGACATATGTTCTGGTGTTTTTTTCCCACAATGCACTGGGATTGTGTGACAGAAACTTAACCAGTACAACCACTTAAATATCAACTCATCCTACCTCATATTTTTTTGAGATTAGATTAATTCTTTGAGAAAACCCAGCCACGGGGGTTTACGTCAGTAAGGACATCCGGTGTAAAATTTTGCCAGATCAATATGTGGACAACAATGCAAATTTCCATACCGGATTGGTCGAGGCCCGGGTTAACAACGGCCACCACCAGTACTGTTAGCCAACAGGGTACTAGCGGAAATTGGGGTATTTTTGGCCGAAGAAGGAGAAGAGTGGGGAGATGTGTCCGGAGGCAGAAGGACAGGAATAAGGTAAAGAGAGTGGAACTGAGGGTAGGAACTTTGAATGTTGGCAGTATGACTGATAAGGGAAGAGAGTTAGCCGATATGAAGGAGAGAAGGAAGGTTGATATATTTTACGTGCAAGAGACTAAATGGAAGGGGAGAAAGGCCAGGTGGATCAGAGGTGGATTCAAATTATTCTATCATGGTGTGGATGGGAGGAGAAATGGAGTAGGGATTATTCTAAAGGAGCAGTATGTCAAGAGTGTTTTGGAGGTGAAAAGAGTGTCAGACAGAGTAATGATTATGAAGCTGGAAACTGAAGCTGTGATTATGAATGTTGTCAGTGGATATGCCCCTCAATTTGGGTGTTCGATGGATGAGAAAGAAGATTGCTGGAGTGAGTTGGATGAGGTGATGGACAATGCACCTAAGGGACAGAAAGTGGTGATTGGAGTGGATTTCAATGGACATGTTGGTGAAGGGAATAGAGGAGATGAAGAGGTGATGGGTAGGTATGGTGTCAAGGAGAGGAAGGAAGAAGGTCAAAGGATAGTGGATTTTGCAAAAAGGATGGGCATGGCTGTGGTGAATACATATTTTATGAAGAAGGAGGAGCATAGGGTGATGTACAAAAGTGGAGGAAAATGCACACAGGTAGATTATATCCTATACAGAAGAGTCAATCTGAAGGAGATTAAAGACTGCAAAGTGGTGGCAGGGGAAAGTGTAGTTAGGCATAAGATGGTGTTCTGCAGGATGATGTTGGAGATCAAGAAGAAGAGGAGGAGCGGTAGGGTAGAGCAAAGGATCAAATGGTAGAAGTTGAAAAAGGAAGACTGCAAGGTCGAGTTTAGGGAGGAGGTAATACAGGCACTAGGTGGTAGTGAAGAGTTGCCAGACAGCTGAGCAACTGCAGCAGAAGTAGTAAGAGTGGCAGCAAGAAGGGTGCTGGCGTATGAATAGTTGTATGAGAAGCTGGACACTAAGGCTAGTACTGATTAGGTAGACAGAGGGACTGAGCTGAGAAAGATGTGCAGCAGGTTAGGGTGATAAAGGATAAAGATGCAAATATACTCACAAGTGAAGAGGATGTGTTGAGCAGATGGAAAGAGTACTTTGAGAGGCTGATGAATGAAGAGAATGAGAGAGAGAAAAGGTTGGATGATGTGGTGATAGTAAATCAGGAAGTGCAACAGATTAGCAAGGAGGAAGTAAGGACAGCTATGAAAAGGATGACAAATGGAAAAGCCGTTGGTCCAGATGATATACTTTTGGAAGCATGGAGGAGTTTAGGAGAGTTGGTAGTGGAGTTTTTAACCAGATTGTTTAATGGAATCTTGCAGAGTGAGAGGATGCCTGAGGAGTGGAGAAGAAGTGTACTAGTGCCGATATTTAAGAATAAAGGGGATGTGCAGAGCTGTGGTAACTATGGGGGATAAAGTTGATAAGCCACAGCATGAAGTTATGGGAAATAATTGTGGAAGCTAGGTTAAGAAGGGAGGTGATGATTAGTGAGCAGCAGTATGGTTTCATATCAGGAAAGATCACCACAGATGCAATGTTTGCTCTGAGGGTGTTGATAGAGAAGTATAAAGAAGCCCAAAAGGAGTTGCATTCTGTCTTTGTGGACCTAGAGAAAGCATATGACAGGGTGCCTCGAGAGGAGTTGTGGTATTGTATGAGGAATTCGGGAGTGGCAGAGAAGTATTTAAGAGTTGTACAGGATATGTATGAGGGAAGTGTGACAGTGGTGAAAACTGCAGTAGGAGTGACGTATGCATTCAACGTAGAGGTGGGATTACATCAGGGATCGGCTCTGAGCCCGTTCTTATTTGCAATGGTGATGGACGAGTTGACAGTTGAGATGAGATAGGAGTCCCCGTGGACGATGATGTTTGCTGATGACATTGTGATCTGTAGCGAGAGTAGGGAGCAGGTCGAGTAAACCCTGGAGAGTTGGAGGTTTGCTCTAGATAGGAGAGGAATGAAGGTCAGTAAGAACAAGACAGAATACATGTGTATGAATGAGAGGGAGGTCAGAGGAATGGTGAGGATGCAGGGAGTAGAGTTGGTGAAGGTGGATGAATTTAAATACTTGGGATCAACAATTCAGAGTAACAGGGATTGTGGAAGAGAGGTGAAAAAGAGAGTGCAGGCAGGGTGGAATGAGTGGAGAAGAGTGTCAGGAGTAATTTGTGACAGATGGGTATCAGCAAGAGTGAAAGGGAAGGTCTACAGGACGGTAGTGAGACCAGCTATGTTACGTATATGGGTTGGAGACGGTGGCCCTGACCAGAAAGCAGGAGACAGAGCTGGAGGTAGCAGAGTTAAAGATGCTAAGATTTGCACTGGGTGTGATGAGGATGGATAGGATTAGAAATGAGTTCATTAGAGGCTCAACTCAAGCTGGACAGTTGGGAGACAAAGTCAGAGAGGCGAGATTGAGTTGGTTTGGACATGTGCAGAGGAGAGATGCTTTGTATATTGGGAAAAGGATGTTAATGATATAGCTGCCAGGCAAAGGAAAAGAGGAAGGCCTAAGAGAAGGTTTATGGATGTGGTGAGAGAGGACATGAAGGTGGTAGGTGTAACAGAGGAAGATGCAGAAGACAGGACGATATGGAAGAAAATTATCTGCTGTTGCAACCCCTAACAGGAGCAGCCGAAAGAAGAAGAAGATTAATTCTTTGAGAACTATGTGCTTTATTTTGGGAATTTTTACATTGACTTTGGCTGTGAACTTTGACTTTGATTTATGAGATAGCGCTTTTGAAACTGTCGTTTCTCTTTTTGATCTCTGGTTTTGAGTATTTGCTTCATTTTCCGACCTTGTCCTTTATGCCTTTGTTTTCTTTTACAATTTTTCTGACCTCTCATTGAATGCAATATAACTTCTAGAGGGTATCCACAAACTTGAACAATGAGTTACTTATGGATTAGGTTCTTAAATTATTGTTTGCTACCCATTTTGGGTTGAGTATTGCCTGAATTTGGGTTGCACAGAGTCATGATTCACAATTGTACTGATGGCAAAGGGTCACGAATGGTTTGAGGAGTGTCTTGGGATGTGCCGCTGCAGGCAGTTTAAGCAAAGCCCTTGTGCCGCTGTGACCTGTATCAGAAATTGTCCAAAGGAGGGAGATAAGTGTCAGAGGTAATTGTCAAAAACGCAAAAAAAGGCAAAATTGGGTCGCAAGAAAAAAAAGACTTTAAGAACCACTGATTATGGCTTGCATACAGTGACGTAGATAACATCATATGACACAATTTCTAGGATACTGTCACCAGCAAATAGGGCACACCCCTTAGCCACAGGAGTTGTATCATGGTAAATGTTCACCAAAATGGTAGTGCCTATAGAAAAACAAAATGGTGCTGTATTTTAAATCAAAATCTAATGAAAAATTTAATTAACAAGTGTGAAACTATAGGAAAATTATAACAAGTAGGAAACCAAAGGTGGGTGGCACAGTGGCGCAGTGGGTAGCTGCTGCCTCGCAGTTAGGAGACCAGGGTTCACTTCCCAGGTCCTCCCTGTGTGGAGTTTGCATGTTCTCCCCGTGTCTGCGTGGGTTTCCTCCCACAGTCCAAAGACATGCAGGTTAGGTGGATTGGCGATTCTAAATTGGCCTTAGTGTGTGCTTGGTGTGTGGGTGTGTTTGTGTGTGTCCTGCGGTGGGTTGCGCCCTGCCCGGAATTGGTTCCTGCCTTGTGCCCTGTGTTGGCTGGGATTGGCTCCAGCAGACCCCCGTGACCCTGTGTTCAGATTCAGCGGGTTGGAAAATGGATGGATGGATGGAAACCAAAGGTGCAAGGGATTCTCTGTAATTCTAAACCAATAAAAAATAATTATGTGAGTGGTAAAGCTAAAACAAAGCGCATAAAACACCAGAAGAGAATTATAACTAACGAAGCTGACTAACCAATTGAAGACAGAAATGACAACATTTTATTGGAAGGGTCTGAAAAATCCACATGGATGGATGCTACAGTAGGAACAATAAAAAATTACTTGAGGTAAAAACCCAAATGGGCCGATGTATGATAAAAATGTTCCCCTACAAAAAAAGTCAGACTAGTGGAAATTAGATTATCACTTGAACAGAAATGCTTATAATTTAAATGTCTTCCTTTACTGTTAATAGTCAACAAACACTGAAAGTAAATGTCATCTACACTGGTAAAGCTCACTTCTTTTACAGAGTGGTGTGCCATTTTGCTTATTGCAACATCAGCATTAAGTTGCAACTAAATCTATCTCATTAATTATAAAAGAAACTGCAACAGGACTCTTTCAAATTTTAATAGTTTTTTTTTGCATTCTGTATACCCAGACATTCAGCTTTTCTTGGCATGTTGTGGTTTTCATTTAAAGGCAAAATAAATGAAAAGTACCACTTAGCCAGATTGCAAGTACTTTTAAATTATATAAAAACAGTCTAGTTTCTTCACATTCAAAGACAAAAGTTGTGTATGCACTGGCAACACTGAGCCAGTTTGGTACCACCCCAGAATGCAATAGTCTTAGCCAGAAAAATGTTGGTACTGTACATGGAGACTTAACACTCCCTTCAGAAGAATGTCAAGCTTATAATTTAAAAAAGTTTATATTTAAAGACACAATTCTTAAAAATACACATTTGGACACCAAAAAAGGCAAAGCTTTTGAGGTTACAATCAGGTACATGTAGATGAAATAAAGAAAATATATTTGTGTATATTATGATAATATACATGTATGATAGTAACAAAAATGCAAATGTATCACCTATAAATATTAAACAATATTTATAACCCTGTAAATGGAACTTGTCTATAAGAGAATAACTGCAACAAATGGTATGACATTAAATACCAGGGTCGTCTGCAACAGAGAAAAGATAACTCCTGGATGCTGAAATTAATACGACTTTTCAGTTATCTTTTGTTCAATGCCTGTGTTCTTTTGCCCATTTTATTCCTTTCTTTTTATTTTCCTTTTATATACAGTAGTTTTTGCTTTGATACTCTGCCTCTTAGGCTGGTATGCATATGACTTTGGTATTTGGTGTGTATTTAATTAGGAAGCCAACTGAGGACCTGTAAGGTGTTTGTTTCTCATACTACAGACTCTGATGTCCTTATCTTGTTATAAAGTTGTCAATCTTGGCCTTCCCCTTCTTTTTCTATCCTGATTAGATCTAGTTAGCCCTGTTCTCTCAAGACAGTTTTTCATGTCTGATAGACATCTTATACTGGAGAAAATGTGTTTTAGGAAGCCATTTTAAGCATGTCTATTCTGTGCTGAGGTGTGCTGGGCTAGTCACATCACCCCAAGAGATGCCCACCGAATCAACAGGCTAATTAAAAATTCAGGTGCGGTTATGAGACGATATCTTACCCTGTTGGGGGTAGTAACTGAGGGGAGAATATAAACAATGGCCATTATGAACAATGCTGCACATCCTCTCTATAACATCCTAACACTGAGTAACATCAGACAACAAATTATTCAACAGAATTGTGTGAAGAAATGCTACTGGGGCTTCTTTATACCAACAACAATATATGTTTATAATGCCTAATTGTGACTGCTTTTTTATATTTTGCCAAGTTAGGCATTTTTTCTTTTAAGTAATTCTGTTTTTTTTGATGGGGTTGTTGCTGCTTGTTATAATATTTATTTTATTTGTTATATATTTAAACATTGAGCCTATTTAAAAAGGTAAATTTCATCCTTCATACAAATAAACAATTGTTTATCTGCCTTTTTATCTAAAAAATATTATTAAACATGTGTTTCAATAATATTTTAAATGTATATATTAGTGCATTATGTAGAGATCCTTCTTCAAAATGCTTGAACCCCAGTATTGTGTGTGAGTTTTTTTTCCCATATTCTAAAATATTGAAGTTAGGTTAAATGATCACTCTATTAAGGTATTAATAAGTATGGGTATGTTTCTTATTGTGCCCTGCAATTTGCTGCCATCCCATTCAAGCTTGTCTCCTGCCGTGTGAAGGATGAAATCAGGAAATGCTCTGTCTCCTACCACCCCTGCATAATCAGGTTAAAAAAATGCATGTTAAAATAAAATATATAAAACAAACATATTTACAGAATTAAATATACATGCTACCCTTTTTAAAAATGTACCTCTACTATATTTGGAGTCTGTAAATTGGCCTGGTTTGTGTGAGTGTGGATATGCGCATGAATGTGCATCCATTAATGTCCCACCAAAATGAACGTATTCTTGTCTTGCTCCCAATAATTTAGCTTTTTCACATCCTGTAATGGAATAGGTTTAATAAATGATAAGTTTGGAAAATGGATGAATGGATACTACAATATTAATCAATACTTAGACACTACCACTATGTAATGCTAGCTTGTTCTCCCTGATTTTGAATGGGTCTCCTCCATGAAACCTAACTTCAAACAACAGACAAAAGGGAGACATTTAGCTGGACTGGTGAAGCTAAACTGACCTTGTGTGGAAAAATGTATGTAATGGACTTATGTTCCCCCTGTGATTGCTTCCTATACACCTCATTTGCAGGACAGATATGAAGAATCCTAAAATCAATAGATGGATAAATATGTACTGATTTGGGAAGACTTAATTTATATAATGATTTCAAGCATGTTGTATATTTCTATTGTGGGGTACAGGCCGGACACAGACAGGCAGACATCGGTATATGCACCACAACACGTTTATTATACTATTTACAAAGGTGAACACGCACAACCCAGTGCCGCAGCACCAATCACCCCAAAGTCCAGGCCCTCAATACAATGTCTTTCTCTCTTCTGGTCCCTCTCCTCTCCTCTCCTCTCCTCCGAGCTCTGTCCTCTTCCACCCGACTCCAGCCATCGAATGGAGGGAGGCAGCCCCTTTTATACACACCCAGATGTGCTCCAGGTGTCTTCCAATGAGCTTCCACTGGCACTCCCCAGTGTGGTGGAAGTACCGGCTCCGCACCTGGAAGCACTCCGAGTGTCCCTGCTCCTCTTCCCCCCAGCACTTCCGGGTGTGGTGGACGTGCTGAGGTCCAGGGCTCCGTAGGCATCGGGGCGCCTCCTGGTGGTGACCATGGGCCCCTACAGGGCTGAGCTTCAAAGCTCTGTTCCCATGGTCCCAAAAGCAACCAGGGCGGTCGTCCCCTCGTGGTCTGGAGGAGGTGCAAGCCCTCCTCCGGTCCTCTTGGGCGTCCCGGCTGGGTACCACCCCCAGCCTTGTGCCACACTATATAATTATCTTTCACTTCTCAGAAATTTTAACTAAAATCATTTGAACAGTCCTTGTTGCAAGTAAATGAGGATTTGCTTTTATAATGATATAAAATTTAAAAAAAACAAAATCTGACTGTAAAAATTACAGTAACTCAGTACACCAAATATAGATTATCATAAAATTAATTTCTATGTTAATACTAAGATTTCAAACGTGATTATGGTTTTTCTTCTATTTTTTTGCATAAAGAAAACTATTATGCTTTATTGTAATATTATATAATGACAAAGAATGTAATAGTATTGGCGGTTGTATTTTTATTTGCTTTGTCAATACAAAAGGAATCATATGAAATAAAAATTCAAAAAATGGTTAATTATATATTTATTATGTCTTGGTATTATGTACCTTGTTGTGTTTATACAGAGTGTAAGAACCTCCAGGGGGACCCCTGCAATGCCACATCTAGATTTTGTATCTTTGGCTTTGTTTTGTGATTTTGTTCTGGGATTATGAGCTGCTACTCTTTATTTTGATTGTCTTTTTATGTATTTACCATTTTTGCTTTTTGCTCTTATTTTTTATTTTTGAAAGTAAACTTATTTACATTACAATGAATTATTATTTTTAGCATTGGGGCCGGGGTTTTACAGTTACCCTCTCCCCGTTCTTAGTTTTTCTGAACTTGAAAAGTCCACACCTTTTTTGTCACTGTCATTTACATTTTTGTTTAATATTTTGTGCCTTTTCAGAAATATTTTCTGAAAGAGAAGGAGTGTAGCTACAGGCTTTAAACCCAGGGATTCTCAATATGAATTTAATTTGCTTCCAGAAGGTGTTATTTAAATGGCAAATTATTATCTTTCTGTGTTGCCATTTTCTTTTCATGGGTGCCATTATTTTGTGGAGCTGTTTTCAATTTGTTGCTAGGTTAACAACCTTATAGTGAAGGCCTGTGACTTCATGGGGTCAGGGAATGTAAAGGTTAAAATGAATACTTCTAATTCATCAGAGTTTGTAGGTAAATACCAAAATATTAGATGATGCTCATTTAGTTAGTGTTCCTGGTAAACAACTTCTGTTCTACCTATTTTCATCAACGATTTAAGGTTTTGATTTTGGTTTCACAAGAGTGTTTTTTACCTTCACAGGTGGCGCAGTGGTAGTGCTTCTGCTTTGCAGTAAGGAGATTGTGGGTTCGCTTCCCTGTGTGGAGAGCGCTTTGAGTAGTGAGAAAAGCACTATATAAATGTAAAGAATTATTATTAATTTATTTCCCAATTATTAATCTTTGCTTGCTTGTCGACACATTTCTTTCACTACCTTCAAATTCAAAACTTTGTTAAACAGAACCTGCCCAATTTTCCTCACCTCCCTTCTGCCTCTGTGCCGGAAAAAATACTGCTCAGTCATGAGGACTCAGACAGCATTTCTGCAAAATATAAAGCTGTTTTACTCCCTCCCTTTCAAAGATATAAGAGAACAGTGGGAAAAATTATATCTTACTCAACATTTCAGAAAAAGAGTGGAAAATAGCAATGCACAGAATTCACTCGAGCTCCATATGTGCAAAGCATACAATTATTCTACTTAAAATTATATATCGAGCACATCTCTCTCATTTAAAATTGTCCAAAATGTTTCCAGGGCAAGATCCAACCTGCAAACACTACAATCAAGTTCCGGCCTCACTGGGCCACATGTTTTTGGCATGCACCAAATTAACATAATTTTGGACCAAAATTTTTAAATGCCTTTCAGACAGCCTTGGGGTCACAATCCCTCCTAACCCAATAACAGTTGTGTTTGGTGTACTCCCAGAAAGGGCTTAAAGTGGAGAAGGACAAACAAACTGTAATTGCCTTTACTACACTACTGTCACAAAGACTTATCTTGCTCAATTGGTAGAATCCTAACTCACCTATTTCAAGTCAGCGGGTAACTTTAACATCCATGTGGATGATATTTAATGTAGTGTGGCTTCCGAATTTCTTTGTATCACCGACTCTTTTAATTTTGTACAACATGTTGTTGTACATACATTGGATTTGTTTTTTTCTTATGGAGTTAGCTTGAATGATGTTACAATTTGTAATGTAACCTTTAGTGATCATAAATGTGTTTTGTTTGAATTGTCTTCAAATTTAGATTTGTCACCTTGTGTTAACTCTAGGCGTACTCGTTTCATTAATGAGTCAGTGATTAATCAGTTTGTTGATTTGTTTGTGGCATCTGATGCCGGCAGTAATATTGATAATGTTGAGTTAGCAGTTCAATGTTTTAATGACCATTGTACTGATATTTTGAATAAGATTGCTCCTCTTAAAATCAGGCAGCATTCTGTTACCCGCTCAGTTCCTTGGATGAATGACTCCATTCGTAATCTTAGGCGTTCCTGCCGAAAAGCGGAGCGCCTATGGAAGTCTACTGATCTGGAAGTTCATCATTCATACTTAAAGGATTTTCTTGCTTCTTTTAATTCTTTGGTTAGGACTGCTAGAACAACTTATTTTTCTAATCTTATTCAGACTCACAAGTGTAATCCCAAAGTGCTATTTGATACTATTCACAGTATTATTTTTCCATCTCAATCTATTACTCAGGTTTTTTCTGATAGTGATTGTAATAATTTTCTTACATTTTTATTGGCAAGGTTAATGCTGTTCAGGCTAATATTGTTCCAGCTGTCTTACCTAGTGGTCTCATTCATTCATGTTCTGAGTGTTTTGTGTTCTCAGAAGTTTCACTTTCGGATCTTTCTGACTTGCTCAGGAAGATGAAACCTTCATCATGTCCTACTGACCTGTTGCCAACATCATTAATGTTAAAATCTTTGAATTGTGTAGGTCCGTGCCTTTTGAATATCATAAATTGCTCCTTGAGATCTGGTGTGGTTCCATCGTATTTTAAACATGCTGTAATTCAACCGTTGTTTAAAAAATCTAATTCTGATCCCTCTATTTTGAGTAATTACAGGCCAATTTCAAAACTGCCTTTTATTGCCAAAGTTTTGGAAAAGGTGGTTGAACAGCAACTTTGTGCCTTCTTAGAAAAGCAGTGGTTCTTTGACTCTTTTCAATCTGGTTTTCGGAGGCGACATTCTACAGAAACCACTCTTCTAAAAGTTTTTAATGATCTTTTAATTGCTGCTGATACAGGCAGGTGCTCTGTGCTTGTACTGTTAGATCTTACCGCAGCTTTTGATATGGTGGACCATCGGATCTTAATTAATAGATTAGAGCTGTTAGGTGTCTCTGGCTCTACTTTGGAATGGTTCTCCTCTTATTTGTCAAATCGGAGTTTCACCGTCGGTGTGGCTGGCTTTTCATCTGACTCTGCTCCTCTGACATGTGGAGTGCCACAGGGCTTGGTTCTTGGACCTATACTTTTCTCTTTATATATTCTTCCCCTATCACAGATTCTTAACTCTTTTAAGGACATCTCATATCAATAAATATGCAGATGATATACAGCTTTATTTTTTATTTAAGCCTAACCAAATTAATACTTTGGTCACTTTGGTTGATTGTCTGTCTCAGGTTATCGACTGACTAAGTAGTAATTACCTGCAGTTGAATTCAGGAAAAACTGAGGTACTAATTGTTGCTCCTCTGTTCTTCATTCCGAGATCAGTTTAAAAATATCTTCAGTCTCTCCTGTTATTAAGTCGAGTCTACGTAACCTTGGGGTTATTTTTGACCAGTCCCTGACACTTGATGAATATGTAAGGTCAGTCAGCTGCTCGTGTTTCTTTCATTTAAGAAATCTCTCAAAACTAAGAGATGTTATTTCAAAATCAGAATTGGAGATGCTTGTTCATTCTGATATTTCCTCACGGCTTGATTACTGTAATGCTCTCTTTACAGGTTTGAGCAAGTCCTCTCTCTCATGCCTTCAGTTAGTTCAAAATGCAGCTGCCAGGCTCCTAACTCGCGCTAGCCGGAGTGATCATATCATCCCCATTTTACACACATTGCACTGGCTCCCAGTGTTTTATAGAATTAATTTTAAAGTTTTGGAACTTACTTTCATAGCTTTGCATGGACAAGCTCCTGAGTACCTAACCAGCCTGCTCCAACGCCATACAGCTTGCTGGACTCTAAGATCTGGACAACAGGGCCTTCTCGTTGTCCCACACACTCGGCTAAAAACCCGTGGGGATCGTGCCTTTCAGTCTGTGGCACCAAGACTATGGAATAGCCTGCCTTGTGGTCTGCATGGAGTCGAGTCTGTTGATTCTTTTAAAAAACAACTAAAAACATTTCTTTTTAAACAAGCTTTTAATAAGTGCTGAATAGTTCCAGTTTGTTTATTTATTGTTTTTATTGGTTTTGTTTATGTTTTGTTTTAACTGTTGTATTTGTACTGTATTTGCTGTTCAGTGCTCTGTGACCTTTTGCCTGTGAAGGGCGCTATATAAATAAACTACTACTGCTACTAACTGATGTTACTGTATATACTATTTGAAACTGGAAAACATCTCATTCATACTTAGAGGATCTGTACAAAACTTTTTCAAAACCTGGCAGGATCTAATCAATAACATCTTAGAATAAGCATTTAAATTGAGGATGTAGGTTCTCTCCCCTCTTTTACTCCATTTATCTGTATTCATTCATTAATTTATCTATTCACTTATTTTTACTAGTTTAAAGTTTTACACTGCTGGACCAGCTCTCTTTCTCAGGGGTGAGGGTTGATTTGTTTCAAACCTTTTTTTTTTTTTGTAAAACTTGAGTTGTGTGTATGGAATGTTATTTGATTTTATTAAAATCAATAAAATTAAAAAAATAATCTTTGCTGGTCTTTTGCCTCACATCTCTTATTCTGGTCCTTGCATAAAAAAAATATCTGTTGCCTTCTAGGTGTCAGAATATTTGTTTGGCCTGTGCAGACTGAAAGCCTGTATGAATAGATGTATACATTGTAAATAGGATACCTTAAATAAAGTTATTCACAATGCCCAGTTTTGATGCTCTAAAATTCTGCACTCAATATATAACATTAAAAAAATCATCCTTTATATATTTTACTCATATCTCTAGAGTTACACAAACATTCCAGTGAACATCTGCTATGTTGCCAATTACCACAGAACATTATGTATATGAAACATATGTACAGTATGCTTGTAAAATGTTCTTTAATTTTATATTCTGTAAACCAAATAATCAAGATTAAACATTTTTATAGGCACACACTGAAATAAGTTCTGGATGTAGTAAATTTGTATACCCACAGTAATAAAAATGCTACAGAAAATGGTGGCATTACATTTTTTTCCCCAAACTGGAACAGTTAAAATGAGGTTCTTTGTGAATGTCATCTTTGGCTCAGGGTCCCTACCTTCATTGGAAGCAATCACTGAAAGATGATATGTAGTAGCGGTTGGCTGCCATATTAGATTGATAGATCCACGATCCCAAGAGAAAAACAACCTGCCTAGAGGCTGTAGGTAAGGAAATTAACTTCTTAGGAAATAATGAACAAAAGGAAAAGTTGCTGTTATTATCAGGATAAGTGATGGATTATTTCATAGCTTACATATTCTACATTTCTGTTTGCCATGCTTTTTGCAAATAAAATTATCTGCAATCATTTAAAATGTGAAATAACCATACAACTGGAATGCTTTAACAGTTTAAATACTAATTTTGACAGCTTTCATTTATTTTTATAACATTGTGACAAGCACTGCTGCCTCAGAGTTTTTGGAGTCTTGGGTTCAGTCCACCCCGAGGCATTTTTTTATGTTGACTTTATACAGCAGGTTCCTGTAATGTTCACATTAATTTTCTCAGGGTGCTCTGGTTACCTTTCACTCTCTACAGACTTGCTGTCTACACCAAGAGGTCAATCTAAATTAGCTGTCTGTATATAACCAACCTGCATTTTAGCTCTAAGCTTAGTCCTGCCTTGTAGTAGACATTTGTCTTCAGATATTTTTACTTCTTTTAGCAATAAAGCGTATTAGAAAACCGATTGCAAATTGATTTTGTGTGGAATTTGAATCAGGTGATAAAAAGACAGTGGGTTGTCACAGATTATCACGAAGCTTGTTGAACTAATTCCCAAATGACTATTTTAGCTTTTGACTATGGGTGACCCATATCTTCATAACTCAGAACTGGATTACAGTGGTCAGAAAATGATTGTATAAACTGTTTTGAATAAATAATTAATAAATAGAACAAATATACTGCATAGTGTACATATATTAAAATATAGGAAAATTAAAATAAACAAAAAAAGCCAAAATATTATTTTCTTAAACATGAAAATAACCTTTAACTATTTTTCTTTATGCAGGTGCAAGCTGATGCAGCTCTTTGCTAACTTCATTATATTAATAAATACTGTATATGTGAACGTGTCAGGTTTAGACACTCTAACTTCACTAATGATTTCAGTTTAATTCTTTCTTTTTTTTTTAGTAAAAGGCAAATATACTCATGCTGAAAAGATCTGAATGGCTTGAACACAAGCTCAGCACATTTCTTAGTTTAATTATGGTGTGTTGAATGAGCTATTAGAGCACAATCTTGCCTTTGCTGGAGACTCACATTTCTTCCTGGTGCCCTGCCGTTTTTTTGTTCCCTGTTGTGGATTTTCCTTTTTTGGCGTCTGCGGCACTTGTCTCATCCCATAATGTATGTTTCAAATCTTTTTTTTTCCAGCTGATAATAGCATTAAGATGGCAGTGACAAGGCTGTAAAGGAGGCACTCAGAGATGCAGATTCACTGTCTGATTGCTAATTTCATGCCCAACACAGTAAAACCTACTTGCATAATGGTAAGATAAAGCATGTCAGCCAAGCTATTTTGTGAGATCATTATGGTGTGTTCACTGTGGCTAGAAAATAAGAGGCTGTATAAACATCAGGTCTAAGCAGTGCATGAGCAACATAATCTTGTTAGCAATGCATTTATGGAGCAACATGTATTCAGATTTGGTTTTGAAATGTGCATCTCTCATTCTTCTTTTTGTTCAAGCCACCATCTGCTACAGGATAAGCCGTTGAGACCCCCCTTCCACCCCAGCCCACACTACCCCCCCCCCCCCCCCCCCCCCCCCAACACACGCCCTACTTAGAGATTTGTGGGTTCAATGATACAACTGCAAACACCGTATAGTTTCTAGCATGGATTTTTCTTTTTTCTTAAATTTTCAATGTGTCAGCTTTTGGTATTATAGGAGCAATATTTAGTTTTATTTCATCTAATTGCACCGATTCAAAGTATAAAAATGTTTGTAATGCCATTCATAGTTACAAAAACAATTTTCAGCAGACACATTAGCATGCTTGGAAATAAGCTTGTCAGCAGCCCAGAAATCATTACAATGTTCACCTCCAAGGTACCATTGTGCTGGCTGA
Source organism: Erpetoichthys calabaricus (assembly GCF_900747795.2). Taxonomy (NCBI): domain Eukaryota; kingdom Metazoa; phylum Chordata; class Cladistia; order Polypteriformes; family Polypteridae; genus Erpetoichthys; species Erpetoichthys calabaricus. The sequence goes on from NC_041396.2 coordinate 70,708,126, forward strand.
TTTAATTAGCTTTCTTTAACTTTCTTGAAACATGGCTTCCAACATGTCTCTTTTATATTAAACTTTATTTGCCTGGGCTTGCTTTATTATTTATTTATTTATTATTTCTAAGCCATCCATTCACGTTGTTTCTCTGTCTGTTTTGCTGACAACTGTATTGATTGTTGGTGAACAGAACAGCTGCAGGCTCCTGCTAAGTGGCCTGAGGATCTCACTCATATCTGAATCACAGTCTCAGTGATTTACAGAACCTGTGATGGGGGCACTTCATCTTTCGCTTTGATTGCAGCATCAAGTGGTGGAAAGCATTGCAGTGTGGCTCTGTGCTCCAAAGGACATAGATCATCTGGCCAGTGAGACATCACAAAAGCTGGTTGACCCAAATACTTATTCAAATGTCCATCATTGGCCCAGTTATCACTTCTAGCACTAGTGCTCAATAACCATCAACTTGGCATATCTCCTGTGAAAACATCTTCCTTTTACAGAACATGAAAAAATACATTGCCAAAATTGTCATGCATGGTACAAATGAAATTATGAGACAGAGCTACTGTAAGTTAGACGCAGCTGTTCCTATCTGACCTCTTTAGTTTCTTTCAAGATGTGACATACTTAAGCTGTAATACTCCTCCCTTGGATTTTACAAAAATACATGATTTGAATCCCAAATGACACAATGTACTGTAAATGTATAAAATAATGACAGTTTCTAATATCACACATGACAGCCACCCACAAGGTTCAGAGGAAAATAAAAGACCATTAATTCTTTTATTTCAATGTAATATATTGTCATTGCAATTGTAGCCCTTACAATTTTTGGTCCCAGTCTTTGTTCCCCAATTTTAGTCCTTGAAGCCATAATCCTATCATAATCCTTTTCACTGATGCATTACAAGAATGGACTTAATGCAATTCATGGTTACAGAAGACTGGTGCCTATCCTAGCAGAAGTAGGTGTAAAAGTGTCGACCAAGTATGGGTGGTGTGGCATTCAGTCACAAAGAATACACCCAGTCTGGGTCAGTATAGAGTCACTAAACAAGTTCACATGTTTTCAAGATGGAAGGAAAAGCAAACATACCCTATCAGTATGTCATGCAGATCTGGAGAGAATGTGTGCAATTCAAACCAATGGTGACCTTGCCAGGATTCCAACTCATTTTCCTGGAACTGTAATGTAGCAGCCAGTAGAGGAGCTAGGCTTTTGAACTGGTGGAGAGTAAGCTTGTTATTGATTACCACTCAACAACTCTAACACATAACAAACACAAATTCCAAAGATTGAGCATATGATTGATAAGAGCATCAGGGTGAACATCTGATTTTTAGAAACAGTGGAAGTAGAGTGAACATGTGATTTTAGAATTTGTGGTAGGGTAAATTTCTTGAGTGTAAAGTTAACACGGGCAAGTTGTAATGGGATACTGACACTGCCATTTTTATCACTTGCTGCATGTTCATCTGTCATTACTATAGTTTTTATTTGCATCCAACATACTTTTTCCTGTGGTATTTGCCCAGTTGCTTTCTTCATTGGATGATCCTTCTCTCTTTCTACCTTATTACTTTGCTCTTCTTTGAGCACTTTGTCATAGCAGATTTGACCAGCTAGAGGTGTTGGTTGGCTTGAGTGGAATCAAAGTTGAAGTAAACAGAGCTGTTTCTTGCTATTTTTTGAACCCCAAAACACCTGACATGAGCTTACTCATTTTTCAGCAGGATGACATTTGGGAGACTAGACTTCAATCTACATGTGCCCTTTTAAAACTTCAAAGCTGCATTGTGTTTTATATATATACTAGACAAAGAGCCCGTTTCGACAACGTAAGATGAAATGGGCACGAGTGGAATAGTAAGTAATAAGTATAAGCACCACAAACCGGACATAGGTGTATTGAATGAATGCGTAATTAGGCCTGGAGCTGTAGTCGAAATCGCCTTTCAGGCCTCTAGAGCTTTAATCGAAGTCGCCTTTCTTTTTCAATTTTTGCAGCTGTAAATCCGCCGCCTGCCGCGATGATGGTCGAAGTCGCCTTTCTCTTTGAATTTTCGCGGCCGTAAATCCGCCGCCTGCCGCGATGTCGGTCTCGTAAGGTTTTTCGGGCAGCTGCGCAGAAGGCGATTGCGCATTCGGCTTCGTATATGCGCAGAAGGCGATGTGCGCAGAAGATGACTGTGCATTCGGCTTCAGACGGACGTGAGTGAGTGAGTGAGTGAGGAGACTGGAAAATTATATATAAGATACTGTATATAGGCATTATATTAGGATGTATCAGGATGTTGTTGAATAGGGTTTTGTTTTGTCACGTTTGTAGGCCCCTAATTAGGGTGAACCCTGGAACAATCACCTCTGCTCTGCTAACTCTGCTGCTGATACCTACACTGAACTCTGTGAGAGTGTAAGAAGTCCAATTAGGTTTAATCTGAATATTTCTTGCAGACATTACATAACATTTCTGGTTAATGTAAAAAAATCTTCATATGTTTTTGAGAGTCTTTTTTTTTACCCAGTTGGTAGCACTTTTAATACTGCTGACCTGTTCTTTGGCTGTGTGGAGCTTTCTCTTCTCAATCCAATATTAATATGTTATGTTACTTGCTGAAGCTAAGCTGGCCTGGTGGAAGTGTGTATGTATGGATATAAGAGGTTTTCTAACAATTGATTGTGATTTCATAACCTATGTGTATTCCTTCTATTAGTTGTAAAACACTGGAATTTTGTCAACTAGAATATAATTATTCCATAAAATTAAATATAAAAGCTAGGTTCTTCCAAGGGACGGCACGGTGGCGCAGTGGTAGCGCTGCCGCCTCGCAGTTAGGAGACCTGGGTTCGCTTCCTGGGTCCTCCCTGCGTGGAGTTTGCATGTTCTCCCTGTGTCTGCGTGGGTTTCCTCCCAAAGACATGCAGGTTAGGTGCATTGGTGATTCTAAATTGTCCATAGTGTGTGTGTGTGTGTGTGTGCGCCCTGCCCGGGGTTTGTTTCCTGCCTTGCACCCTGTGTTGGCTTGGATTGGCTCCAGCAGACCCCCGTGACCTTGTAGTTAGGATATAGCGGGTTGGATAATGGATGGATGGATGGATGGGTTCTTCCAATATCTCTTCTAGCTATTATTTAAAAGTTGTCAAAGATTTCAACTACATGACTTAGTATTTTATTCCTGATTGCCTTGACCAAATGTGTGAAAACATGCTTCCCGGCTTCTGTCTTAATCACACTTTTCTTTAATTTCATCAGCTATTCTTGAATGCACAATTCACTGTTTAGCTGAAAGACTTCTTCTGGATCAACTTTATTGATTCCTTTTTAGAATTTTTGAGGCCAGAGTTAAGTCCCCAAACACTAGTTGTTCTTCCAGGCTGAAGAGTTTTAATTCCCTTAGTCTGCTAGAGTAGGACATGCCATATAATTCAAGAATGCACTTGGTGGCTATTCAATGTACAGATTCTAGAGCTGCTATGTTCTCCTAGTGTTGAGATTAGAACTGTACACAGAGGTCCAGATGTGCTTCCCAATAGCACATTACAGACTTTCATCATAAAGTTCCTTGGTTTATACTGCACATATTTTAAAATACAATAAAATGGTTTACCTGTCTTTTTAACTAATTTGCTAAGAGGCTGAGAATGTTAAATGTTGAATGTAAGCCACTTTATAAATGGGGACTGGAGTTGCAGATGCTCAAGATCCTCACAATACTGTTCTGGAAAAAACAGATGCAGAAAATGTACCAGCAGATGGATGCATTATTCAATTTTATGACAAAAATTGATCATTTACTTTAAAATTAATGATTATGCAGAAATATTAGCTCTCTGTCTCTTAAGTAATGTATTTTGGTTATATAAAGGCCAACAAAGTTAGTTAAGAATGTGATTGCAGATTACTATTCCCAAAGTAAAGTATACTTTCCTTTTTTTTTACATTTTACAGTTTATTTCTCTTTTTCCCAGCAAATGTACACTTACTTTAATTGAAGGGCAGTGCACAAGTCACTACAATTTCTGACACCAAATGTCACAGTTAGATTGCAGTTTGATGTATTTTTGAGTCTGATCTTGATTTTAAAATTGACTTTAGCAAATTACATTACATTAACAAGATTAGTACCTCAGAATTAAAACTGCCTGTGTGCTGGTCTGAAGATTTGGAAGGTTAATTTAAATTAAATCTGCAGTCATCTACAAGCATTTCAATACATTATTTACTAATACTGATTTTGAAATAGTACTCGTCATTTATTTTTTGCAAAATACACTGAGATCCTGTAATTAACCTTAAATAGCCACAAGGCTTTAGGTAGCCTCACTGAGAAACTCCCTTCTCATCCAGTTTTTGACATTGAATTAGGATTATACCTTTGCTTTCAAACAGTAAACCATTTTTTTTCCTAGAACAGATACTTAAAGGATCATGGGAGTTTGCCAGTCATATCTACATTTGCGTGAGATAAACTGTAAAAGATACATTAAAAGTGCATTTTTTGGGCTATTGCTACATGTTATTGTATTCTTGGAGTTAAGTCTTGGCATTAAGTCTTTTTGAAATGGCTCAGGGTTGCATCTTGTCTCATTCTATTTTATGATTTTCCTGGATATGGTATCAATGTGCAATCATTGCTTAAAGAATATCAAATCTGAGAAACTGAGAGTTGCACTTTTGTTGGTTTCAGATGGTGTGTCACTGAGGGGGGCCTCCTATGTACACTAGAACAGCTTGTACCTGTGTGAGACACTGTCTGCATGAGAAGTACTAACTCCAAATCTGAGCTCATCTTCCTCTTCAAGGAAACAGCAGCTTATGTTACACATTATTAGGCAGCAGCTCCCCAAAGAAATAAATGTTCAAGGACCCTGGGATCTTTTCTTTGTGCAAGGGGAGATGTGATAATGTAATTGACCAGTGGACTAGTATACAGACTGTGGTAATTAAAAAATCATACCAAACTTTGTTAGCAAAGTGGGAGCTGAATCTTTTAACAACTTGTGTGAACTGATAGTCTATATCCCCACCTTTATGTATTGTATCAAGTACTTAAATGTGACCAAGTAAATGAGGTTATGTGAACCAAAATGAGGTTTCTGAAGATTGGTGGGCTTAGTTGCTGGATAAAGTGAGCAATTTAGGAAGACCTTTGAGGAGAATCTCTACTTTGCTAGTTTTAGAACAGCCAGTGGAAGAGATTTTGAAAAATGGTGCTATGGTAGCAATCCCATAGAAGGTGTAATAAGCAAGGCCCCTGGGTGAAGACTTGGAGCCAGACACAGAATATGCTGGAGGGATTATATCTCTCATTTGTATTGACACTGTGTTGGAAGTCTCTAAAAGTACCTGGAGATTGTTGCTGAATATAAAGCGACCTGGTCTTTCCAACTAGGTGTGTTGCTACTGTGATCTTTATCACGACAAGTGGATGGAGAGACAAAAGGAAGTAAGATTAAGAAATATGTGGGCAGATTTTAGAAATTATTTCTAGTGGTGGGGTTTAAAAAACAAATGAAAGTTTCATTTCCTTGCTCCTTGCCTTTGTCTGCTTGTGTACACATATACTGTTACACAGAGTTTAATTTTTTGTATGAAAAGCTCCATCTTGTGGAATGATTAGAGGTGCAATTAGCTGTACATTGACTAATTCTTGCCAGCTTCTTGTGAATTTTTATTTCTATGTCTAGAACTGTATTTACATTAAGTTTAATGTCTCATATATCCAAAGCCTGACACCCACTTAAATTAAATAAATACCACTGTTTTTAATTTTGTTTCTTTATTTTAAAAATGCAGGTACACATATATTTTTAATGAACACCATCTTCAATAACCATGCTTTTCCCATGTTTAACTGACAGTTCTGTCTTCCTTTGACCTAAACATTAATGTCACTGTCTATTTGTTACTAATCCATTTCATTCTCTTTTGTGTTCTCAGAATCCTACTTTGGCTGTTTGGCAGCCCCGCTTTTTCAACAATTTTAAGTGGAATATGTGACATCACCAGTGTCTAAGCCCCTGTCCTTAGACCGTCCCATTAAAGTCCTTCTCATCCAGCTTCAAAGGACCACAGCCAGAGGTTGTCTGACCTTGTTCCTTAAGACTTCCCATACCCCAACCCTTCTAGGCTCATATATATATATATATATATATATACTAGACAAAGAGCCCGTTTCGACAACATAATTTGAAATGGGCACGAGTTTGTGTCAGCAGTGTATGAAGAACAAATGATAAGTAACGAAGAAGTTATTTTGTAATGATTGTAGTCCGCTTTACTCATTACTGCACAGGCTTGTACTGTTAGTTGATGAATTTCCCAGGCCTATAGTATAATATTGAATGATGAATGTTCCAGTACAATATGGAATAGTAATAAGTATAAGCACCACAAACCTGATACAGGTGTATTGAATGAATGCGTAATTGAATCAGAATGCGTAATTAGGCCTCGAGCTGTAGTCGAAATCGCCTTTCAGACCTCTAGAGCTTTAATCGAAGTCGCCTTTCTCTTTGAATTTTTGCAGCCGTAAATCCGGTGCCTGCCGCGATGTTGGGGTTGGATGTTGGTCTCGTAAGGTTTTTCGGGCAGCTGCGCAGAAGGCGACTGCGCATTCGGCTTTGGACATGCACAGAAGGCGACAGCGCATTCGGCTTCGGACGGAACTGAGTGAGTGAGTGAAGAGGCAGGCGAATTATGTATTATGTATATACACCAACTTCTGACAAAAGCTGACATTTCTTATTTAACCCTTGAGAGTGAGAGAAATAGGACGATATCCACTCCAGGAACTCCTGCTTATCGGTCACTTTATTTTCTTTCTTTTTTGTGAAATTTAAATAGGGTTGCTGGAGTGATACCCCAAAATTTGATTCTGTGTCTGATCAGTCTGTTCACTATGTGTATACATAATATTAACACATGAGATATAAAAGTAAAATATGCATTTATATAGCATATTTTTATATAAAAAGTGTAGCTCACAGCACTTTACAGGAAGAAAAAGAAAAAACTACTATTACAAGAAATATGAATCTATATGCTGTACTGAATGCAAAGTTAGTGACTGACTGACTGACTCACTGTCATAGACAAAAACACTATTTTCTGTTTTTTATTATATTTTTATGTCGATATTTGTTGATAATAATGCTGTAGTGAGTGGGCTATTTTTATGCACAGCGTCCTTTTTTGCTTCATGCTAAGAAGGATTTGCGCAGAGAAATGAGGTTGCTGCTTTACGGAAATTAATGCCATAATGAAAGGACAAAAGTTTGCGAAGCTCAAATAATAACATGCTTAGCAAATTTCATGCTTACGTACATGCAGTACTCCCTACTCTGTCTGCTTCTTCTTACTGTTTTGATGGAGTGTGAAATGAATACAAATTCGGTGGAAGAAGAGGGTATAGATGTCTCCCTTTGATTATCGATCATCATATACAATACATATATTTCAAACAGCAGTCTGGATTGGCTGCATGATCACTGCCTGTTTCTGGGCTCCCCTTAAACCTGGAACCACAAATAATGTACCCAAGGAGCCAGGCAAACGGGAACACACACAATCAGCAAGGGAGTGGTGCAAAGTGTTGAGGTGCTTTTATTAAAAAACAAATAAAGTGTCCAAAGTGCAGTGCAAAAGATCTTCAATAAATAAATAAATAATCCATAAAATCAGTGTTAGTCTGTGAGTTGAAAAATTCCAATAATCTGAAGATGAAAACAACATAGTCATTGTGTCTTATTCTTCTTCCATTCTTTTGTTGAATCTGGCGCAACTTCCTCTCTCCTGTCTCTCCAGCTCACCCAATAGATTGCTCAGACGGTGGAGACACAAGCGGTTGCAGTCCTCCCTTCCAACCCCCATCTTTGCTGCCTCCGTCAGTGTCTGCCAGACTGCATAGAGTCAGCTGTCCTCCCATCTAGAGTGCCAATCGTTTGGTCTCCCACGGGGCTACAGACCACTCTGCCTCCTCTCCCTCAAGCTGGCTCAGACACCCGATACTTTGCTCACTTCAACTGCCTAAACCAGGAAGATATCTGAGCAAGACTCATCTCACTTGACAAGTCCAGTCCCTTACAGGAAAGGCACTATATAAACAATGCCCACACTGGAAAAGATTTTTTTTGAGACCCAAGCATCTGAGAGAGAAACACTGCCTGATTCAGAGGGTTCTGTGATTGTATTTTGCTTAGTTTATTGTATGTTGCGATTGCCTATTGCCTGCTAAAAGAGTTAAAGAAGCATCTCCTTGTACCCCAGTCCTTGATCCTGTGCTTGTATGTTTTCTAGTTGACACCATTTTATTTCTTTTAACCTGTTCTTTTCTGTGCTTAAAATGTTCAATTCATTGCATGCACCATGTACATGTGCAGCCTGTAAACATCAGTGCTGTATGTTTTAAGTTAAAGTATACCATGTTTCGATGTATATTGCTTTGCTAAACCCTCCAAAACTTTTTAATAGTTGTCACACACATGCGCTTAGGAGGCAGTCAACAAACCATGAGGTGAGTGAAACATCGCGAGATGAAGGGTTGATTTGTGGTACTAACGCCTCTCTCATCAGTACCAAAGAAGAGAAACTCACCTGCACCACTTCCCGATTCACAAAATGGCCATTCAACGTCACATCTGCTTTCCGGCTCTTGATGATGACGTTATTTCCACCCTTCCAATAATGACGTCACTTCTGTCTCCCTCTGATAACATCACTTCCGGTCCCTACTCGATGATGTCACTTCTGTCCAACAGTCTGTGACGTCATTTCCTGCCACATCACATCCTACCACCATTTTTATTTATCAATACCGCCATCTTTGAACTGTATATTATCAAATGCTCTGGTTTTTGATTGTTTTTTGCATTACTTTTCATAATGTCCACTGGACATTATACAGGGCAATTCCCCAACTTTTTTTGTTCTGTGGACTTCCTTTATTCTTTACTACATGGTACAAGAATACAGATTAAAGCATTACATTTAAATCTGATTGAAGCTTCCATTTTTGTATAATGTGCTGCAGTTGCAATTTCATTTTTATACAAAAATCCCATTATTCTTACTAATTACCTGCTTCAAATCAAAAGAATAAAGTTTCCTGTAAAATTGTGCTTTGCAGTGACCATCTAGAAAAGACAAGTTCAGTCACTAGGCAAAGCAAGAATTATTCTACCGCAGTGATGTTTAACTCTTAGCCAATTGTTTCTAGCGTATTTCACTGTGGGGAGTGCAAGTGAACTAACATTATAAACAGAAAAGTAGCCAAATAGTAACATAGAACTTCTGATACATTCAGTTAATCATCACTGCTATAACTGAGGCCCATTACCTAAAGAACAGTTAACAACTTGTAGTACAGTCATTTAACACACTCAGAAACTTCTTTGAAAAAGCCTGTGGGGACTGAGTCAAGGACAGATGTGGACAGTTTTGGCTGAGCAATTACACAGGTCAATGAAGAACTTTAATTCATTGTATTGAGTATGCTAAATGTTTGCTTTCGGGTGCTGTATTATATTACAACTAATAGACCCACTTTTAACCATTGTAAGGTTTTGGTAGATGATAAATAGTTGAAAACAACACTCTTGAAATTCCATAATTTTTCATGTATAATTTCTGAAAAATAGCTAGAAAAGAATTTACTAAAGGTAGAAATGTGCCAAGGACTGAAACACTAAAGACTTTGCTAGACAATATCACCTTAACACAAAGGAATTTGTCTATACTAAAGTGGAGCAACTGAAGGTTTTTATATTTTTCTACTCTCCACTACACCCAGTGTTTAGGCATTAGCAACTACAATATATTGACCACCCATGTAATTATGAGTTATAATTCTTGGCTGTTGTTCTTTTTCAGTTAGTTTTTAAGAAATAATGCACCTCTTGGGTTACACAGCACATCTCCAAAATAATCTTCATCCTGACAGCTCCTCACCTGCCTCACTTTACTTTACTCTGTAGCCTGGCAATTTGTTTCACAAATGTTTTCAAGTGATTATTTTTTTCCTTATATAAAAAGGAAAAAAATGATTCAGACATAATATACAAACATAAATTTCATTGATCTAACCACACACACTGTAAGAAAACAGATAATGATAAAGAGCTGAGGCATCAACCTGGTGACCCTGTATAACAGAAGTGTGAAAACACAAAAGAAAAAAGCAATAATTGCAAAAATGTCTTTCCAGATGCAGCTGGACCGACACCGGAAGTGACATCAGAAGTGTTACAACTCATCTTCCAGTCTGCAGGGGGAGGAAGAGAAAAGGCATTAAGACACAGCACCAACCTCTGGAGCAGCAGGGAATTACAATCACCAGAGCCCTTACGTTGTCCCCTATGCACACATGCGTGACAACACATACTGTACGATTCTTCAGCATAGCAAGAATACTGAATTCAAGAAGCATGCTATACTATAAACTTCAAAGGTTCCAGATCCTCTCTGCATCCAATTTGTGATTTACTGTTTAAAAATAGCTCTGGGATTAAAAGCGTACTTGGATCAACTGTTCCTAGATTTTAGGAATCCAATTTCTGAGTTTGATGGTTGTATTTTTAAATTGAAGAAATGACTATCATTTGACAAGACATCTTTCATTGTTGTTAAAGTCCCCATTATAAAGTGTAACGAGAGAGATATTGCTATACAATAATGTGACTACCTGTTTAAATAGCTTTGTCTAAATGGTGTCTTTAATGCCAAGATTCCCAAATATAATGCATAAATACAACTAAAAATGAATTAAACATAAGGCTTATAAAATATATTTAGTCTTGCATATTAAAAATAAACTAATTCCAATGAACAGCAGAAGTGAAATTTCTGTTGTGTAATGCTGAATTATTCTATGAGCTATTCAAAGGTGAGCTATTTCATTAAAAGTTACCATATATTTAAAGTGCTAGCCCATCTCCATATTCTGGAATTATGACTCTCCTTTTAGTAAAACCTTGATGAGAGCAAAAGGGTCAATTGCACATTTCAATGTATAACTCTCTACTGTTACTTATCACCCTGTATGGTGTGCCTTCTCTTCAGAAAGTGAAGATTTCCCATTCTCAGAGCCATTAGTTGAATCACCACATTTGCTTTCAAACAGTAACTGACATGTCATAATATTAATTATGTCATGTTTGTAACTTACTTTTATATTTGAGCCCATTTCAATGTTCCTTCATATTCCAAACCTACGTAATCCAAATTTAAGGTCACAAGAATCCAAACCCTATTAAAGAAGCATTGGATTATACAGCAGTTACCACCTCAACACACTTACACACGTACTGTCACTCACTCACTCCAGTAAACTGGAGCACTGTGAAATTGTCAAATGCATTTCAAGTGGATTATAATAAGGTGAATGAAGTTCTCTCTGATAATGGCACTTGCAGTACCTGACCCAGGCTTACCCTGACATGCTTAATAGTTTGTTTCAAACCTCTGAGTTTTGAGTTTGTATTGCTTATATAATAGTTTTGGTAATAATACTTCAGTACAAAATAATTTCAGATTTTGACAGGTTAACAGACACTACACAGTTATTTTTCAAACACTGTCCCAACAGAACAGTCAAGAACTTATTGCATATAGCACAGTGTAGGCCTAGTATTTATCCTGCCACTTTCAGGTGCAAGATAAAAGTCAGACATGAACTGGATGCAAGTTAATCTCATGGCATGGCCAGTCAAATATGCACAGGTTAAATTTAGTGGCTGCTTTCACCTTAACATATTATATGACTTTGGGATATGGCACTCATTAACACAGGGTGAAACATATATATAAAGATCCTAAATGTGCCAGGGGTTAAACATATTGTTGCTAGAGCTGTGAGGCAGCATGGTGACCACTGTGCCATCCGTTGTACTGTATCTTTAAGTTATTTGTGTATTCTTTAGGAATTTGAGAACCTGAGTAGCATTATAATCCATTCTGTTTAGAAGGATTCTATGCTAGAAAAAGTTGAATTCAGAGTGAGATATTATTATTAGATATTCTTTTATTCGTAGTCAAAAAAAGAGAATACATTATGCAGTTATTGATTTTCTGAAAGAAAGAGACTAATACCATGCTACATTCACTTGTTACTCCCTATGGTAAAGAACAATTTGCAGCATAGTATTACAGCTGTTCTTTCAACTTGTAGATTTCATAAACCTTTAAGGCAATGAGTAAATTACCTAGAAATAAATAACTGGGTGTAAAACTGTCTGAGGAAATATACAGAAATTCTGAAAGCTGAACATTACTTTAGTTGTCAGAGGCCATCTGTTTTCAATGCAGGTGTAGATGGTCAAAGACTAACACAATTGTTAGTTAGTCACAACATTTAAGTTCTGAGACTGGAAAAGGTGGGAAAAGAGGTACGTTCTGTGGTCAGGTCACTATTCCTCTATCAAGTCAAAGTCTTCAGAGCTGCTAGAGAGGGAATATGTGTAACAGGTGGTGCCATATCTAAACTCTTCCCCCATGCACGTTTTAAATCAATCACTCTAGATCTATCTATCTATCTATCTATCTATCTATCTATCTATCTATCTATCTATCTATCTATCTATCTATCTATCTATCTATCTATCTATCTATCTATCTATCTATCTATCTATCTATCTATGCGAAAGTTTTGAAGATGTATGACTGCTGGAGAGCTCCAGAGATGTGGTCATTTAAATGTGAATCAGAGTTTAAATATTTCAGTGTCTGTCTGAGATCTGAGAACCACCAAATGATCTCAGAACTCAGACAGGGAAGCAGCATACATGGCTATTTTCAGATTTGTAGCTTTTTATAAGAGTAAGTCATGAAGGTGACTCAAAGATACATATGAAGCTAATGTAGTCTACATGGCAGGGTTGTTACATTTCAAATTCAGCAATAGCTTTCGAACCAGTTGTGGTCTTATTGTTGTTGTGTTTCAGAAGAACATTAATACTGGTGAGAGTGGCCCAACACAAATGTAATACAAAAAAAGCAAAGTATATTTCAGCAAATGACATGGAAAGTAAAGGGCTGTCTCAGGTGATGACATTTTATTACAGATAAGAAATAACATTTAGAGTTCAGACAATTGCCATAGATGAATGAAAGAGCGAAGGCAAAAATAGATACAATTGGAATGTTTTGCATGTCAAGGAGAAACAGACAAGATTTTAAACTTGTGCTACGGATCCCATAGGTGGCATCTGGAGTTTACATTCACTTGCAGCCGGGTTTCAACACAATATGAATGAAATGTGAGTTCATGTTGGAGGATGTTGCAACACAGAAGACACTTTAGTGACAACATAGAAATGGAACCAATTAGAATTCAATACATCAGCAAAGAAGGCTAAACATTTATGTTCAGAAATGTAGGACTGCATTCATCTCTACCCAGTTTCAGTCAATCATGTCTGTTTCCTCAGACATTGAGTGGTGTGGTCAGTGTTGCTGAAGGCAGTAGGAAGGTCCTTGAAGATAAAAAAAACTGAAGGATAATCAGGAGCGTCATTTAGTAAGTGTTCACAGATAGTGTGTCCTAGTGACAGAGGAATTGGGCTGTAAACCACAAACCTTCCAAGTCACTCCATACAACAAACTCACAAAGTAATCTGCACTTTAAACTGTAATCTCGTTACAAAAATACAAAGATAATTGTAATTTCCATTTTGATTTGAATTAGTTAATAATTTATTTAGTTAATTAGTTGATAATAGTTTCAAGAAAAACAAATTGATTACAATTTGAATATTTGAGTAAGGCAATGTGCTAGAATTTTGTCTTGATGTTACATCCACGCACATAACAAAAGTTAAGTACAATTAACCGCACACTATAAAGTACACGGCGCCATCCCAACATATTACACAGCTGTAGAGAATAATGATACATTTCTCAAAAACACAAATATATAAAAATATTGAGGATGTAAGCATTTATAAAGTAAATATAATTTTGATATCAGGAAAAAACAGACATGAATTACAGACTGGGTTTAACATGACTACAGCAGGAAAGAAGCTCTTTATGTGTCCTGTGATTCTTGCTTTTAGTGACCAGTAATATTTCCAATTGTAATAATTGAAAGAAATGGTATCTGGGTAGGTGTGGTCTTTGATTATATTTCCAGCAAGCTTTTTGACCCAAGATGTATAGCGTTTATTTTCAAGCTCACAATACTTTCAGTTGACCGAATGACATGCTGCAGTTTTGTGTGAAGAGATACACTGCCATAAAAGAGAATTAAGGAGAAAGTGAGGGTTCTTTCAGTAACAGCTCGACAAAACTGAACCAGCAGTGATTAGGACAGGTTAAACTTATTTTACATTGATGGAGAAAAAAACATATGGTGCTAAGCTTTTTGATAAGTGAAGTTTTCACTTCCATTCAGATTGTGAGTGATAGTAGTGGCAAGAAATTTAAATTATTCCACCCTGTTAATTAGGGGAGTAGGAAGTGAGGAGTTCTTCCATGTGAACCCTGAATACAATGAGGACTGATTGAGGTCATTTATGTTAGGTAGAATGCCTAGATGGGGCTGGGTGGTCTCGTGGCCTGGAACCCCTGCAGATTTTATTTTTTTCTCTAGCCGTTTGGAGTTTTTTTTTGTTTTTTCTGTCCTCCCTGGCCATCAGACCGCTCTTTTATTCTGTATTAATTAGTGTTCCCTAATTCTATTTTCTTATTTATATTGTCTTTTCGGGCGGAATGGTGGCGCAGTGGTAGTTCTGCTGCCTCGCAGTTAGGAGACCCGGGTTCGCTTCCCAGGTCCACCCTGCGTGGAGTTTGCATGTTCTCCCCGTGTCTGCGTGGGTTTCCTCCGGGCGCTCCGGTTTCCTCCTACAGTCCAAAGACATGCTGGTTAGGTGGATTGGTGATTCTAAATTGGCCCTAGTGTGTGCTTGGTGTTTGTGTGTGTCCTGCGGTGGGTTGGCACCCTGCCCGGGATTGGTTCCTGCCTTGTGCCCTGTGTTAGCTGGGATTGGCTCCAGCAGACCCCCGTGACCCTGTGTTTGGATTCAGTGGGTTGGAAAATGGATGGATTTTGTCTTTTTTCTCTTTCTTCATCATATAAATCACTTTGAGCACTTCATTTGTATGAAAATGTGCTATATAAATAAATGTTGTTGTAAAATTTACAACCATCTCTATTAGTTTTAGTGTAAGTTTCAGACTAAAACACATAATTTACGTATTGATAATATAAATTGCAACAGTTAAGTCAGTTTGACCCTAATACCTTTCAACAAAATAATAGCAGAATATGTTCTACTATAGGATTGAATATGGTGGATCAGAAATCCCAGCCAGACAACACAGGACTTCCAGTACCCGGCATAAAACAGACTTCAGTCTTTAATATAGAACATGGGCTTGGAACGCAATGTTTCACTCTTAGCCAAGCACACAACATGTACAGTCTAACTTCACTACAGTGTGTGTTTTATTGAAAGACAAGAGTTCAGCAAAGGACACAAGAAAAGAAAGCAAGTATATGTTTTTGAAGGGATGCTTTCAGAATTTTTCATATTAACAAAATGCCTCTAGGAGATGTTTATTGAAATGATGCTTGCATATTTCTATGTATATTTCATTTTAATGCTTTCTACTTATATTGCTTTTATTATACAAATCAAGATTTATTAAATATTTTACAGACTTGAAGATCATGAATTACAATAATAGAGGTTTTCAAAGTCTTGGCATATTATTAAAAGAAAGAAGGACTCAATAACAATATCTGACAGATGCTATACTTAAAATAAATAAATAAATAAGCACTAGGTAAACATCTCTCTCAGCTTAAGCAACCAATATTCATATAATAGCAAAGTGTGCAGTTACTGAATGTTTTTATTGTTGGCAAATGAAAAGAGCTGTGAAAATAATTGCTGCTGTAAGTTCAAAACTTTAGACATGTAATATGAGAGGAAGTAAGAAATCTTATGTTGCACAATTTAGATAGATGCTGCTGTTCATTTTTAGAAGCTATGACAAAGGAAGTCTATGGAGATTTTTTTTAATAGTTGTACAAATGTAATTGAGCTTATGACTACAGAGTGATGCAAGTCTCAACAGAGAACTATTGAGGCTTCACACTTGTTTGATGCAACATAACATCGCATTCTCAGACAATCTTAATTCCATTCAGAGTCATGAGTGCTAAAAGCATATCCTGTAATTATTTGGTGCATGGCAGAAACCAGTCCTGAAGGAGGTACCAGTCCATCATACAGTTCACTTACACCCACCCTGAGACAGGACAATTTTAGAAGCACCAGTAAACTTGCACATCTTTAGGATTGATGGAGTGTTGCTGAGATGTTTGTCCTTCTGACAGGTTTTCCCATCTCAGCAAATGACTTCTAAAGCTCTCTTAGAATGACCATTGGGTTCTTGGTCACCTTCCTGACCAAGGCACTTCTTGCCCAGTGACTTAGTTTGACCAGACAGCCTACTGTAAGGACAGTTCTGGTGGTTCCTAATTTCACAATTATTGAGACCACTGTGCTCCTGGGAACACTCAAAAGTTTAGAAATGGTTTTATACCCTTGCCCTGATCTGTGTCCCACTATAATTTGATCACAGAGGTCTACGGAGATTTCCTTGGACTTCATTGCTTGGTTTTTATCATTACATTTGGTGTGAATTGTTGGACCTTATATACACAGATACAAGTGTTTCTTTCTAAATGACATCAAATCAATTCAAAATGCCAAAGGTGGACTCTAATTACATTCTAGACACATGTCAAAGATAATTATAAATGCAATGAATTATTATTATTATTATTATTATTATTATTAT
The DNA here is from genome assembly GCF_900747795.2 of Erpetoichthys calabaricus. NCBI lineage: Eukaryota > Metazoa > Chordata > Cladistia > Polypteriformes > Polypteridae > Erpetoichthys > Erpetoichthys calabaricus. Next base: position 70,724,925 of record NC_041396.2, read on the forward strand.
TATTATTATTATAATTAAAGCAAACAGGATGCACCTAACCACAATTTGGCAAGCACAGCAAAGGGTCTGAATACTTATAGAAATTAGAGATTTTAGTTATTGATTTTTAATGAATTGGTATACCTTTCTGAAAACATTTGTTTACTTTGTCATTGTGGGTTATTGAGTGATTGATGGGCACAAATAGCAAATTCATCCATTTAAAATTAAATCCACAACACAATAAAGCATGCAGAAAGTGAAGGGTGTCTAAATAGTGTCTTAGTGCACTGTAAATCTAAAGTGAGGAATAAGAGATTAATCACATGGACAGTGTATGAAAGGGGGAAAATCAGACACGCTTCAGAGGCCATTGTTCCAAGAATTTGACTTCAGAAGAGTGGGGATTAGAACATTTCCATAACGTCTACTTTCTCTGAAGGCACTACATCAGGAGCACAGCATTTCCTCATGTCCTCATGATCTCACCATCTCCTAATGAGAAAGGTCAGACATTCTTGTTAGATTGCCTGCCCTCTAACTCCTTGTGGTGGAATTGCCTGCTTCCTCATCAGTTACCCTATTCTTCATGAGTGACCCTGCATCTAGCCCTTTCATTGCATCCATTGTAGCCACAGGACAAACATTCCCCTGGCTATGCTCTTTACTCTGCACTACTGTGATGATATACAGCACATTGTCTTTGCTAGTGTATTTTTCTGCCCTTTATCTGTTGCCCTTGCCCTGTGCCTTCTTTTCCTGCCTGCAGTCCCTTTGTTACCTGGGAATGGCATCATAGTATTATGTACATATGTACATACTGTACATTACTCTAGGATGAATGTGAGCCACCATTATCAATCACCTATTATTGTATTGTGACATATTTGATATATAATAAGACAAATTATAGAAGGGGAATGATTCCGGCTTAGATAATAAATGGCTCAGTGTATGAAAATTTCTCATTTTATATCATTATACTGCATAAAGAAACTATTGAATTATTTTTCTGAATTTCACAATAGCAAACGTTAATGTTATTCATTGTATTTTATTGTGTAATATAAATGGATGTATTTAGTCTCTAGATCAATATCTATGCATATAAAAGAATATGGTTCTATACACAGTGCCTTTACAGAGAAGCAGACTGTCTATAATATTTATGCTGCCAGTAGTAAACTGACTCAAAACAACACAGAAGCTATGACACATGCAGGAAGTTCATCCTTAAATTGACAGCTCTCTGTGTTGTAAAATGACCAGAGAATTGACCCATAAATTGAGTTTCTGAGAGTTTTATATTCATGTACAAACTTGTACAGCACGCTGAAGTTTCTGATTTATTTGTTACAATGCAGTGTTTATTAAATACAATAAAACACATACCCCATAAAGAGATCTCTCTGTCTCACTCACACGTTGATACATCTGCTGTTGAAAAATTCTTACAGACAACAAATACAGTGTGAACATGTTCTCTGACATTTGTATTTTTGTTTTTCTAAGAGAATATAAATTACAAAAGCCCAGACAACCTTTTTCATACAAATGTGTCACTCAAAGTTTGAGATCATCACAGTTTTAAAATTCAGAATTATTACTATAAGAACAGCATGCACGTATTTCCAATCTGAATAAACATTCTGAAATCTATCTATCTATCTATCTATCTATCTATCTATCTATCTATCTATCTATCTATCTATCTATCTATCTATCTATCTATCTATCTATCTATCTATGTATTACTGTATGTTTAAGATAGCCATAATGTCTTTATTTTAATGAATCTTTGAAACCAATAATTTTAAAGGAATAAAACCTTTTTTACAAAATTTAAGTGAAATACATTTTTTACATTCCTAAGAGGCTTTGGCTTGCAATTCATTGCACTTGTGTTGTAGCCATATGATCTCAATAATTTGCACATATTCTTTATCAGGCCATAGTCTATTATTCGACTTTCTCATTTTAAATAAATTGAGAAACGCTGTCATTGCTTTGAGTGGTGAAGTGGGAATAATAATAATACATTTTATTGATATAGTGCATTTCTCATACTCACAAAGCGATGTCACTTCATGGATCCAGTGTCCCGAGTTTGATTCCTGTGCCATTAAGATGTCCTTATGGATTCTGCACATTCTCCCTGTGTCTGTGTGGATGTTCCTTAGCTCAGGGTACTCTGGTTTTACTCCCACATCCAAAAGATGTGCGGGATTGGTTAACCAGTGATTACAAATTGGACCTTGTGCAGTAGTGGGCCATGCAATGTAGTGACATACGTCCAGGGTTGGGTCTTGCCTTGTGCCCAGTGCTACTGGAATAGGCTCTGGCACCCCATGACCTTGAACTGGATTAAGCAAGTTTGAAAATATTACATCATGTCACTGTATCACCAAACATCTAATACATTTAAAGGAAGATGAAGAAGATCCTAGAGCATTCTAGCTGCAGTCCTCCCCAGAAGAAAATGTACTCTTTATGATCTACTACCATTTTCTCAAAGATCTTCCTATTTGTCATTGTTTGTTGTTTAAACTGTTCATAATAAGTCTACAAAAATTTTACACACCCACTGGAATCTCCTGAGCCTTCTTTTCCATACTATGCTTTATAATATGACCGTGTTTTCTGCTTGAACTTTTTATGTATTCACACTTCTGAGATACATGAATGTCATCCAAAAATTAATGTAGCTATCTTCTTTAAATGAAATGTTCTGAGGCTACATAATCTGGTCATAGTGTGCTCTGTTTCTAAAACTACTGGTGGAATATCCACTTAAATTTCAATTTTGATGTAGATTTTAAGTACAAATTATTTACCAGTAAATCTAACTTAATTATGCACTGTATTGAAATGGTTAACAAACAAGCAATATTCTGTTATGCCATTGTAATTGTATCATTCTGTTTAAGCTTGTTTAGTGCTTCAGTTGTTATTTTGTCTTTAGCCCCATCCAGGGTTCATTTGTTCCTATCATGCTGCTTGCTCTGGCCTTCCATGACTCTGCCTTGACTTGAAAATTTTATATTATGTAATAACCAGCTGCATCTCTGTTCTAAGGGCAGGTGGGGAATTGGCAAATGGTGCTGTTGTGCATGAATTAAAAAGCAGTAATTCCACCTCAGTTGTTTAATGTATCATTAAAATGTTTACAGAAAATTCAGCATAGACATTATAATGAAATTTTTCTTATTTCCATTATATGCTCAAAGCAGTTCCTTATGTAGAAAAATATTTATTTTCGCCAGGCAGCAGTAACCTGTTTCCAGTTTGCTGGGTCTGGCCCTTTAATCCCTCTTTATTCTTGGCATGTTTTTGCTCACAAGCGTGCATGTGCAGTCTGAACTGTTAAATTTCACATTGGAGCTTGAAGGCTGGAACCCTTTTAGGCAAACCATTGATTGATTTTTTGTGAGACAATTTGAAAGGTGTGTGAATTTGCTATCAGCATCTCGCTATCAACATCATCATGAATTATATCAATTACTTATGTACAGTATGATTTAGTACTTTGTTCACTGAGCAAAATTGCACATTTACAATATGCATTAGCATTTCTAAGAATAAGAATGCCTTTATTGTCACTGTATTTAGATACAACGAAATTGGAATGCCTCTCCAGTATAGTGCCTTATTGCAAAACACATTAGTTTAATAAAACCACACTTCCCACATCATACAATGCAAACACACCCACCCATCAAACCCACCCATCAAACCCATACCAACATAAAGACATCTCACATCTAATTATACCACTCATACATTCTTATGTGAACACACACATACATAAAACAAAGACACTATAAATAATATAGATAGTGTGCTTGGATTCAGTAGTTGCTGTTTAATCAGAAAGTTTAGCAACATTATAGAATTGTTATTCCTTTAGGAAAAAAACTATTCCTGAATCTACTGGTCCTTGTTTTGAGACATCTGTAACGCCTTCTTGAGGGCAAAAATTCAAACAGGGAGCGACCAGGATGAGAACTGTCTTGTGTGATTTTAATTGCTTTAGAGAGCAGTCTAGAGTTGGCAATCTTCTCTACAGAGGGGAGTGGAAAGCCGACAATCTTTTGAGCAGTGTTAATCGCACTCTGTATTGCTTTTTTGTCTGCTGAAGAGCAACCAGCATACCACACAGTCACACCATACATCAGGATGCTCTCTATGGTCGAACGATAGAAAAGCACCAGCAGCCTTGCAACAAGTTACATTTCCTAAGAAGTCTGAGGAAATATAGGCACTGCTGTTCCTTCTTTACTGCGGCCATGGTGTTGTCTGCCCATGTGAGTCAATCCGAGATGAGGATTCTCAAGAATTTAAAGCTGTGAACCCTTTCCACACAATCACCATTAATGGTCATAGGGAGGGGGATAGCACCACACTTCCTAAAGTCTAAAATGAGTTCTTTGGTTTTACCAGTGTTGAGTATCAAGCTATTATCCATACACTATATAACCAGTCTGTGTACCTCTGCTCTATAAGTCAACTCATTTCCCCCTGAAATTACTCCGATAAGTGTGGTGTCATCAGCAAACTTTATAATAATATTACTAGGATGGGAAGGGATGCAGTCATGGGTATACAGTGAGTACAGCAAAGGACTCAACACACAGCCCTGTGGAGAGCCGGTGTTGAAGTTGAGGGTGGTGGATGTATGGGAGCCATATTTCACTGTATGGAGTCGGTTGGTTAGAAAGTCCTTAATCCAGCAGCAAAAATGAGAGGAGAGGCCAGGGTCAGATAGCTTTTTGATGAGGTTGTTTGGGATGATTGTGTTAAATGCCGAGCTGTAATTGACAAAGAGCATCCTCACATATGCTTACTGTGCTCCAGATGGTTCAGGGCTGTGTGAAGCGCTATAGCGATGGCATCGTCTGTCGATCTCTTCGCTCAATAAGCAAACTGGTCCAGGGTCAGTGAGAGACTAGTTTTAATGTGCTGTAATACCAGCCTCTCAAAGCACTTCATATTTACAGGGGTGAGTGCCACCGGTCTGTAATCATTAAGGCTACTGGGGGAGGGCTCTTTTGGTACTGGGACGATAGTAGATGTCTTCAGAAAAGATGGAGTGACAGCTTGGACAAGGAATAGTTTAAAGATATTGGTGAATACTGCGGCAAGCTGGTCTGCACATTCCTTGAGTAATTTCCCAGGTACTCTATCTAGTACAGCAGCCTTCCTTGTATTCACTGATCTGAGCACCATCCTGACATCAACCTCCTGCAGTGTGAGCGAGTGGGTGCTGGGGACAGGTGGAGACAGTACATCCAAGGTTGTTCTTTTCACCTCAAAATGAGTAAAGAAACAGTTCAGCTCTTCTGCTAGTGAGGTGTCTGTGTAGGTGGATGTAGAGTTACTGCTGTTGTAATTTGTAATGTGCTTTATTCCCTGCCATGCTTGCCTTGTGGTATTCTATTTTTTTTTGTAGTCCTGTTTGGCCTTTTCAGGTTGGCTCTAGCTGCGCTGTACTAGGCTACATCTCCAGACCTATATGCAGAAGAGCATGTACGGTCTTATTCATCCAGGGTTTCTGATTTGAAAAACCCAGACATTTTTGTTCACAGTGACAGTGTCCACACAGGTTGCGATGTAAAACAATACAGTTTGTGTGTAATCATCCAAGTTCGATTGTACAAGTATGTCCTACTTAATGTTCACAAAGCAGTCCCTTAACTGTTCAAGAGCCCCCTCTGGCCAGATTTTAATAGTTTTTACATTAGGCCTTACTCTTCTGCTAAGGGGGAATATATGCTGGTGTAAGAAGCAGTGAGAGATGGTCAGAAAGTCCCAGATGTGGGAGTGGAACTGCTCTGTATGCATGCTTAACATCTGAATAAATCCGATCAAGAGTGTTTTGTCCCCTGGTAGCGCATTGCATGTACTTCGTGAATTATTGTAAAACAGTCTTTAAGCATGCTCAGTTAAAATCTCCAGCTATAATGTGGACACCATTCACATGAGCCTGCAGCTGTATTTACAAAAGAGTGCAGATGGGCTAGCACTAAAGCTAACGTTAGCATCAGGAGGTATGTATACAACCACAGCAATCACCATCGTCAGCTCTCTAGGTAAATAAACCAGTCTGCACCCAACAGACAGGGTTTCAATATCAGGAGAGCAATGACTATGTAGAGTCTTGCTATTTGTACACCAGGCGTTGTGCACATATAAACGAAGTCCTCCTCCCTTGATCTTACCGGAGTTTTTTTGCTGTGGTCCTTTCAGTGGATGCTGTGTCCTGATAGTTGTACCGCAGTGTCGGGGATAACCAAGTGTAGCCAGGTTTCTGTTATCACAAACACACAGCAGTCCCGCACTGTCTTGGTTTTTGCCAGTTGTAGTTCCATCTCTTTCATTTTGTTGACAAGAGACCTGGTGTTGGAGTGGAATATGCTTGGTAACGGTGGCTTGTGCGGTTGTTTCCGAATCCTAGCAAGCAGACACACTCTGCACCTCCGCTTCTGCTTCCTCTCTCTGTGCCACCTCTGCTGCTTTCCCGAGCTGACAACAAACCAAGGAGAGTCTGGTGGTCTCACTATGGCCATGGGAATGTTGTTAACCTGGTGGAACCTCTGATTAACAGCTCCCCTGTACTGTAATCCCCAGTTTATGAGTTCTTGACGACTGTAGATATAATATGCCTGACAAGATTCCAATACATTCGTTACTAAAATTTAAAAAAAAAAAGAATGCTAAAAAGCACCATACTAGAGAGCTGTAAGCTGCTGCACTAGTGCGCGGCGCCATGACCACCAGTGGTGGTGTTACAAAAAGATTTTGGGAAATCTTTTAAAACTGTTAGTTGTACTGTGTGACAAAATAATATGGAGATAGAGTCTCATTTTTTGGTATTTTTTTAAATGACATTATTTGGCTGCAATTTTGTCATTACTGGCGTTAGTTGCCTGAAACATTGCGAAAGACATTGCCTATCACTTGCTCCCTCATGTGAGGCTAACTAGAGTACAGAGAGGAAGACATTGCTACGATCTTCCACTGCCCCTTCCAGGTGGCTCCAATGATCTTTTCTTATCCGTATCCAGTGCCTACACATTTACACTTCTGTCTCAACCTCACACTGCTCATTTGGGCTTAGAGGCAACACCATCTGCACTTACTTTCCTCAATTGAGTGAGATGATCCAAGCCAGAATCCTTCCCGAGACTGGCTGGAAGCCATCCACCCAGGCCAATGAATTTAAGCAGAGGAGTGGGTCTTGTTAGTGGAGATCTTTAAATGTTTGCTGTTTCTCTACTTCCCCCTCACACACACACCAACTGCACCTTTTATGGCCAGCTGCTTGGAATGGTTCCATCCCTTCTGACTATTCAGAGACATCTTTGTAAAGTCTCTTTCCCAGGCCTGTGTAACTAACTCCACTGGAACTGTCATGACAAAAAAGAAACTGATAAAACATAATGTAGAATTCTTTATTGCATGATCAAGATATGTGATAATATCATCTTCCTCTAGTTCTTTAAATGGAGCGTAAACTCCAGCAGACATTTAATCAAGTGGACTGGTATTTAAATTATGAAAAAATGCATATTATTGTAATTTGACAAAGTCTGTCTTCTAGTAAAAGGCTCTGAAGTGTTATCATCTCTTTCTGAAATGTTGATGCGGTCTGTCTACTGTGACTCAGCGGGAAAGATATATATGCTGGTGATTGCAGGCTCCTCATTTATATACAGTCGCAGGGGTTAATTAATATTTTAATAACAGATTCTATCATGCGTTTATCATAAGTGGGGCATTTCAGCATATTAAATGACTGAGCTTTTACTTTCTGAGCCTTTGAATCTGTTGCTGAGGCTGGAATACCAGAAAATTATTTTTTTAATGTATTTTTTTCATGAAGGTATACAGAAAAAATATAATAAAAACTAAAAAAAAAAATGCAACTAAATACTTGGGTGCTTGGTGAATTTAATTTATATGCAATGGCCATTTTAGCTGTTATAGTATGACACAGACTGCAGCCAATGCTTCGCACAGTCTCTCTGCTCATAATTAGCACCCAATCTGTTTTCTCTGCAGTTTAAAGTACAGTATGTGTGTTGGGGATTCATTTGAAGTCTGGCATACTGTCTTTGTTGGATTCTAACTTGCAAAACTAATAGTCTTGAATAAGTGGCTTAGCCAGGATACACACGTGCTGGCAGAGATCCTCTAAACCCTCCCTTTAGCTGTTTAGGATGCTTGGTGTACAATTTTTAAAATAAGCATAGCCAATTTTGGGAATCTACTTCTTTTTTGGACAGTCACTGTACATATATGTGACTATATGGTGGCATGGTGCTTAGCTAGATCTAACATTCTGGGTTAAAATCCTGAAACAGGGCACTGTTAATGCAGAGTTTCCTTGTTCTTCTTGTTTACATAGATTGTTTTTCTTGGGGTATTCTGTATTTTTTTTTTACATCCCAGGCATGTACATGTTAGGTTATTTGGCGATTACAAAGTGACCTTGTGATGTACTGGTTTCTGCCTTGCACTCAATGCTGCCAGAATTAATTCTGGCTCTCTGTGACCCTGAAAGGAGCTAAAAGTTGGAGAATTGTATGCTATACAGAAATCCCTCCTCCATCGCGGGGGTTGCGTTCCAGAGCCATCCGCGAAATAAGAAAATCCGCGAAGTAGAAACCATATGTTTATATGGTTATTTTTATATTGTCATGCTTGGGTCACAGATTTGCGCAGAAACACAGGAGGTTGTAGAGAGACAGGAACGTTATTCAAACACTGCAAACAAACATTTGTCTCTTTTCCAAAAGTTTAAACTGTGCTCCATGACAAGACAGAGATGACAGTTCTGTCTCACAATTAAAAGAATGCAAACATATCTTCCTCTTCAAAGGAGTGCGTGTCAGGAGCACAGAATGTCACATAGATAGAGAAAACAATCTCTAGCAAACAAATCAATAGGGCTGTTTGCTTTTAAGTATGCAAAGCACCGCGGCACAAAGCTGTTGAAGGCGGCAGCTCACACCCCCTCCGTCAGGAGCAGAGAGAGAGAGAGAGAGATAGAGAGAGACAGAGTTTGTTTTTCAGTCAAAAATCAATACGTGCCCTTCGAGCTTTTAAGTATGTGAAGCACAGTGCAGCATGTCGTTTAGATAGCAACGTGAAGATAATCTTTCAGCATTTTTAGACGAGCGTCCGTATCGTCTAGGTGTGCGAACAGCCCCCCTGCTCAATCCCCATACGTCAGGATCAGAGTAAGCAAAAGTAAGCAATCTAGCTTCTCAGCCATCTGCCAATAGCGTCCCTTGTATGAAATCAACTGGGCAAACCAACTGAGGAAGCATGTACCAGAAATTAAAAGACCCATTGTCCGCAGAAATCCGCGAACCAGCAAAAAATCTGCGATATGTATTTAAATATGCTTACATATAAAATCCGCGATGGAGTGAAGCCGCGAAAGGCGAAGCGCGATATAGCGAGGGATCACTGTACTCATATATATTTATGATGCACCATCCATCTCAAGAAATTTTTAATTTTTTATCACAATATGCATTTCATTCTATTTCTAAAAGAGCTGAGATGCATTCTTGTTTTTTCTTTTTATACAACAGTGTAGAGATGTATTTGATTCATTCTGCCTGATATTGACACAGCACATATTGCAAAAGTTGCTTTATAAAATAAATATTAGTTTATTGACATATTTTAAAAATATATTTGAATCTAGCATATTAATCTGTCTATCCATTTATCTGTTTCTAATCTGCTTTATCCAGCATAAGATCATAGGCAGTCTACACCCTTAGGGACTATTCACACCTAAGCATTTTTGTAGCATTTTAGCCCTAGACCAGAGAAAAGGTACTTGAAAAGTTATTCTGCATTATTTTCAATGACATTATCCACATCTAAGCATTTTGGTAGAGAGCAGTTTAGAAAACTTTTCCCTGCAGCAGGTTTTGCCAAGTACTGATTCCATCAAAATGAATGGTAATGCTTGTAAAATGTTGGTTAACACTAGAATTACCAATCCCGGCCCACCTTAAATACGTTCACACCTCTCCGTCAGCGTCTTTTGTTTTGTAAATGTGTCAATAAGCAAAAGCAGCCTGCTATTCCATCTCCCCCCCACCGCTGCAGGAAGGGCAAAAAGTTCTCTCAGCTCAAGCCTTGTTTTGTCTGGGAGTGAGGTTCCTGGAGATGTATAGGGTAAATAATATATAGTTATTTGAAACACATGCATTTCAAATGTGTTCCGTGTCTACAAAAATCTATGTAAGTGTGGGATGACTGGAAATGCAAGAAATGTTGAACACATACCTAAAAGACCTTTTTTCATGTTTTAGTACTAACGACAAAATTTTGACATGAAGATGTATAATGTGTGAAGACTGAAGTCAAAATATCAAATAAGCACTTTCACAAAAGGTACAAGTATAACAAAGCAAGTGTGCTTTTATTCAAGACTTTTATTCCCCACACCTGTCCTTCAATGAAACAGCACAGCTTACAGAGCTCGCCAAGGTAATGAGCAAAGTCCAGTTTGTGATTATTTTTTGTGATGGTCTTTATATAAAAACATTTATATGTTACTTATATAAAAGCCAGATCGAATGTTATTTACCTTGATTTACTTACATATCTTCCTACAGCGTAAAATGACAAGTAAACTGTAGAGCTTCCTCTGTCTGACTGACGCAGGCATGCTGACAAACTACATGTGTACTGAAGTCATTTTAGCTGCAGGTGGAAGCTCCATGCAACTGTTGTTATGGTTCTGCCTTTGTCCAGAAACGGTTTCATAAGCTTTATGACCTTAGTCTCGGATAGTCTTTCTCTCGTGGGGCGACTGGGATCTTTTCTTGAATAAGATCAAATACAGTTGCGTAGGGAGTAAGGACAACAATCCTGGCCAGGATAAAGCTTGGATTCATCCCCAGCCAGGAAGCCAAAAATTAATGGACTGGGTAAACAGGCTTACCAGGAGCAGCCCATTCCCCACACAACAGGTGGCAGTGTTCCTCCAGGGTGGACCTGAATAAGACACTGGCAGGGTGGCATAGCAGTCGGAGTCCAAAACAGGCAGCACTGACAGGGTCTTGGGAACCACCAAAGGGTGCTGCCCTGGTTTCCACACAACCAGGAAGTGCTCCAGCCAACTTGGGCAGAAGCAGTTCCTGGGCCAGTTTTAAAATAAAGCTTGCCACCATACTTAGATGAGTCGGGAAGCAGTGGGCAATGCTTTTATGGAGGAGAAAGATTTGTGAATGGTATATTTTGCTGGTGTTCTGATGAAAAGGGTGGTTTTGTCAAATAAAAAGCTTCATTTCAGCCTGGAATTATGTTGGGTATTGATGTGTCTGTAGTTTGGGGCTGACTGGTGCTCCCAAATGGGTACAAATTTATAAAATGGCTAAGACAAGAAGTGTTTAAATTAAATTGCCATGCACCTTGTTACAAGAGAAGGAGAGGCATAAACATGTCTCAATAGCTATGCATAGAAAGGACTATATAAGCTGTATTTTCAGGAGTTCTGTATCCCATTGGTTCAGAAGTCATCACAAAATACAGAAGTGCACAATGAAAGCAAATGATAGAATTAAGGCAAACTCTGATGCTATACACCATGTGTCAACCTGTACAGGTCAGTGTAAAGTACAGTACAACACCTGACAGATACACAAAGAGTTAGGCTTTGTACACACAAAAGGAATTTATATTTCAATGAACCTGTTCAAAGAAACATAATAAGATTTATGATTCACAGCACTTTATACGATCAAACACTATGAGACGGATGAGTGATCACAGCTAGAAGAGCAGAGAAAGAAAAATGCAATACAGGCAGGGAAAAGAAAAAAAAAACATTGGTAAAGGTTGCATTAATCAAAATACACAGGAGTCTTCTAGAAGGCAATTAAATCTATTTTAGGTTTTCAATGGACATTAAGTGTAGCTTTCAAGAAATGAATGGGCCTAAGGGGTCAAATGACCTTTATTTGTTGTAAACCTTCCTTATATTACTCATTTATTTTCAATTAGTGCTTATCCATATATTGAATGTAAATATGTGTTTCTCAACAACTTTACTTTGATGAGCAGTACCAAATGCATTTAATACATTAAGTTTTTCTGCAAGGATCTAATATACACTGAACATCATTTATGTAAGAATATTTACAGTGTATAATTTACTATATTTTAAAATTGAAAGGCACAGTGTCCTGGACACTGGGCTAAGGGTCAAACACCAACCCAGTTGGGCAGTTTGGACCCAACTGGGTAACAGTTGGAAGAGAAACATCCTACCAATGTTTTCTGCCTACTTTAAAACAAAGAAAATACACAGCATCCAGGACATTGTGTTAAGGACCAGGCACCAACTCAACCAGACAGTTTGCACCCACTTGGGTAACGATTGGCAGAGAAACATCCTACAAATGCTTCCTGCATACTGTAAACAAATAAAATATACATCATTATCAGTAATACCATATTTGTAACCACCACATAAGATTTGAAGTTTTGGTGTTTGTACAGTAGGTGAATTGGACCTAGAAAATTTTTCTTAAATTTTTCTTCTAATTTCATTTGTTTTTCTCTTAATGTTTTCCAGTTCTAACGTCTACGCATATGATACCTGATTTGATAACTGCAACATAACCATTTGTTGTTGACTATTTTGTTTCCTTGCAACATTATGACATGTGTAACAAAGAGGCAAGAGGAGATAGAAAATCTTTGGGGCCATAAGAAAGCTAACCTTGTATATTCAAATAAAACATGTGGTATGGCAAGTTGAAAAAGAAAAAGGAAACGTTGTGACAATGCGAGTCTCTAGCAAGACTGATTAAGATGGCATTGCTTCCGGTGATGAATGTTCTTAGCAGGAAGAGCCGGGTCCAGGTGTGCGAAAACTGGAAGTGACGTCAGAGGTGTCATGGTTGTCAATCTAATAGTCTGTAAAAAGAGGAAGAGAGAAGGCATTAGTCGACAGCACAATCTGGCTCTCTGGAGGAAGATTACAATTATCCAAGCTCTTAAACTGTCACCTAAGCACACACGTGTGAGACGGGCAAAAACCAGCCTTACCTGCATGCACCACCATCTTCATGCTCCACTACCAGGGCTGATTACAATGCAGCTGGGTAGTGATGCTTCATATGTTGTCATCCTTGGTCAGGCGTGGTCAGCTCCATTGAAGGTTTTATGGGCTGAAAGGTGGCAGAAGTGCCATCACCCCACTCTTTGGGGAATGTCTTATATAGGGTGATCCCCTCCACCTCAGCTGATAGGGAGGGTACAACTGCTCTAATGGCCCGACCTCTGACAGACTGCACTCATTACCCACCACAAAACCTACAACATCAGTTCCAAAAGCTTCCTACAATGTTCAAGAAACAGTGATGACTCCCCAAAACATCCCTGTAATGCTGTTGTCTCGATTGATGGCCAATGCACAACCAACTCTATTCCACTGGGGTCACATTCACCCTAGTTAATGATTTATTGTACTGGGTGGCCAAACACCAAGGGGAAGAGCATAGCCAGCTACTAGTGCCACAGTTGTATCGCAGTGAGGTATGCAAGCTTGCATATGTAGAACATTGGGTGCTGACCCAGGGACAGACAAAATACATGAACAAACAGAGATCCATTTTTAATAGCTGGACATCAATGAAGAGGTTTGGTAGTTTTGTGCTTCCTGCCCAGAGTATCAGCTACACTAGATACTCTGCAGGCAGCAAACATCCCCGGTATTCTCACCTATTATCAGCATCTTGTTCAAGATAATAGGGTCAACATAGAGGGTCTGCATGAACCTCCTGCCAGGGTACAGAGATATACCCTGGCGCTTGTTTTTTATGTCTAGAGGTTATCCAACTACGTATAATAGGTGTACCTCCATACGTAGATTCCAACCATGGGATCATGTTGTGGTCCTCATCCCTATGTCCCACTCCAAACTCTTCCAAACATCCACTGGCAAGGATCTTATGAGATTAACTAGAAAAGGAGATGGGTTAATTATTTAATATGTGGCCCCCTGACCATATCTTTCACATCAATTTACTTAAAACCTGGAAGGGTGGGAAGACAAACCGTCCTGGTCTCAATGCACAATCATTGTTGTACATCAACTAACTGGGCCTAAATTATGGGGCCAACCTGTTCCCTGTACAGAGACAAGAACTGAAATGGACCATTCTGTCTATCTAGGCAGTCAAGGAAGAATTACCTTTGCAGACTTCGTTATTGAGTGTCCCTACTGCCTCTTGGAGGCAAAACCTGTGTAGATGGAATTAGAGATCAAAAAATGCAAGCAAGAACTGTGTATAACTGAAGGAAGCCATAGCCTGTGGTCTAGCCCAATTGTACTGACACCAGTACTAAATGATAGACCAAGGCCAGTGATAGACTTTCACCATTTTCACCATTTCACCATTTGAACTTAAACGCATAGCCCAGCTGTGGGAAAACAATCTGCTTGAATGCCTTGGCAAAGCTTGTTACCTGACCACCTTAGACATGACCAAGGGGTATTAGCAGAAACCCTTGACGAAGTCATCTAAAGAGGAAAATGCGTTCAGCATCCTAGTTGGCACTAGGAGAACTAGGCCTACCACTTTGCGCAATACATGGCCCCAGTGACCTTTCAGGATCTGGTGGACAAACTACCTCCGCCTCATAAAGCCCATAGTGCTGCCTACAACGCCAACATTCTCATCTTTTCCAGCACAGCTGGAATGCAAAAATTAAATTCAAGGTAGTACACCACATGGGCTTGCTCCACGCCAATGTCAATGCCCACACTCGGGGAACTCAAGTCAGGAAAACACAACAGGGATGGGTTATGATGAAATGCATGTACTAACTTCCCTTCCCCTTGCAGCTTGAGAATGGTGGAGCTCATGGAGAACCTATATAAACACTGTGACAGTTGGAAGTATGGACATCACATTCTAACACAAAGTCAATTAACTCTTTCAGGGCGGATGTCGACTTTTGTCGAAATTCAGGGGTAGAGGACGGTAATCCACTGTAAACTGTGACAAAACTCGCCATTGTGTTTTAGTTCGACTCTCTTTAAAGGTAACTTTTTTGATTTGACCATGATTTCCTGTGCGTGCCTGAGTGGTGAAGAGCAAACAACCCCTCAAATGGCATTGACATCTGGCAAAATACCAAAGTGAATGCGCAAAAACAAAATACTCTGTGGACAATGTTTTGCGTATCGTGTCGCTGAGTGGGACTCTGAGTTGTCGGATTTTGATGTAAGTAATCTGGAGATCGAAAACGAAAGTGAGGGGCCAGCATACGCTGATCGTGGTGCTGGACATGCCCATGTAACTAATGCCCCTATGCCAACGTTCAGGAGGACTGCCTCTTACAATGACACAAGGTACAAGATTGCACCACACTGCGACTGCTGTGTGTATTTCTGCTGGTCATAGAGCTGCCCCTGTGCAGGCTGCTGCCGCCAGAGACACTGAACGGGCACCAACAGCAGCGACGGCGTGTGGCAAAAGACGTTTTATGCTGATTTATGTGTGAAACCATTAGTTTGTGTGCTTTTCAGAAAACTGGAAAAATATTCAGCCCTCAAAGAGTTGTCTAGTTAGAAAGCATAAGTGATTGTGAATCAACTCCTGCTTTGGTGCAAATGAAATTGACAACAGGTGCACTGGACAGGCAACAGCAAGACAATCCCCAAAAAAGGGAATGGTTTGGACTGATTCTTCTCTAGTTTTGCATTTTGATAGTGTCCTTATTACTACTGGTCGCTTGAGGCAATATGATGCCAATTAAGGTTACACAGATATTCCAGCTCCTCCAGGATGGCACATCCATACATGCTGTCACAAGAAGGTTTGCCGTGTCTCCCAGCATAGTCTCAAGAGCATGAAGGAGATGCCAGGAGATGTACAGTTACATGAGGAGAGCTGGACAGGGCCATAGAAGGACATCAACACAGCAGCAGGACTGGTATCTGCTCCTTTGTGTAAGAAGGAACATGATGAGCAGTGCCAGAGCTCTAAAAAATGGCCTCCAGCTATCTACGGGTGTCCATGTTTCTGACCAAATTGTCAGAAACAGACTTCATGAGGGTGGCTTGAGGCACCTGATATTCTCTGGTGGGACCTGAGCTGACAGCCCATCACAGTGCAGCTCGATTAGCATTTGCCAGAGAATACCATAATTGGCATATTTGCCATTGGCACCCTGCTCTCTTCAGAGGTGAGAGCAGCTTTACACTGAGCACACATGACAGACATGAAACAGTTTGGAGAGCCGTGATGAATGCTGCAGCCTGCAACATCATCCAGCATGACTGGTTTGGCTGTAGGTCAGTGGTGGTCTGGGGAGGGATATCCTTGAAGGGTCATACAGACAATCAGATATTAGGGAATAGTACCCTGATTGCTATTAGATGCCAGGATGAAATCTTCAGAACCATTGTCAGACCAGACTTGGTGCTGTGTGCCCTGGTTTCCTCCTGGTCCCGGACAATGTCCGGAGTCATGTAGCCAGCATGTGTAGGCAGTTCCTGTATGATGAACGCATTGATGCCATTGACTGTCATGCACGTTCCCCAAACCTGAATCCAAATGACAACCTCTGGTATGTTATGTATTAGTGCATCCAACACTGCCTAGTAGTGCCACAGACCGTCCTGGAGCTCACGGATGCCTTGATCCAGGTCTAGGAGGAGACAACAATCTCCATCTCATCAGGAGCATGCCCAGACCTTCTCCAGAATGAATACAGGCACATGCAGGCCTTGCACACTAATCAGACTTATTATGAGTTGCCATGCTGAAATTCATTCAAGTTTGTTCAGCATGTGATTACACTTTTTGACTTTGATTTTCAGTGTGATGTTGAATCCAGCCCTCAATGGATTGGTGATTTTGGTTTCCATTGACTGTTGTTCCATCATTTTGTTCTCAATGAATTACACAGTATTACTCAGTACAGATTTTCCACTAGAATATTTCATTCATCGACATCCTCAATAAAGGCCCAATTTAACATTCCCACATTTAGTGCTTTCCTGTTTTTAATGTTTTTGGATGCTGATGTTAACAGAACAACAATAAAAAAGCTCTTGTCTGAAGAGGTGTGAGTGTTTTTAGGCTTTGTTCACACTGAAGCTAAAAATAACTGTTCTGATTTTTGCTTTGCTATTTTTTTTGTTTAACTGTTATCAATGTGTTTTGCAAGTCATCTAGTTTGAATGTACCCTGTATGTGCAAAATAAATGAAAATAATTTTGTCAGACAATTGTAACACCAATAGATGCTGGTTGCTGCACTTCACATTGTCTCAGTGCAGGATGTCTGTGAATTTATCAGCTCATGATGGTAAGGAGGGGAAAATAGAAAATTGTAGCTGCTGTTTTGAGCACAGTCATTTCATCAAATGTATGGACACAATGGGAGAGAGGAAGATGTTGAGGTTGTGGATGCAAAATAGTAATTATGAATCTTTTCTGAAGATGCATTTTTTCATGTTATATCTTGCTGCTGTAACATTCAAAATGAAATCAGATTTTTGTCACATGTGAGTGAAAAAGTTAGAATTGAGCTGTTGTGTGAATGTAGCCTTATACTGTTTTCAAAAATCAAATGCAAGGTTGTACGTGTCACACTGCATTCAGGCTTTAGTCTCTAGTAGTTTAACAATGGAACTGTTGCAGTCAACAACTCTGCGATGCTCATGAAAACAAATAGCAATCTAAACAGCAAAAAGGACAATAATAATAAACTAATTGAACAATACAAATCAGGACATGTTCAAACTGAATTGTAACTATAAAAATTAGGGAACCATGGGTCATGCATAGGGTCTTGTTGCTGTTTATGGAAAGGCCACCTCTAGAGTCACAAGGAAAGGGATAAAGGGATTGATTAAGCATTTACACAGAGGACCAGAATCCATATTACTAACTGAGAATGCTAAACCGGATGATGGATGCAGGCACATCCGGCAATGGGCCGTAGCTGCAAAAAGACGTACTGCGCAGGCGCAAAAAGAGTCCGCGAGAGTCGGCTGAGGAGCCGAGAAAGGCGGACAAAAGAGGGCGAGAGAGGCGGATGAGGAGAAAGGCGGACAAAAGAGGGCGAGAGAGGCAGATGAGGGTCCGCGAGAGGCGCAGGCGCAAAAAGAGTCCGCGAGAGTCGGAGAAAGGCGGACAAAAGAGGGCGACAAAGGCGGATGAGGGGCCGCGAGAGGCGGACAAGACCACAGAAAAAAGGAGTGAGCACATACAAAAAGGAGTCACAGAAATGAGTCGCAACAAGCACCGAAAAAAGGAAAAGGCACATAAAAAAGTAGTCAAACGCGGGCAAAGAATGAAACACATTGCACACGAGACTAAACACACCAAAAAAAAAGAACAGACGAGCGCACAACAGCAAGGCACGACCACACCCCCCGCCCCCCCCCCCCACCCTACAGGCACGGGACGGGACGGGACGGGACACACACCAAGAGGGGGATTCAACAAGCCCATGGAAGACAAAAAAAAAGAACACAAAACCGCCCCACAGACCCTACAAGCAAGGGACGGGACACACACAAAGAGGGGGATTCAAACAAGACACAGGAACACAAAAAGAAAGAAGACGCTCGCGCAACAACAATCCCCCCCACACATCCATAAGAAGTGACACCCAAAGCCACATATTCTAAAGTGAACGTCGACACCTTCACACTAGGCAGCATAGGTGTCGGCATAGGTGTCAGCATAGGTGGATGTCTTTTCAATAAAGCACTATTAACCGTTCAACTGCAGAAAAGGATACATATTAACAGTGAGTACGATCCTCCTTATTACTTATCCATATTTCGCATGCTAAGAAAGAAACAAGTCATGAATACACGGTCACGGGTACAAAACGATTCGGAAAGGATAACGGGAACAAACACACGAACACGAAAGAAACAAGAAAATAGATGGCGGCGCATCAAACGCGCTTCTAAAACACCGGGAGAAAAAATGTCTCGGATCAAAAAACGCAAAGCACAAGTGACACCGTTACAGAGACGTGCCCAAATGGACAGACACAATGAACGTTGATGCATTCAGCGTGTGTGTCAAAGTGCTGCATCGAAAGAAGCACGATTTCAAACCGAAAGAGCTCGCGTATCAGACATACAAAAAAGGGAGCGAAGAGACAGAATAAATGAACGGAGACGTGAACAACACGCAAATGAACTGACAGAAAAAAAAAAAGCAAGACGCGAAAAGCACCAAGCTCAAATGACCGACATACAAAAACGGACAAGGCTCGATACAAACAATGCACGGCGTAGACTGAAACGGACTTTGCGCAAAGCGGAGGCGAATAACAAAAAAGAAAAAAATAGCGCGTCACAAATAATGGACATGCAACAAAAAGGCAATCAAACGCAAAAAGCGAAACATGCCCGTCGCGGACATCAACGCCACACACCTGTTAAACGCTTACGCAAAATGGCTGAAAACGCCTTCAATAAGGAATCCACTATTGAGGAAAATTCATTGGGATTAATGAATGTCATTTGCAATCATTGTCATTCACTTAACTTCACAGAAGAAACAACTGGCAATACAAATAATGAATTTACACGTTGTTGTCAAGAATTTACACGTTGTTGTCAAAAAGGTCAAATTAGACTGCCTCCTTTACATTCATATCCTGAATATCTAAAGAAGCTTCTAACTGAAGATGTGCCTGAAAGTTAAAACTTTATGAACTGCATTAGATCCTACAATAGTTCATTTGCTTTTGCATCTAACGGAGTACATATCAGGCCACCAAAAGACAATGGCCCATACTTCTTTCGCATATGTGGACAAATATTGCATCGCATTGGAACAGTGCACCCTGAAACAAATCAACAACGCAAATATGCACAAATCTACATCCTAGATCCATATGAGGCAATCTATCAACGCATGAACCTTCCTGAAAACAAACAATGCACAGAGCTTATAATGAGAAACGTCACTCATGTCATAAACAATCACCCATTAGCTAAGTCTATAAAAATGCTACATGAAGTTGAAAAGGAGGCAAATACAAAAGCAAATGCAGAAGGTATAGCGGCAACTACAATTGCTTTGGTCTTGATAAAGGACAAAGAACAAGATCCAAAACGATACAATCTGCCCGTCGTTAATGAAGTTGCTTATAAGCTGTGGTTTAAATAGACATGCTGAGTTTTTGGTTGGCTTTAGTACAGAAGTCATAGGTATTGAGTAATAGAGAGTGCAATATGAAATAAGAAGGTTTGGTTGTATTTTGGTAAGAAGGTGTACAAGACACCATACCAGGGAGATAAGAGGCAATGCTTGTGATGGGCGTGAGAGGGCAGCCCAAGGCTTTTGTTTTGTCTGTTAATTTGTCATCTTCCACTTAGTTATATTTTAACCTTCACTGTAATTTTTACTTTATTAATAAAAATACTTTATTTAGGAGTAAAGTTTGGCATCCTGGGTTTAGTGTTTATGTGTATTAAAACTGTTTATCATATACTGTATATATAATTTATACTTTATATGGCATATAGAGTTTGTTTGGGTTCATCCAATCAAATTGAAAGAAATATATATATGAGTATGTTACTTTTCATATATTCATTCAGTTACATACAGTATATTGTATATATGCAGTATGTGGTGGGTGTATATGAACTGTATATATTCACAATGTGCTCACTAGTTAGGAATCACATAGATTTTCATATTTTTGACAGAATTTGATACAAGTTTTAGAAATAGACAACCACATAGGTAATGTATATCTATAAGGTATATATATTTTTATATATATATTGTGATGGACGACCGGCTATGGACTCCGGTCGCCACCCCCAGGCCGCTAGGAGGAGCCCTCCGGACAGCATATTCGTGCCCCGAGTTCCAGCAGGGCCTCATGGACTTTGTAGTGTTGTGACACAGCCCTGCTGGATACCTTGGGGGCCGCCAGGAGTCGCTGTAGGGGGGCTAGTGGCCTCTTGCATGCCCTATAACCCGGGAGTGCGTCACAGTCACGTGACTGGAGGAAGCAGCGTGCTCCCGGGATGAAAAGGACTCTTACCCAGACCCGGAAGGGATAAGGACTTGGGGGTTTGGCCAGGAGCCACTTCCGGGTCAGGGGCTATAAAAGGACTCTGGGAAGCCCAGTACACTGAGCTGAGCTGGGAGGAAGGGTGGCAAAGTGTCTGGGAGAGTGGAGGATTGGTTATTGTTATTATTATTGTTTTGTTATTGAGTATTGTGGAGAGGAGGGTGCTTGGTGCACATTATTATTATATAATAAATAATAATTGGACTTTTATCTGGTGTCTGACGTCTGATCCAAGGGTTCAAGGGGTCACGGGGACCTCTCAACTGTCACAATATATACACACACACAAAACATGCTCACACACACATATACTGTATATACAGTCATGCATGTGTACATAGGGGACAGTTTAAGGGCATTGTGTAATAATGACTCTTCTCTTCATCCCTCTGCGGACTGGAAGATTGACGTCTTTACCACTACCAACATCACTTCCAGTGTCTGTCCGCCAAGACCCACCTTTTCCTGCCGGAAGTCCTCAAAGCCAGAAGATCAGCCATCTTTAGTTCAGTTTTGTTGTGAACTCAAGACCGAAAAGACATCTCTGCAATTTATTGTGTGCTTCCTTTTGTTTTGAATTATTCATTTATATAGGGTTACCACAGTGGTACCCCAGCTCTTTATTGTGGTCTGTGCATTCTCTCACTATATATATATATATATATATATATATATATATATATATATATATATATATATATATATATATACTGTGTATATATGTATATATGTTTGTGTGTATATATATATATATATATATATATGGTTGAAAATAGTTTACTGTCAAATAAATGCAAAGAGTACGCGACACGTGTTTCGCCCTCATTCTGGGCTCATCAGGCATACACACTCCACTGCACTCCCTCTCAGGAATCAAACCTCGGACATCAGCGCCAGAGGCAATGCCCCTAACGTTGCGCCACGGCGTGTGGTTCGTTTATTTGACAGCATGTAGATCGGGGTAATTACATTCACGGCATTCGTAGTCTGTGTCACAATCTGATTGTATGGGTGGTGTCAAATAAACGAACCACACGCCGTGGCGCAACGTTAGGGGCATCGCCTCTGGCGCTGACGTCCGAGGCTCGATTCCCGAGAGGGAGTGCAGTGGAGTGTGTACGCCTGATGAGCCCAGAATGAGGGCGAAACACGTGTCGCGTACTCTTTGCATTTATTTGACAGTAAACTATTTTCAACCATTCTATGATCTGCTCCTCACAAACTGAGGGCACCGTGGCGGATGTTAGCAGATTGCTGGCCAACCACAAGCGTTACCTGGTAGGTAACCACCCATACAATCAGATTGTGACACAGACTACGAATGCCGTGAATATATATATATATATATAAAATAGATAGATAGATAGATAGATAGATAGATAGATAGATAGATAGATAGATAGATAGATAGACAGATAGATAGATAGATAGATGTCTATGCAAAAAAATTAAGACACATGTAACAGAAATCTGTAAAGCCAAGATGCTTTTCAGAAATAATGTCATGAAAAGATTGTGTAATATGGAAAAAGCACTATAAAGAGCAGAATGCTAGAATTCAGTAGGCTAGAATGAGTGGTGTTTAGCTGGTACTGTTTATTAACTTTGAATGTATAAAATTTTGCTGTTAAAATATAACTATTCTATAATTGCCTATTGACTCATTTTAGTTTCTATGCAAGGTTCACAGATTAAAACTGATGTGCAATTAAGTACTGTCTACATACACTTTACTGTATCAAATATTTTGGTCCTCAAGTACTTTTCTGTCAAAATATCATTTTTGTCCAGAGGCTGCTGCAGTACTAGAAATATTCAGCATAATGAAAATCATAAAGAGTACTCATGTTGTTCTCATGCTGTTATTGTTATATTATAATTTAGAAACAGTGGGATTTTTTTAGATTCTCTCTTTTACCATTTACATGAATCCAGATTATTACTGTGAAATGTATCAACTGATTTTCAGGTTTATTATAAGCATGTTCTTTAAGCAGCAATATCTTGCCTGCTTGTTACTCGCCCCCATGAAACAGTTGTGAAGATGGAAACTGACATTCTTTTACACAAAGGTAAATGATGGTTGTAGATGACAAGCTCCTGCCCCCATTCTGGGCTTGAAGACAGATGATAAGAATGATGATAAATTGTATGCTGAGTCTGCAGCAGAGATTTATTTTGCCCAAAGAGCACCACCTACTGGTGTTTTTTCATAATCTTTTTTCTCACTCACCTTTTAACATGTTGTCTTGTCTTTTAATCAACTAATTCAATATATCATTTTACTTTATTTACTGTAATCTATATCTTATGTATACTCTTCAGTTAGCTTATTATAAACACTTGAGTTAGGATTTTGGGGAATTCAATTTTTTGTATAACATTTGAATGCTAATCATTTGTAATAATTATAAACAACATAAAACATGTTCCTGTAATATTTACTGTTAACATTATTCATTCTCAAGTTAAATTAATTTAGGAATTATATAATTTAAAAGGATATTACTTTGGTTTAATTTATTAATAATATATATATTATTTTTACTACACCTTTTTAAAATAACTAGTTCTTTATATTTACATTTTCTTTTCTCAAAGTTACCTAATGTTTGTATAAACACTGTGGAAACTAATTAAAAGAATTAATATCTAAAGAAACAACTAAAGTCCAAATAATCACCACTGCAGGTGATAAGGGGGGGGGGGGGGTGCTCACGAATTTAAAATTTTTTAGCTAGAAGCGAATAAAAGTAACTCATTTTACAAGTGGATGTTAAAGAATTAATTTGATTCTGTTTTACTAGAAAATGGTGTGACCAAATGTGTCACATTCTAAACCATTTTTCCATAGCTGTATATATTATATAGCAGCTGCTCCTTTACATCCATTGTGTTATCTGATTATTTTGTTCAGTGCCATGAAGAGCTGGTGCTTGACATTCAACCCTGGCAGCATTAGTTTTATGCCACAATCACTTATACTGGACCAGCGAAAAACTGGACTTTATGGACAAAAACTCACCCCTGCCAAGTCCAGCTGTACAGACAGAGTCAAGGCTGTGAATTGCACCCAGGACTTTGGAGCTACGAGACTGCAGCTCAAACCAATGTGACTCTGTACTGATATTACTGTGGCTAATGGTTTTTATATTATATTTCAAAAACTTCAAACGTTTAACACAACAAAGACTAAAGCCTATCCTGTATCACTATGGGATGACGTAATGGTGCCTCACAGCTCTAATGATCTCATTCAGGGTTTCATTTCTGGCTCAGCTACTGTTTGCGTGGAGTTTGCATGTTCTCCCTATGAAGAATTTTCTCCAGCTTCCTCCCACATCCTGCACATCTGCAAGCTAGGTTCATTGCTGACTCCTAGTGGCCCAGAATGTGTGAGAGGGGTCGTGTTTTCTTCACTAGACTGGCATCACAGGCAATACTGGCCCTTGTCCTGCATTCAGTGAGTTAGGATAGGCTCTGATTTCCCACAAGTTTTAGCAAGTCCAGAAAATGTTTAATTGAATGTATCACCATGCCTATGTGCCAAGTAGGATTTTTAAATTATTTTTTAAGTACATTGGCAAATTTGTTTTTCTTTCAGTTAATAAGCAATAGAAAACATATGTCTGTTAAATAAACATTCTGAATCAGTGATGTTATCGCTGTCTGGCTTTCCTGTCAATGTTTTTTATGACTAAAGCGAATCAGCCTAAGGGATACATAGATGACACAACAAGGACAAAACGCTTACCAATAGTGCTATCTGTTTAGACTGCTGTTAACTTGAGAGAAAAAAGTCACTTTCATTGTTAGAGTTTTGCATTAGCTGCTACTACTTTAATATTAATAGTTTTTTAATTTTCTTTAATCATTGAACTATGGCATGCCTTATATTCATTCTTACATATTGTCATTACACTTAAGAATGAAAATGCTTGCATGACAACACATATAAACAACACGGTATGGAAACTTCACTCACTCGAGTTAGAAATGATCAAACTTCAAAATACAAGGATCTACAAAAATAAACAATTTAAAAAAATCCATCCATCCATCTTCCAAACCCACATATCCAAAGCAGGGGTTACAGGGCAACTAAAGCCTATGTTAGCATTCCCTTGACAGGCTGCCAGTCCATCGCAGGGTGAACACAGATACAGACAGACACAAAGGTTAGAGGCCAATTTAGCAATGCCAGTTTACCTAACCTGCACTATGTTGGACTATGGGAGAAAACTGGAGCACCAGACATAGGGAGAACATCTTCATTAAACCATTTTCACTAGTCTACCTTTAACATAGCATAACATTCTCATACCAGCCAAATACAATTAACTGTTGCACAATCCAGGAAAGAGCCATGACAGTGCACAAATCCATTGGAGGGATTACTCGTATATATGTCCACAGTCACGTTTAAATAAATATAGTGTGCTTTCGATTTCAATACCTCAGCTTTTCAAAGTTTCTAAAATAGATTTCATTTATTAAATTGAATATTGAGCACAATCAACTAAAAAATAAAGGTAATGATTTGTAATTCAATGATTCATTTTCAGAACTAATATTTTATAGTGTTGAGATCTGGAGATTATCAGAAACTAAGCCTAAATAATACACCAGTCTTTCATATCTTTTTAGAACATTAGAACAATCTAGATGAGAACAATGTCTTTTAGCTCAACAAAGCTTGTCAGTCCTATCCACTTAGTTCTTCCAAAATAACATCAAGTATATTTTTAAAAGAACCTAGAGGCCTACTGCCCACCATACTAGTTGGTAGCTTATTTCACGTGTCTGTGGTTCTCTGTGTGAAGAAAAACTTACCAGTGTTTATGCAAAATTTACCCTTAACAAGTTTCCAAATGTGTCCCCATGTTTTTGATGAACTTATTTTAAAGTAACAATCTCGATCCACTGTACTAATTCCATTCATAATTTTAAAAACTTCAATCATGTCTCCTTTTAATCTTCTTTTGCTTAAACTGAAAAGGCTCAGCTTTGTTAATCTTTCCTCATAACTCATCCCCTGTAGCCCTGGAGTCAGCCTAGTCACTCTTCTCTGGACTTTTTCCAGCATTACTATGTGCTTTTTGTAGCCTGGAATCCAAAATGACACACAGTACTCCAGATGAGGTGTAACCAGTGCATCATAAATCTTGAGCATAACCTCCTTAGACGTTTATAGCATAATGTTTAGAGTACAACCTAACATTCTGTTAGCCTTCTTAATGGCTCTGAACTCTGTCTTACAGTTGATAATGTCAAGTCCACTATGAATCCTGTGGAACAACACTATTAACATTAGTCAATTCTGACAGGGTTCCTCGCACCACAACTGTGTTGCTTCCTCTCTCTGAGCCAATTTTGCATCCATCTGCAAACAACACCCTAAACTTCCAGTCCATTGCTGAGCACAATTTCTTATATAAGCTCAGTTTATAGTCACTGATTCATTTACTTTATGCATGTCAGGTATTTGGGAAGAAGCTGGAGTTAACTAAAAACACTAACATGCAAATGGGAATGATGTGCCAGCTCCATGATGACAGTGACTGTGCACATCTGTGAACAGCAGTATCCATTCCACTCACAGTGTCAATTTGATATTAATTCAAACAAATATTTTACTTATTCTTGATCAGAGGCATTTTTGGCATTAAAAAAATTAAACGTTAAGAAAACTGAGATCCTTGCAACTACCTGCTGCACCGGAAAATCTTTTGGCTATGAACTGCCTGAACTAATACAGCACCACCTCAAGTTTAGAATTAAAATGCTTTGAGGTAAAAAGGAAAAGCCACAATTACACAGGAAAAACACACAGAGAACACCTACTGCATGATTCAAACATGAGACTTAGGAGGTGTCCGGTAGTAGCACTAGCCACTGTATAGTTCGGTGTTTGAGTATGAGTAGTATGATTTTAAAATTTTTCAAAATATTAAAATTAGAAAAAAAGAAAAGGCAGTCCTCTTTTTAATGCCTAGAATAAGGGTCTGTAACCTTCCAGCCCCATTGCTACACTACAAAGTTCAGGTTGCTCATGCTCACACACACACAAAGGCTAAACTTAGAACACTGCAGGGCCAATAGAACTGGCCCCTTCCGCTGGAATACATTAGGCTTGCAGTTCCCGGCATGAAGATAGTTTCACATCACAGTACAATAAGCAATGTATTCCTAGATAAGAAATTTGAGCATACAATGGAAAATTGAAAAAAAAAGCTTAAGAAGTAGAAGTTGAGGGTTGTTATAAACATTTTAATAGCAAGTGAAATGACTGAATGACTCTTATTACTTATTTTACACAACATGTGGTAGGGCTGTACCCGCTCGAGTGGTCCTTAACTGCAGAAATGCCACAGTTCTTGACATTGCAAAAAGACTGCTGAGGAGAAAACATAGCATAGCGTAATATTCTCAAACCTGCTTATACTGCATAAAATATAATTCACCTTTTTTCTTCTTTGGAAATTAAATTATCTCAATTTAACGCCTCAAAGGTTCACTGTTACACTTGCTTAAAATGTAGAAACTATAAAACAAAACATTTTGCAACTCATTTATACACATTTCCACCTACAGACTACAGTATACAATGCATTCATCTCACATTTATTGAACGTGCGAAATGAAGCAATTGTGAAGAACAACTACAGTGTGGAATAAGAATATCTGAAAAAAACAGGAAAAAAAACAAATGTGTCAATTCAGCAAACTCTTTTTCCCTGTTCACAATCCAGCCTTCCTGCTGGTGGGACTGTCAGCAACATCTCCCAGATGTGTTTATTTTTTGCTGTGCCCATATGTTCACCAACCTTTTAAACACATGTGCAATATCATTTATTCAACAGCATACATGAGTTTTGGTGCTATCTACTGAATTTAGAAAAAAATAAAAAAAAACACAGTGCTCTATTACATATTTTATATCATTAATTAGACAAAGTGATTTAAAGGAAAAAATAAATTCTACAAGTTTGATCTAAATGATATTGTACAATTTCTAACCACACCTTATCCTTCTCTTCTTTCACTCCCATGCAGAGGTGACAATAAGTGAACAGGACATCCCCGGTTTTATCTTAAAGTGAAAGCAAACAAGATGTGTCACTTACAGCATGGCTAGCTGTAGCAGCTGCTGTCACCCACTATCAGGTTGCTCTTCCATTGATCCTTTGAACAAAAGTCACTTTTAATCTAATTTGACTGATTCCAGGTGAGATCTGAACCTGTCCTCTTTGGTAGCTTAGCATAAATTGAAATTCATTTTCCTATCTCACACTTTTTTCAGCATTTTATAAATGATGTGCCAGATGCTGGACAACATATTAATTCAAACTTGAAGTACTGCTTTTGTTATATATTAATATTAAAGTACTGGGTTAAGATAAGTATATACTGTGCATTTTTTATCCAAATATGTGTCAGTCTGAAATTTCTAAACCAGTTTCTATAAAATCAGTTCTTTTGGTCCATTTTATCACTGTCTATATTTTTTCCAAAATGACTAAAATTTTAGAATAAAATCCTTTTACGATATATGTTATGAGGCCATCTTACTATGTTTATAAAGTAGCCAGGGCACAAATTTCTTTGATTTCTGAACTGGCTTGTGTGAGGGACTCTCTGATGAAAATGTTTCTTCATTTGAATAGTGGCCAAATGTTTCCATTTAGCATACTTTAATGTTTTGAGAAATTCATTTACTCAATATAAAATGGCTGAATACTCTAAAATGTGTTAAAAACCTATACTCAAATAAAGTAAAATTTCTTCTCTGTCTCAAAGTATCCAGAGCTTGTAGATGTGTGCTGAAGGAGAGGCTGGTGAACATGGTGTGAACCTGTGGAGGTTGGCTGCTGCAGTTTTCCAGGACTTTCGCTCTGCAAAGTATTTATGATTCTGGGCATACTGTACCTGTGAAGGCAAAGAGAAGACCCATTAGACTTGCAACTGAAGCCTCAGAGAAAGCCTCTAGGAGGCATTGGATCAAGAGGGAGGATCTGTGGGTGAATGCTGCTGGGACACAAGCTAGGGTCTGATTAACCTTGGCGGGGTCGCCTTGGAGTGGGTGTCTGTATGTTGAAAGACCCGAAACACACAGTTACCTCAGGTAACATCACTGATAATGTGTCCCAGCACATCCAAGAGATGTTTCTTTCATCTTTTAATCAAAGACCAAACCATAACACACCACTTTCGTGACTAACAATCTACAAAATCCCTAAAATATAGTGTAAGTGTTCTAAAATCTTCTTTTGGGACTCCCCCCAATGGGATGACATGCCGAAGAGTGTCCTGAAGTGTGATCGCCACATTTGTGGAAGACAGCCTATCAGTTGCCGAGGCAACCACAGGCTCCCAGAGCTGTAGGTTCTCGCAGCAAAAGCAAATCCGGACCAATCGCGTTCGTGCTATAAGTGCCTGTCGTCGATGGGTGATGCAAGGAACATTATAAATGCAGGGAACAGTATTACTTGGCCACGACCCTGCCTGATTACTGTGTCTGTGTATAGGAGAGTGGTAGATCCCGCTACAATAAATAACTGTGCTGTTCCTGTTTTCAAGCTGAATAAAGCTGGTTTTGCTAAATTACTGAGACTCAGCCTAGTGTTTTGGGGTGCAAAACAGGGACTCACACATCACAACAGAATGATCAAGTGATCCAACAAAGAGTATTAAGTACCAATAAATTTAATGGGTGATTTTACATACATTACTTCACTGTACATCCATCAAAACTGTGTTTAAACACTAGATTTCAAAAGGAATTCATGTTAGTAGATGATGAATTGTCAAATTTTAAGATACTGACTGTTTTCCTTAATATAATGTGTTTACTGCTGCTTTCAGGTTCTTTACAATAAGGTTTAAAACTGCATAATTGAAATGCATAATATGTTAAGAGGGTCATGATTTTATAAAAGGCAAAAGAGCTACCATTTATAGTGATTATCACTTGCTGTTGTTTATTCTCCAAATAAAATGTGAATTGATGGTGCTCTTGCTACTTAATACAGTTGTGCCATCTAGTTTTTAACTTATGCTAAGTGTTGCTGGTATGGGTATTACCTCAAAGTGATCGGCAAAGGATAAATCGATTTGTAAAATTAATAGATTAAGTGTGTCTGTCAATCTAATATGTACAGTAATTTAAATAAAACCCCATTGAGTCAAATTTTGAAGCAGGCAGAGTCAATGAGAGCTGTAGTTTTGGTTAACAGAAATGTTCATATTTTAAAGCCACAAATCACATGCTCCAGTGTATCATATGGTGTGATATGCTCACCTCCCTCCTGTATATGACAATAAAGATTTACACCAATAACTCCACAAAGGGAAACAATTCTAAATGAGGGTTTGGAATGATGAGAAAAAAGATGAATGCATTTGAAAGAAAAGGTAATTAGGAGAAAGGAGTTCAGATAGTAGAGCGTGAAGAAGCAGAAGGTCTGAGGAAAAAAAGAGAACACAGTTGGTATGTGTGTTTACATGCATATTTAGTGTTAGATATTTTATACCACTCTGAAAATGGAAAGCTGGTGCTGTGTTCAGTAGGACAAATTGACACCCCAAGGAAGAAGGTCTGATTTATTTTTGAGTGGCTGAGATTCTTTATTCATACAGCTGGAGAAAAGTCAAACACAAAACCACGATTTGTTTCATGGTGGTTGTTATTTCATTCATAGTAGAACAAAATAAGAACACTGAAACAAGTTCTCAAACCAGAATTTCTTTTCCTAAGTGATTATCTCAGGTGCTAACTCTCTTCTCTTAGCAGTCTTCTCTGTTTTTATTCTTGTAGTCAAAGCTACACAATTTCAGTGTTTTTTTGATGAATACTATTAATTATCAAGGACAGAATTCCTTGTGAACTTTTGTTATAATTCATTTACATACAGTAGCTTTAATTAAAAAGAAAGAAAATATATTAAAAGAGATTGTTTACTTTACTATAAGAGAGTAACATTTTTAAAAGCTACATTTTAACTAAGCACCACCAGTACATAAATTTCTCTCAGATCCAAAAGTAGTGACCCAAACATGTCTGGAAGAAAGAATGATGTAATCAACAAAATAAATGAGGATAACAGAGCAAAATTTCAGAGACAGTCTCAAAGGAAGACATTCTATATGAAAGACTTTATCAATGACAGCTGAAAGGAGAGTTTGCCATTTTATTAACAATATCAATAACCTTTGTCAACATACTGATTAATGAAAAAGCACCAGGGCTTAATTTGACAATTTTTTGTTTTGTGCCCTTTGTGTTTACATTTATTATGTCACATTCCTCCATCTTTATTCTCTTCTAATTTTGCCATATCAATATTTTAGTCTTCTCTTAAGTGATTTCCTCATGAAGCAGATGTGGGGTTCATTAGAAAGGCTTGCAGTTCACCTTTAATTATTGTATTTGTCATTTTCTTTGTTTTTTTCTTTTGTCATTTTCAAGACAGGTTAGATTCACATTACATAAACATGTTTCTTTTTATATTGGAAGGCTTATAAAAGGCAATTATATGTATACATTTCTTTGAATATGTTGATCTAATACTTGTGCGTTTTAAATGCCAGTGTAAGCTTCCCTGCATAACTTCATGTTTCACACTCCCATTGCCAATTCAATAAACTAAAAATGACAACTGTGAAAAACTTCTTGTAGAACTGGTGCAGAAGCATCAAAATGCATAACAATGTGTTTAAACACATGAATTCAAAAGGAATTTATGTTAGTGGATGATGAATTTGCAAATTCAGTAAAATTACATAGTACTGAATACAAATTACAAAACAAAGCAATGGAAATAATTAACAGGGGAAATCTATATTACAATATAAAATCAAAAATGAAAAGAAATTTAAGAAATAGTTAAGAAATTAAATATAAGCATATAATATGCGCTACAGAGAACAAGAAAATACAATGAGTAAGACTGAACAGGTAGTACAAACTATTTACATAATGGAGTGTTAGTCACAAGTCAAACAGATGACTTTATGTCACTTAATACTTTCATGGTGCAGGATTAAAACTGCTTGCAAGTCTGCTAGTACGCCATTGTATGCTACAATATTACTTACAAACAGTTAAGGAGCACAAGCATAGCCAGGAGGGGAGATCTGAGCAGAGTACATCTTAAAGGAGGCTAAGCTTAAGCTTTATAATACACACTTAGTAGGCCTTAACTGAGGTACTATCTGCATTTTTGGTCTCTGGGCTACAAAAAAGACATATCAGCTCTAGAAAAAGTCCAAATAAGAGACTTTCTATTTATGAGAAAGGGTTAAGGATTTGAATCTCTTCAATATAAGCAAACAAACATTATGAGTTGACATGACTGAAGTTTGTAAAATTATGTCAATGATGAAACAGTAACATTTGAACCTACCTGTTACTTTAACATGAGCTCAACATGAACAAAAGAACACAGTTGAAAGTTGTTAAGAGAAAGTTTTGCACAAACATTATTAGAATGTTTGTCTTCACACAAAGACACATGGAATAAATTACCAAGTAGTGAGGTGGAGTGTAGGACTTTAGGGGACTTCAAGTCTTGACTCGATGTTATTTGGAGAAACTAATTGGTTGGGATTGGCAAGCTTTCCTGGTCTGAATGACCCTTTCTCATCAAAATGTTTCTTATGTTCTAATTTCAGATTTGAACTCCACATATATTTTATGACAGTTCACTAATCAGTCTAATTATAATTCATTTAGATTCTCTCATTCTCCCTGAAATTGATTTCTAGCCACATGCCAGACAGGGGAGCAAAGTGTTTGTAGCCAATGATGGAAATATGTTGGAAAGTACTTTGTTCATAAATGCCCATTATTATCAGTGCTGTAAATACCTTTATTCTTTAAATATAATTTAGTGGTATAAGCTGGCTAAATGATCTGCATAGAGCTGAGAGAGAGATGGGAATTTAACTGTCAGCCTTATGGTTTAACATCTAGTGTTTTAGCCACTGAACCCCCACTGCCTGCCTGTCTGGCTCCAAAGATGAACTAGGCCATTTTAACCAAATGAAAAATGAAATTTAAGGAGAGGAAGTCTGGGGAGTTCTGTCGCATGATACACTTTCTGCCAAAGTTTCACAATGTGAACCTCAGAAGAATGTTGTGAAACAATCACATTTAGTGAAGAGAGAGAAGTGGCTCTACTGTGCTGCTTGAAAAAAGCAAGGATGCCGATTCTTAAATTATGAAACTCTTACGGCCGTAGGAAGGCTAGATATTTGCCTGTTGTTGAATAATGTTTGAATGTCTTACAAAAAGAATTATGACAGAGACAACGGTTTGACTTTGACTCAGCAATCTATGCAGAAATGCAGGCATTCCATAAAACTATTTAGCACTTTTAGAGTAATGGTTCTATGTCAGTGTACTACTATCTCCCTGTCTGTCTGCTTATGTTTGTCTCACGATATGCGTCTGTGGACATAGTTAAGAAACACATTACTCCATTCTAATAAAAACTGAATCATATGAAAAAGTTTGGGGACCTCTCTGAGTACTGGGGTGTTTTCCGAACAAAGATTTTTAGTGAAGCAGTCTTTAGTTGTAGGAAATTAAATCAAACGTGAAAAACTGGCTCTGCAAATATTTGGGTCCCCTTGTAATTTTGTTGATTTGAATGCATGTAACTTGCTCAATACTGATTACTTACCACACCAAATTAGTTGGATTAGCTCATTAAGACTGGAACTTCATAGACAGGCGTGTCCAATCATGAGAAAAAGTATTTAAGGTGGTCAATTGCAAGTTGTGCTTCCCTTTGACTCTCCTCTGAAGAGTGACAGCATGGGATCCTCAAAGCAACTCTCAAAAGATCTGAAAACAAAGATTGTTCAGTATCATGGTTTAGGAGAAGGCTACAAAAAGCTATTGCAGAGGTTTAAACTGTCAGTTTCAACTGTAAGGAATGTAATCAGGAAATGGAAGGCCACAGGCACAGTTGCTGTTAAACTTAGGTCTGGCAGGCCAAGAAAAATACAGGAGCGGCATATGCGCAGGATTGTGAGAATGGTTACAGACAACCCACAGATCACCTACAAAGACCTGCAAGAACATCTTGCTGCAGATGGTGTATCTGTACATTGTTTTACAATTCAGCACAATTTGAACAAAGAACATCTTTATGGCAGGGTGATGAGAAAGAAGCCCTTTCTGCACTCACGTCACAAACAGAGTCGCCTGTTGTATGCAAATGCTCATTTAGACAAGCCAGATTCATTTTGGAATAAAGTGCTTTGGACTGAAAAATTGAGTTATTTGGTCATAACAAAAAGCGCTTTGCATGGCGGAAGAAGAACACCGCATTCCAAGAAAAACACCTGCTACCTACTGTCAAATTTGGTGGAGGTTCCATCATGCTGTGGGGCTGTGTGGCTAGTTCAGGGACTGGGGCCCTTGTTAAAGTCGAGGGTCGGATGAATTCAACCCAATATCAACAAATTCTTCAGGATAATGTTCAAGCATCAGTCACAAAGTTGAAGTTACGCAAGGGTTGGATATTCCAACAAGACAATGACCTGAAACACAGTTCGAAATCTACAAAGGCATTCATGCAGAGGGAGAAGTACAATGTTCTGGAATGGCCTTCACAGTCCCCTGACTTGAATATCATCGAAAATATATGGGATGATTTGAAGCAGGCTGTCCATGCTCGGCAGCCATCAAATTTAACTGAACTGGAGAGATTTTGTATGGAAGAATGGTCAAAAATACCACCATCCAGAATCCAGACACTCGTCAAAGGCTATGGGAGGTGTCTAGAGGCTGTTATATTTGCAAAAAGAGGCTCAACTAAGTATTGATGTAATATCTCTTGGGGTGCCCACATTTATGCACCTGTCTAATTTTGTTATGATGCATCTTGCATATTTTCTGTTAATCCAATAAACTTAGTGTTACTGCTGAAATACTACTGTTTCCATAAGACATGTTATATATTAAAAGGAAGTTGCTACTTTGAAAGCTCAGCCAATGATAAACAAAAATCCAAATAATTAAGAGGGGTTCCCAAACATTTTCACATGACTGTATATATATGTATATATATACAATACAATTCCCGCCCAGAATACCTTCATGCTGGAGGGGAGGAAGTATGGCCAGAGCATTACCTCCCCCGGAGTGCTAGGTGGCAACCCCCCTGGGTTGGACTTCCGCAGGGATCCATGGGAATTGGAATTTGATACAGCCTAATTGGGATCCATGGGCGCTGCTGGGGGAGGGGTTTGGACTGCACCTGCTGCTGAGCCCTTCTAGGCAGCTCTTCCACCACACCCGGAAGTGCTGCTGGAAATGCATCAATGAGCACCTGGAACACTTCCGGGTGCCTTATAAAAGGGGCCAGTAGACACTACTCTGAGAGCCAGAGTCGGGAGGAAGAAGGGCGAAGCTTGCGAGGGTGGAGTGGAGGCGGAAGGTCTGTGAATTGGAAAAGGAAGGAAGGACTGTGACTGTGCTTTTAGAACTGTGTTGTACTTGTGGGAAACGGGGGAAGGTGTTTACCACAAAAGAAAGGAAAAATAAAATGTGTTGTGTGTTGGAACTCGTGTGTCTGCTTGGCGGTGTCGGGTTAGGGCGGCTATACGCGCCCTCTGGGCTATATATATATGCACTCTTCTTGTTGATGCAGTCAAATTTTTTACTTAGCATACTTAGCATCTTCAAAGGGTTTACACATTACTGGTATTCATGAACATGATTTCACCACTCTCACAATGATTGTGTGTGTGTGTGTGTGTGTGTTAGGATGTAAATCTTGAACACAATTAATACACATTACTCACAAAACACATTCAAATAAAATAATTAAAATGAAACATAGCACAGTTTAGCATTGTAAGTTTTGTGTGAAGCCTATTGGTTTTACTCAGACTTTTTCTAGTAGAGTAATTGCATTTTCTGCACACATTTGTGCTCCAACTGCTACACTATTAAGGATGGAGAATACACATAGTTGTATCAAGATATTGTTCTTCCATTACATTCCACATAATAAAATACTGGCCTGCATTTGTTTTACCCTAAATTCACAACTTTATGTAGGTATATCTTTGTGCCAAACATCGCAGACATTGAGACACTTAAGGACATTGAAAAGAGGGCGATGTGTGAAATTTGGCTTAGCTTGGTTGTATTTTTAAATGCATGCTTTTTGTTGTTCAGTTTTGCCAACTTCAAAAAAACCCACACAAACACTTGTACACATTCAATCAACAGTTAGTTTTAACCCGCCACAAGTTCTAGATAATGCCCCAATTTTGTAAATGCCGTTCCTGACAAAGTGCAATTAGTTACATTTTAAAAGGTGCAAAAAATCCTTTATAGAGGCATATTCTTTAAAGGACCATTTTTCTATAGTGCAATGTTTGGCACCATGAACAAATGGAAAAAAATATACAGCTATTAAGAAATACCACTCACCAGGCTATGAAATGAAAGGCTCATACAGCTGCTTGTAACATTCTGTGGCTAGTAAATCATTCAGAGTTAGGATAACTAGGTCGTTTTTTTTACGAAAAATTGGGAAGTTGTAGATTTCAATAATCCCTTCAGCAGTGTCATTATTATGACTCAGTGGTGTATGAATCCTCATATTTGGATTCAATAGGTGATATTTTTTATTTATCTGTTTTGCTCCAGGCAAGAATTTAATGGACCCAATTAAGAAACATTTTGAAAGGTGACTTTCTAAGAGGGAATTAAACAGTGCTAGAGATGCCTTTATTTGGATGAAACATAAAGCAGACCATAAAGCCAAGATCCTGCCTGTTCTGTGGTTTTAGAGACCCCAAGGCACTTGTCAATGCACAGCTGAGGCATTGACCTTCTAAGCCCTGCATAAACTTTGTTTAAGAATTTTGCCGCAAACCACATTAGGTGATGGTAGGGGAGTCACTAAAAGCAAGTCTGCATTTTTAAACTATGAGCACTTGTAACAATATAAAAGAAACAGATTTATAAATTTAATAAAACTGATAGATCTTTACCAATTATATTATTGCTATTGATTGCAGTCTTGGCAAGGCTTAAAGACTAAAAGTGCATACAGCAATGTACATGTTATAATGGACCAGATAGCTTTTTTTTATTTTACAAAAATAAGGTTATTTATTAATTCCATATAAAGCATTATGGAAAGATGTAATAGAGTTTTACAATTTATGAGAAACATACAAAGAAAAAAAAGCAAAGTGCTCCCATAAACAGGCCGCTAATCCAGAAAGACAGATAGAAATGAGATAAGCAACAAGACAACAAACCTTGATACAGCTTCAGTTAATGCTGCACTTAAGGCTGCAGTCATTTTTATTGAGAAGAGTGGATCTTTGAACTATTCCTTTCAAGTTGAAGTTACAATAGAGTTTAAACAATTTTGTGTGCATTAATGTGGTATACCCCATCTGAACCCCAAGGAAAACAGAATGTTTGTTTCATGTTTTCTATTACAATACCCAATTAGAACAATATACAACACTTTAATATCATCTTTAGCAGTTACAGAGCTTGTAACCACGTACCAAGGACAGGATTCGTATGAGGTTGGCACAGGGGAGGTTCAAGTCTTACAGGTAATGTTTGGGAAGAAAATAGAGCATGTGTCTCTCAAGAGGAGACCCTTGATTATTTGCTGGAAGCCCAGTAGGACCAATGAAGAGAATCCTGGATTAGAATCTTGCAATGTTCTTCCAAGACACTATAGGTTAGTCGTCCTATCTGATGCCAGGATTGCCTGACTGTCTTCTTAAAGAAAGAGACAGCATGAGTTATGTCAGTGAGGGTTTGTGAGAGGTAGAAAAACCTCTTGGATGTTAGAAACCAATTAATAATCATTATTAATATTCTGTTACTAATGGCTTCACATCATTTTTTTTTAAATAAGGTTCAGAAACAGTGTCGTTTGCCAAAGTCAAGCAAAGGTTTGTAACCCAGAAGTCTAATGACCATGTTGTCAAGCCAAAAAACAAAGCCCTAAATCTTTGTCATAAATACTTAGAATAGATGTTTTTTATCAGGAGCACTAACTAAATAAATACACGTTAATCTTTTTGTTATTTTTCCACAAACTTGGGTGAATAGGAAGCGCACCTTGTGACATTTATACCTACAGTGTGATGAGGTCACAAGTAATGCAATTCCAAGTCGATTTCATAGCAACCCAATAACACCTGCTCATCAAAATGGCAGCACCCTCTATAAATAAAATTGTGATGAAAATGATGCAGATATAAAAAAAACTATGTTAAATAAATTTTATTGGAAAAAAACAAACATTTGAAATGATTACATTTTAAAACCTAATAAAGGTAATCAAAAGGTTTACGAAAAAACAAATGGAAAGGGACAACAACTACATTTGTAAAAAAATAACTTTTTGTGTTGTCTGGAAAATTATAATTTTTTTTAATATTTCTATTTTAATATTATTCTGGTAAGATCATTTCTTCACCATTTTGTGTCTTTATTTTCATAGGTGCTGCCCTTTTGGTTTACAGCAGGGGTGTCAAACTCCAGGCCTGGTGGGCCGCAGTGGCTGTAGGTTTTTATTCTAACCCTTTCCTTAATCAGTGACCAGTTTTCACTGCTAATTAAGTTAATTTCCCATCATTTTAATATCCTTGTTTTAAGGATGCAGTCCTTTGAATTTATTCCTTTCTTCATTAAATGACAGCCAAACAGAAATGAGATGTGAAACGAGCCAACCGATGACCAGCTAAACTGGGATTTCAAACTCCATTCAATTTCACTCCAACCAATCTCTTAATGAGAAGCTGATTCTTGCTGTTAATTAATCCCATTATTTAATTCCATGGCTTGTTGCTGCTCTCATTCTGCCACAGCAGACATTTCCAAAACTGTTGATTTTTCTGTTTTTTCTAAGAGCACCGTCAAAATGTTTTGGTGACCTGAGAGATCAACCTTACTGAGACCATCACCTTTCTTTATTTTCAGATATTGTTTGATGTGCACAGGTGAGCTGGTCATGTGGCGGCTCGTTTTGTGTCTCCTTATTGTTTGGCTGCTAATTAAAGAAAAAGAAACAACTAAGGGGCCTGAGTCAAGTTGATTAAAACTAAGGCAAAGAAGTTAATTAGTATCAAAAACTGGTCACTAATGAAGAAGATGGTTAGAATGAAAACCTGCAACCACTGCGGCCCTCCAGGACTGGTGTTTAACACCTGTGGTGTACAGGATACTGCATGTTGCTAAACAAACAATGAGCAAATTATACAAAATGCAATTGATATCAGTCATAAATGATAAAAAAGATAAAAGATGAACACGTGTCATGGATTTCATTTTAGACTTTTTGAGTCTTTTGATACTACTTTTTATATTTTCACATATTTATTTGCTATTGTTTATTTATTATATCCTTATGTAGGTAATATCATTTTGTGTTCTGCTTTTTGGATTGTCACTACCATTTTGGGACAATACTGTATTTGCACGACTGCATTTATATTATTTATGTTGCTACTGATGTCATGTGACACAAGGTCATATGATATATTGTGTCATCATGTCGCATGCATAAAAAATAAAATAACCTAATTCATGACCTAGACAAGCCACATCACCGGAAAGAGATGGGAATACAATATCGAAATTCAGAGAGGCAGCAGAGCTTTTTTCTAGTTCTGTTTTACTTAACAATTTGATGTCTCTCCTTTTATATCCCTCTCATTTGAGTATTTTTTCAACAGTGTGATTTTTGCAAAATTTTTCTCGAGCTCTGTAGTATTCTGAATGCAGAGGGCTGAAATGGTGATCTTTGTTTATTACACTATTCTTCTATAAACTGAAAAGTATGCTAAAGTTTAGCTCCAATATCCAGCATATATTGTATAATATTAATATTTCTGAAATACATTACTAAATTAATTTAATTGCTTTTAGAAAGTGTATTATATTAAAACATATTTCTTATGTCTTCTGATGTGACGTTTAATGCACAGTACCATATTTAAAGTACTGTGAGCATGTAAGCACACTTTCAGAAATTGTATCTTTCTGATATATGTAAATATTGGTAATTTAAGCAAAATATATAAATAGATTAAGGTGACCTGATTTAACACTAACACTGAAAACATTGTATTTTTCAATTATTTAATCAATGAAAACCCACTTTTCTAGTGGAAAAAGAACAGCACCTATCTTATTGATTAGCAAGAAATTGGTGAATAATTTGAAGGACCCAGAGTTATATAAAAAGTGAGAAATTTAGTCTAGTCTGCTGTTATCCATACAGGACAATGGTAACGCAGCATGCCAAGATCAATAGATCTACCACAGATGCTCAAAAGAATGATTGTTGAAGCCATTGTGTCTAGGAGGGGTTAAATAGCAGTTTCAAAGGAACTTAAAGACAATTATTCCACAGTACAAAGGATTGTCTCCACAATGAGAAAAATCAAGATCATTGGAAATCTCCCAAGAACAGTTCATCCCATCAACCTCAGCCCGCATGCTAGGCAAAAGATGCAGCAAAAAGTCTCTGAGAACCCCCAAATAATAATAATTTGGACAAAAAGCAAGCCTTCTGAAACAGTGTGATGTAAACACAAGAATTTTTTCTGCAGTTGCTGATAACATGTATGTGCTTTCATAACTATGACAATAGATTGACCTATAAATCACCTATACAGATAAGAAACAGCAGTTGGTTCATCCTCAGTGGTTCAACTGCCAGCGGCAGTAGTATTAGTTACACAGGAAGTAAAAGAAACCGAAAGAGAGAGCATTATTTTTATTTTTCATGATTACACAACTGCTTTATTTAAAAGATCTTGCATATTGTTAACAAGTTTAGCACTGCATTATTTCTTAATGGTTGTTTTTGAACAAAAGCATCTCATACTGACTGTAAAATGTGATGATGATTGTGATTGGGAGAAGTGTACTTTCAGTGACCCATTCCAGAATTTATCAATGTATTAAAGAACAATTGAAAAAGAATATGAGTTTTTTTCAAATTTAGAACTGTCAGGTGATCCTTCTCAGTGGTGGCTGAAGATCAAGATTCCGATCAGCTCTATTTTGACCAGAATAATGTTCTGTGTGCAGTGAATTCCTGATATTGATCTTTTTTCAAAGTACTGTGGCTACCTTTAATTGAGCAAAATGGTGCTGGATTGTTCATACCTCTTCACAGGCTTGCACTGTGTAACCCTGACTTAGAATAGTTCAAACCAGATACTCAATTAAAAAATTAATAAAGAAAAAGAATAAGGGACTATAGTCTTTAAATACCATTTCTAAATTATAAAGTTTATGTTGAACAAGGAGCACATTTATTTAATAAGAAATTAAATGATTGAGGGAATCTTATTACTTAGTTTGTACAACATCTGGGCTTGCACCACTTCCCATTAGTAACATTTATGGGGGACTTGAACAAATCATTACATGCAAAATCTTTTCAAATATCACACAGTCAAAGCAATTCCACATTGTTGGGTGGGAACGGGTTGTTTTCAGACTACATCATTTCTTCTAAAGGCGACAAAACCAGATATTGAATCCAACCTTAACACTGACTTTTCCTATGCTAGGAAAGTGAATTTCTGTTTGAATACCTTTTTGTGTTGTTAGATTTAGTCACCTTCCTGTGTTGTCAGTATTTAAAATGTGGCTCATTTTTCTGCATATTCACCTCTTGGTAAAAGGTTACACACTTTTCAGAAAGCGTACTTAACATGCTGTGATCATGTATATCAAATTCATTCCCTAAGACTTAAAAAGAGAATTAAATACCATTCCATACACCAGAGGACAGCAATATGTCATCAATATCTATCTTTAAAGTTGGTTCCTACCTAATGTTGAATTAAATGAGTTACGAAAATGAACGAATGGTTGGGATGACTGATGCATAAGGGACGCAATATTCTAACACGCTATTAATATCCATCCATCCATCCATTATCCAACCTTCAATATCCTAACTACAGGGTCACGGGGTCTGCCGGAGCCAATCCCAGCCAACACAGGGCGCAAGGCAGGAAACAAACCCCAGGCAGTGCGCCAGCCCACCGCAGGGCGCACACACTAGGGACAATTTCAGATCACCAATGCACCTAACCTGCATGTCTTTGGACTGTGGGAGGAAACTGGAGTACCCAGAGGAAACCCACGCAGAAACAGGGAGAACATGCAAACTTCACGCAGGGAGGACCTGGGAAGTGAACCCAGGTCTCCTAACTGCGAGGCAGCAGCGCTACCCACTGCACCACCGTGCCGCCCGACTATTAATATTTACATTTTAAACTTCAAGTCTCAAGATGGAAAGGATTCTGATAATTGTGTGATTTTTTTGCAATTTAGATAAGGAGTGAAGAAAACCTAACAGCTAAACATACTAGATTATTTTTTTTAGTAAAACTACTAACCTCACCTAATAATACCCACAAAAAATTCAACTTAGGGATGTGTGTGTAGTTGAATGAATGAGAGTTGTCAATGGTTTACTGTATTTGAACCCTTAACAACCCAGCAGTTTTTTTCTTTTGTTGTTATTGTTTTTTGCACACTCACAAATGAACTCATGGAATGGAACTGAACTTTCCTTTACTATTTTACTGTCAACTATCACTTTAAAAAATCTTTTATATCATCTTATCCATTTGCTGTATGTCTGTTTTGACATATTTTAAAGGAGAACAATTTTATGTGTGACGCTCACCCTTGGTCAAAGTGTGCTGTTTTACCACTGCTAATGTCTCATACTGCTTGATAAGATACTAGACAAAGTTGAAAGGAGAATTTAAAATTGAAAAATAGAGTTTGCATTTAAACTGTGAAATATGTTGGAAAAAACAGTATCAAAAATGAATATATTCAGGGCACCATGAAATTAGCTCTGCTATTTGTGAGAGTCAGGCATTGTGAGCAGAGGGGTGCTGCTGTTGCACACTTGCTGCACGGGAATTCTTACAACAACCCACACTTTTTCTAAAATTCAAAATACTTATATAAATTAACAACTGCGTATTTCACCTTTGAAATTCTTACTTATAAATATTAAACACTACTCATAAAAATGAAATGCACTAACAACTTTGTTAATCAATTTAGAACAATTTTGAAACTTTTTTATTATTATTTTGATGTACTTATAATTGGTACAAATGTGAAAAGAGAAACAGGCTGTATGTTAAATGAATTCCTCATGGTCATGCAAGCCAGCTCTAAAGTTTTATTTTTCTGCTGCTGTTTTTTTTTTTTTTTTTTTTACTTATTTGGCGGTGTATTTTTTTATAAAACAAAAGAGTCTGTACCCAAAAAGCCAAATATTCTCGGCCATCCATATTGGTAAAGCTATTAATTTTCAATGATAGTTAATTTAATTTGAAACTGGAATATATACTTGTTGTGGCATACGAATGGGCATCCCAGCCAGGTAAGAGCATGGATTATTACCTGGACAGGAGGCCAGAGAGAAATGTTATTGGCCAGCTGGGCAGATCATATCATGCCCAGCCAGTTTAAATTAATGGTGGGACGAGAGGAAGCCAGAGCTTAGGAGTGGGTCCATTCCCCATATGCTAGGTGGCAGTGGTCCTCATGTAAGAACCCAGTTGGGACACCTGCAAGGGTGCTAGCAAAATGGAGTCCAGAAGTGCAGCCCTGTAGGAGTTCCTTTGGATCAGTAGAGGGTGCTGACGGGGGAGGTCCACTCTATTTTTTCTATGACTCAGAAGTGTTTTCTAGAGGGGATGAAATGATACCGGAAGCATTGCCGGGTCCGACATACAAGGAAGTCCGCTGCCACAGATGGGCGAATTGGAGTTGGGAGGTTGCGGGCAATATCTAGCGGAGGCAGAGAAGAAGGAAGGATAAGAAGACCCAGCAGATCATTTATTGTATAGTTGGTGG
The DNA here is from genome assembly GCF_900747795.2 of Erpetoichthys calabaricus. NCBI lineage: Eukaryota > Metazoa > Chordata > Cladistia > Polypteriformes > Polypteridae > Erpetoichthys > Erpetoichthys calabaricus. Next base: position 70,768,926 of record NC_041396.2, read on the forward strand.
CTTATTATTATTATTATTATTATTATAAAGATTGTTCATTAGACAAGAGGATTGGGATAAGGTGACTAAGAGAAGAAAAAAATCTTTATGTTATTCTATTAAATGTGTTGTGTATTGCTGTGACTGTGATTTGGGGCTCTCTGGCGCTGTCTTGCGGTCAAATCATGGATAAGCAACCCATTCAATTCTGTTCTCTTGCAGACCTGAATGGAACTAAGACACGCAATCGGTATGAAAGGGGTTTGTAATATAATAATCTGTAATATTATGCTTGGTATGGGGGACAAAATTTTTAGTTTTTTAGTTTATTTAAAAAGGCACATGACAATTGGCTGAAAGGTGGGCAATGACATCATACTGTCAGGGACAGCCAGGTGTTAGGGGAGCAGCTGCAGAGGCTGACTTTCTATATAGGACAGAAAAGATGGGCTTCCAAAGGTTTAGAGATAAATGTTTTAAAACATGAGAGCTAAGTTTGAAACCATTCCAGAAAATGGGTCTGTTAGATCTGTCCTTCTTTTGAACATTCATCTAAACATATTGACAGGAATAACAATGTGTTAGAACAGAGTGTTGAATTCTGGGATGCAAATGAGGCAAGAATTATTAGAAGGATATTCAAATATAAATCAAAGTTTAGGAAGAAGTGTCTATTATCTATCTATTAGAGTGTTTATGTTTAACACTAGAATCCCTGAAGCCTACGAAAAAACTTGTAATCCTGGCCCACCTTAAATTCCTTCACACTTCCTCATCAGCATCTTTTGTTTTGTAGATGTGTTCATCAGCACACACAGCAAGCAGCCTGCTGTCCCATAACCCTCTTTGATGGAGCTCAACTCAGGCAAAAAGTTCCCCCAGCTGAAGCCAAGGCTCCTTATCTGCTTGTGAGGTGCCTGGAGTTGTATAGGGTAAATGATACAATATATCGTTATCTGGAATACATGCATTTCATGTGTGTTCTGTGTCTATAAAGATCTGGGTAAGTGTAGGATGAAAGGAAATGTGAGGCAAGAAATGCTGAACACATACCTAATGCAGAAACTTTTTCCATGTTATACTAATAATGATGTGAAGTGTATAATATGTGAAGACATTTATCCAAATATCAAATAAACACATTTGCTTATATTCAAGAATATAATCAAAGTAAAAAAAAAAAAAACATTCAATTTACATGTTGTTGACAATGTGTTACAAACCCAAGCTCAATTTACAGAAAGCTAATATGTATTCCTGGATGGTGTAGTGGTATGAGCTGCTGTCTTATGATTGAAAGGTTGTTGGTTCGACCCCTGGCACCTCACGTTTTGAGTAGTGCGCTGCTATTATTATTATTACTATAATATAATCTACTCTATATATAAAATCCTAAGCCTAAAAGTGCAACGATTTTGGGCAAAGATTTTATGTGACGTTTTAATGTCACGTTTTTTTGTCACGCTTTAAATCAAGCTTATTTTAAAATCTACATATATTTATGTTTGATATCATTCTTTTCAGAATTTATTGAACTTTAATGTGATGTTGTTAGATTTTCAGATTCTTATTCCGTTTTTAAATTATAAACTAAAAAATATCAAGAACTGATGTCCCGCGAGACGAGACTTAACAAGAGTGCCAAGAGATTTAACTATGTTCGGGGTTGTAAATAAAAGACAAAGAGTAGGACAGCTGCTGTACAGGCTTTTAAATGTTAGAAGTGCTGCACGAGATGCTTGCGGTAGCAGGAGCAAGCCAGTAGCTGATCGAGTAAAGAGGAGGTAAAAAAAAAAAACTGTATTTGTTTTCCATTGTATCACCGTTTAAGAGGGGGTTTCGGAGGAGTGACTGCATCTCCTTAGGGTGCATTCAGCCCCCGCCTTCACAACGCGAGTGGCAGACTGGCCGCAACTGGGGGTTGGACACTGAAGGTAAAAACACGGTGTAAATTTATGGTACTTGTAAAAGTTAGCGCTTTTTTTTTTTTCGATTTTATTTTCGCAGTCACATTCACGCTCCCCCTGATCTGCCACTGCTAGTTTTCAAATAAAGACGTGCTACCACAGAGGTGAACTCAGATGAGGATGAGGGTTCTATATGGGAGAAAGAGAACAGAAGCCCTCCCTGCAAGAAACGTCCACTCACACATAAAAACAACGCTGCTGGACCAGGCGCAAAGACGAAAGATGGAACCATTTGGATGCATTAACAGATCAGGCGTCGTCCTGCCAGTCAATCTGCCCCACGTGTGTCCTTCAAAGGAAAAGCAGGGCTTATAGAGCTTGCCAAGGTATCGTGCAGAGTCCTGTTTGCGATTATGTTTCGTGATGGTCTTCATATGAAAAACATGTATATGTTACTTATATATATGACACATAGAATGTTATTTACCTATATTTATTTATTTATCTTCTTACAGCGTAGAGTCACAAGTAGACCGCAGAGCTTCCTGTGTTTGATCGACATGAGCATGCTCACAAAGTACGTGTGCTGAAGTCACTTTAGCTGCAGGTGGAACCTCGTGTTGCTCTCTACGCAACTGTTGTTACAGTTCTGCCATTGTCCAGATATGGCTCCATAAGCTTTATGACCACAGTCTCGGAAAGTCTTTCTCCCATGGGACGACTGGGATCTTTTCCTGAATAAGGAGTAGCATTGCACATGTACTGGAGTGGAATTGTTCAGGAAAAGATCCCAGTTTGAATATTATCTCACTGAAATTGGCCTTGTTTATTGGTGTCATCTGCCCCAGTGTGCTTGTTCAAGTGATTCATTATTTGTTTAACTCTTTCATAGGTAGTTATCAGGAAATCAACCTGTCAGGAGAATCTCCTGGTCTTTGTTGGAGCATGTCTTATATGTTCATTCTGGTGCAAGATGTATGCGTTCTGCTATATATATGCAGTCCTTTATAAAGGTAGTAATCTGGAAACGGAGCACTACATATGTGAATTCTGGCAGAAGCCTGAAGTGGCTTTTCACCTTAGGTAATTTGAAAATGTAGCCCATTGAAGGGTATTGATTCATGTGTCCCAAAAAGAGTGCAGCTCTTGAGCAGAGTGACTTCTAGCACTTGCTAAGGTATTGACGCTGATGTAGCCAGCCTCGGCCTTTGCAGATGAGAATGAGTGAATGTCACATAGGTAAATATTTTGGGGTGTGCATGTAAGTCAAGGTTAACAATTTAGGCATTTCCAGTATTAACTTGTCCACCCATATAAAAAGAACTCTAGAGGTTAAAGTAACTTTCATAATATTTTCATATTATAAAATGGTGTAATATGTTTTAATAGAGTGCAGTCATGATATTTTGACAAAGGAAATTATGTATTCATATAAAACTAATAATGCCAAGAACTAAAGTTTATTCAAAGTATATGAATCATTATAGCTCTTATAGAGTATAAATGACATTGACCACCAATATTTAATCACTGAATGCTATTTATATAAGCCCAGTTTGTAGCTCATATTGTTCATTTTATGTCAAAATTGAAATGTGAGATATACACTAACGATGAATATTTCATAACAACACAATGTTCCCAATCATTTACAGTGGGGCTATGAATTCATGGGGGCAAAACAATGATCACAAAAGCTCTGATGTGCTTTATGGACATTCACTGTGTTATCTTTACCCATATATTATGGCACATATTAGGATATCCTTAGAATGCCAAATCTTCTGTAGAAAATACACAGAATATGTCAAATACTTAACTTTTATAGACCACAGAAAAGTATATTACATTTTGACAACAGAATCTGCTACTACTATATACAATTAAATATATTTTCAAGATTACCAGGCATAAGAGCTGTTTGTGATAATTGTTCAATATCTTACAAACTGTTTTTTCCTGCTTCAGCTTAGAATTAAGTCATATGATGTTACTCTCAGATTGTTTACTTTTTATTAATTTGTTTTCAGACGGAAGAATGGAAACAGCAGTCTTGTGAATCTTTAAAGCAGCATATGTTTGTGATTATGGTGTTTATGATATTCCAGTCAGCTGGGCTGAAGTTTGAAAACATTTCCAGTTAGTGGGCTTAGATTAGCTTTAATTGACTTAAGGTTCAAATCAGATATCAGGAGGGTTCTACAAAACAATTTCTGGAATAACCATTATACATTACAAGGTTACTAAATAATTCTTTACAAAAAAAATAGTTATCTCACATCATGATCATTTGCAATGACAGGGTGACAGAACAGGCAAAACAATATGTAGGAAGGTTTTCATAAATAATTTATAATGTGGTATATGTTTTTCAACAGTTCACATTTGATAGAAAATCATTGTTAGAGCTGCCATTTATATTCCAATGGCAGTTTCTTTTCAATATGCCTGTAAGCACTGCAGAGACACATGCTTCTCTTTCACAACTGAAATCAAGAGAAACAAGACTGAATTTTATAGTTTTGCACAGATTCACTTTAAGAGATATAAAACCATAAATGACATATTCTAAACATCATTTATTATTATTATTATTACCCCACATATAGGAACTGGCAAAAATTGCAACAACCAGGTTTTAAAATGCCAAATGCTAAGAGAACATAACCCTTCAGTTTGCTTGAACAGTTTACCTTTGTGTCACTTTCAAAATAAAAACCATTCTTCTCTTGTGAAAAGGGTCAAAATTATATGTCATAGAATACCAAAGTACAAGCTCATTTAACATTGAAATGCCAAACCTCTGGACCACTACCACTGTTTTTGTGGTGTCAGCAGTAAAACAAAGTGCAAAACAAGTTGGCTTTCCAAACTTGAAATTTTTACTACTTTTTATTGTATAGATATATTCAGGAACTCATTTCTAGGTGTAAAAAAACAACCAATCGCTTATCTATTTGTGTTAGCAACCATTCCAACATTACAGTCTCTATATTAGTCATCATAGTATTACTTTTTGCATTAAAACAACTAAAAACAAGTAATTTTCTCATTCTGCCTCATCAATGCCTGAATATATCCTTCTACTGAATTCATTTTCTTCCTTTAAACAGTATGCCAGAGCATGCAAAAGAGCATCTTCACATCCTCTAAACTTTTCAATAGCCAGTATGACTTTCTACACCGTGGTGTGCTGGGCTGCTAACATCACTATAAAAGAGGCCCAGTGAATTAACAAGCTAATTAAAAGAGCGGGCCCAGTTATAGGACACACTGTGGATCCCCTGGAGGTAGTAGCAAGCAAACCTGAGTGCCATTATCAACAATGCTACACATCCTCTCTCTGACACACTAACACTGAGGACTTTCAGCCAACAAATTAATTTAGTAGAAGTGTGTCAAGAAACACTACTGGAGCTCCTTAATACCAACAGCAATACTTCTGCATAACGCCTCACTGTGTCAGCCAAGTCAAACTTTTCTTTCTTTTGAATTTTCTTGATTTATAGTATTTCCAGTATATGTTCACATGAAAGTGTGTGTGTATGTTTATTTATGTACTTAGTTATCTGTCTATTTATGTATTTATTTATTTAAACAGCTTCTGTAAAATCCAAATATCCCCCTGGGGACAAATAACATTCTAAAGTTCTATCTGTTATTATTATTTTAATTTTCATGTACTGATGTATGGGTAATTATTTTAAAATATTTATAAATTACTATGGATTTAACAAATTAAAACAACCTTAATAAAATTATGACATCATAAATAAGTAAGCATACCCCATGAAATGTTCTTTTTCATGGGGACATATCAAAATGTGATCTTTGTTTAGAAGGCGTCTTTAGAGAAAAGTGACACAGTATAACAAGCATCATCCCACATTTACATTTTGTAATCCATTGTTTAATTTAAATAAACATTAACACAAATTTTACATGCAGGAAACGTAAGTAAACTCATACATTTATCATTACTTCGAATACCAAAATTAGAATCAGATGCAGCAGATTAGGTGTGGATGATTAAAACATCATTAGATTGGAAAATAGAGAAACATGACTTATTTAAAACTCAGGCTTTAAGTTTGGTTTGCTCTTTGTTGTTGAAAGGTATGTTATCACCGTGCCTATTCAGAAGAGTTTCCTGGGTCCTTCAGTAAAAAGGTAATAGAGGCCTGTGAGTCTGGGAAGGGATTTAAAAAGAATTTCATCTGGTTTTGCCACTGTTGATGTCAAAGTGTGCAGGTCTACTGTTAGAAGAGATGGTGCACAAATTAGATATACAAGGGAAGTGTGTCAGGAGGAAACATTTGATGTCCAAAATGAACATCAGGGTAAGACTAAAATTTGCCTTTAAACATCTAGACAAAGTCCAGGACTTTTGAAATGATGTGCTGTGGACAGAAAAGTCAAAGATATATGTATATGGCCACAATAACAACATTTGACCAGAAGAAATTAATACCCACTGTGAAGCATGGTGTTAGAAATGTTATAGTCTGGGAAGCCTTTGCTGCATCAGGGCCTTGGCAGCTAACCATCATAGAATCCACTATGCATTCTACATTGTATCATAGGGCGCTAGAGGATAGTAGCAGACCATCTTTGCAACGTGACAATAACCAAAACAAACTAGTACAGTAAATCTACCAAGGAATCACTGAAAAGGAAGAAATGCAGGGTTCTTGAATGGCTAAATCTCATTGAAAGTCTGTGGGTGAATTTGAAATGTGCTGTGCACATAAGACACCCCACAAACATTGCATAGCTGACAGAATTCTGCTTGGAGGAGTGGGTAAAAACTTTGTCCCAGTCAATGTCAGAGACAGGTAGACATTTATAGTAAATGCCTGCTTGGGGTTATTTCTGAAAATGGGGACAATACCAGCTATTAGAGACAAGGATGAACTTAACTTTTTCCAGAGACAGAAATGGCATAACTGTTCATATTTCATTGACTACATTATTGCAAAGTAAATTTTTTTTTGGCAGTTACATTAGCTGTATTTAAAAATGCAGTTTAAATGAAAATTCAATCTTAATATTGTCCAGAAATGTTCAAAAATAAAAACATTTAATGGGGTGTACTTACGGTTTCACATGACAGTACTTGATCACTGTTTTCTACTTAAGGACCTGAAATAATGTAAATTAAAAAAAAAAATCATAATCTGAAAAGTACATGCTTTGCAGATAGTTTCAAATACCAAAATAACTTTATTGTCAGTCATGCTGGGGTTCAAGTAAATTTCCAATCTACTGACCCAAGAGTGTACTGTGTTTCTATAGATAATCAATATTGTTTTCAACCAGTGACTTGAATTATCTGATGGGGAACTGCTGACAACCTCACACTAAGTGCTTTCTCTACTATATACTATATATTTAATAGCTGTGGTGTTCAGACGGGTTGAGCGGCGATGTCAGGCATCAGCATCATTTCTGTAAACATTTTTTTTATATTTAAGGAAATTCAGTTGGAATAGAAACTTCTGAATGTAAAAAAAAATATTTTATAATGCTTAGGCATGAATTGCCTTTGACTGAACCACTAGATCTAAAGAACATGTCATTTCAGCTTCACATATTGTGCAGCACGGAGAACATACCAATGTGGGTAAGGTTTCTATTGAATGTTTCTTACTTTATAAATTTCAAGCAGCCAACTTCAAAGGAATACAGTTATTCTTCAAGATATTTAATTCACTCATTGCCTAGCGACATATTATTGAGGACTCTGTTACTTTAGAAGATATATAAATAAAATTGCATCTTTTTAAAATATTATAACATAGTAAATGTCAAGGATACATAATTTTAATACAAAATATACATAACCTTTCTGTAGAGATATGAGGTTCATATTCAATCAAAATTGTGTTTGCACATTTCAAAATGGATTAAAAAATATGTATGTATACTGTAAAGGTCTGAAATGAGCCTGTAAGTTTGCAGCTTGTTCATTGTTCAGATAATGTTTAGATTAAATGGAAAAAACACAAGTGACAAATGCAGGTAACTTGTATCATTTTTTTTAAACATTTTATTGAATTTATTACAAGCAAATAACATTCCATACAAGCAAGTCAAATTTTACAAAACTAAGTTCAAATCAAATCAACACCCACCCATGTGAAAGAGAGCTAGGTCAACAGAGTAACACTTTAATAGTAGAAAAAAATAAGTAAGTAAGTAAATAAATAAAAATAATTAAAATAAATAAGGGAACAGAATCGACATCCTCAATTTAAATGCCTGTTCTAAAATGTTATTGATTAGATCCTGCCAGATTTTTAAAAAGTTTTGCACTAAGTGAGAATGAGATTTTTTTCCAATTTCAAATAATATATAACATCAGTTACCCACTGACTTAAAAGAGGTGGGTTAGGATTCTTCCAGTTGAGGAAGATAAGCCTAAATGGTAATAGTGAAGTAAAGGCAATTACAGGTTGTATGTCCGTATCCACTTTAAGCCCATCTTGAAGTACACCAAACACAGCTGTTAATGGATTAGGAGAGATTGTGACACTAAGGCTGTCTGAAAGGCACTTAAAGATTTTGGTCCAGAGTGCACACCCAAAACATATGGCCAAATGAGGCTGGAACATGATTGCAATGTTCACAGGTTGAATCTTGCCCCAGAAACATTTTGAACAATTTTAAATGAGACAGATGTGCTCGATAAATGATTTTTAAGTTGAATATTTGTATGCTTTGCACATATGGAGCTAGAGTGAATTCTGTGCATTGCTGCCTTCGACTCCTTTTTTGTAATGTTGAGTGAGAGATCCTTTTCCCTCTCTACTCTGGGATCTTTGAAAGGGAGGGACTTTAAAATGTTTTTGTATATTACAGAAATGCTATCTGAGTCCTCAAGACTGATCAATATTTTTTCCAGAATAGAAGTAGGTGGGAGGTGAGGGAAATTGGGCAGGTTTTATTTAGCAAAGTTTCTAATTTGGAGGTAGTGAAAGAAATGTGTTGCTGGAAAGTTAAATTTGGTGTGTAATTGTTTGTAGGATGCAAAGACGTTGTCTATGAACAGATCTCTAAGCGATTTAATCCAAAATGTTTTCCAGACATTAAAAAATGCATATGTTTGAGAGGGTGGAAAAAGGTGGTTATTGTGCAGAGGTAACACAGATAAAAGCTTCTCTTTCTTGAAGTACTTCCTACATCGGTTCCATATTCTGAGTGAATGAAGCACAATTGGGTTGTTAGTATATGGGCGATGACTTTTATTTACTGGAGTACAAAGCAAAGAATATAAAGAAGTACAAGCCTGTGTATGTTAACCTATTTGTGTCAATGTCCAGGATTTTATAGCTTGTACTGTATATTTTGCCACCCAGTAATAGTAAATAGTAAAAGTTAGGTAGAGCCATGCCAACTTCTGCCTTAGGTCTTTGTAGGGTCGCCCTTTGGATATGTTGATGTTTTTAATAGATAGATAGACACTTTATTAATCCCAAGGGGAATTCACAAGTAATAATTCCAAATAAATAAGGTTATGATTAAATCTAACTTCTTAAAAATGATTTATTGATGTATATTGCAATGCTCTTAAATAGAAAAAGTAGCTTAGGAAGGATATTCATCTTGACAGCGTTAATTCTTCCAGCTAAAGTGAGATGATGGGTAGACCATCTATGCAAGTCTTACTGATTTTCCCCTTTAATGGAATACAGTTAGTTTCATCCAGCAGCAGTACAGTCAGAGAGAGAAGTGACATCGGCTTTATAAGGTGTGGGACATTGTCCGCTAGGGGGGTTGGTTAACTGACTTATGAGTAGAGATGTGTTCATGAGCCATCAGTAAGAAGTGAGTGGCTCTGTGTCTGGCTGCTTTCGTGGAGAGCAACAGTCTCCTATTAGTCAGTTCGGTCTCCTGATAATTTCTCTAGTTTGAGGAGCTAAATTATTTAAGACTGCTTCAGAGCCTTATTTCTAAAGTAGTGGTCAGGCAGTTTTTTTTTTTCCAGAGAGGGAAAACTGCCTTTGAGTTTATTTTTCCTTGCAGAAGTTTATGGATTTTTTTTGTGTGTGAGTGTGTGCACTATATATATTCCTGCACCACTATTTTTCTTTCCAGGACTTATGTAATAAACATCTGTTTTACTTTTATCCATTCTTCCTGCTGTAATATTTAGTTTTGACTCTGCCAGTGTCAACTTCCGGTTTTGGTCGGTCTTGAACTACTAGCAGGCTACCTACTCCCATAGGCTGCTTGTAAAGCAATAATTTGCTATCTATAAAGAAATAGTCAATTCTTGAGTAACAGTGATGCACTGGTGAGTAGAAGGAATATGCTCTTGAGTTTGGTTTAGAAATCTCCAGGGGTCTGATAAGTTGTGATTGCTTACAAACTGTGTAACTGTTTTTGCAGTGTTAGATGTCATCCCCCTGTGGCAGGAAACCTAGCTAGGTCTGGATTTAAAACACAAAGTCACCAGCCATTATAATTTTATGAGTGTTCACATCGGGAATGGATGCAATACAGTATGTTGTAAATGAAGTCCCTATCATTCACATTGGGTGCATAGATATTTATCAAAATCACTTTATGGTTAAATAAATTACCCATGATGATCACATAAAGTATTGCCCTTCAGGATCAGACACCTCATCTGATACTACAAATGAGATTGTTCTAAGTATAAGAATTCCCACACCTCTAGTTTTCTTTGTAAAGATGGAATGGAATATTTGGCCAGTCTAGTCTCTGTAAAGCTGAAACTAATACTAACTTAATAAGTGGGTCGCCTGTAAAAATACTATGTTAGAGTTTTGACCTGTTAAGGAAGAGAATACTTTCTTTTTAATTCTTGATTGAGGCCTTTAACATTCCAGCTCACAAAGTTAACTATTTGGTCATGGAGACATTGCTTTTGAACTGTTGTTGACATTTTGTAGTCTTAATTTAAGGTAGTACATAATTACATAAGAAAGCTTTGGCCTTAATTTCCAATTTTTACAGGGGTTATTACCGTGAAGTCTATTGTTACATTGGATCTTACAATTATAAGGATTAAAAGGATAGATTAGAAATAGCTTGCTCTCCTACCCAATTATTGTCCCCCCTTCTTCTTCTTTCGGCCTCCCCATTTTGTGAAGTGAGGCTAGACCTCACTTCACAACATCCCAGTCCTCTGACATACCTAGAGACAGACCACATCCAAAACTAAACAAGCCCCCAAGCAGCGGCATATAAGGATTAAAATAGAGATATCTATTGACAGTACAGACCAAATAATGTAAACATAAAATATAATCTTAAACAGTCTTGAGAGTGTAAACCCAGGGAATGATGTTAAACATTAGCCCTGGATAAGCGGATAGCATTAGATAGTAAGCACTAATACAATAAACGAAAGGCACGATGTTAAACAGTCCCCTATGAAAAAAAAAAACTACACATACATACATACATATATGCATATAATTGTAATTAAAATGTAAATAGAAAATGGCCGAGAAGGAAATAGGATGTATAATTATGCTACTAGTATCTTTGGCAGTGGATCAAACATCAAGTAAGATCTTTATTGCCATGCCAGGACCCAAAGCGACTCACGAACGTATTTCAAAAAGTACCGGGATCAGTTTTCTTAGCTCTTTTTCTGCTTCCTCCATAGAAGTAAAAATGTAGAACTTCTTTGAATGTCCACTTTCAGTTTGGCGGGATATAAGAGGCTGTGTCTGATTTTGGCTTTTCGTAAACGCTGTTTAATGTGTAAAATGCGGAACGTTTAGCAGCTGTTAACGGTGAGAGATCAGGGAAAATACGAATGTGGTTATTTTCAGATATAATCTTTTGTTTCGGTGTGAGCATTATGTGTAATTTAAATTGTCATTTTTCAAAATGCACAAAGATAGTTCTAGGTTTTGAGGTATTCGATCCACATATGCGGTAAGCTGCTGCTATCTCGATGTCTGATTTGAAGTCCTCTCCAGTTATTTTAGAGAATAGTTCAGCTGCGAATTACACTGGGTTTGGACTTTCATGATTTTCAGGGACACCTTCGATTCTGATATTATTCATTATTCATCCATCTTCCAGTGAAGCTAGTCTGTCTCCAAGCACTTTGCATTCAGATTTTGCAGCCATTGCTTTTCTGTCAGTAAAAGATGCCAGTTGTTCGGCTATTTAAATACGAGTTATGAATGTTTGCTTAATGTCTTCAGACTGAGTGGCAAGTGCGTTTTTATTCTCGAACTTTGACAAATTTTCCTGTATTTTTTACTCAATTTTTTCTAGCATACTTTTAAAGGTTGCCTCAAAGCTTTTACCTGGACTTTAATATCCTGAAGCAGCTTCTAGTTTGTCTTATGTGTATGTCCTTTATTTCTTTCCTTATATCATTTATATCCTTCTTTATATTATTCTTGAACTCCTTTATATCCCCCCCCGAGAGCGGTGATCATTACCTTCAGCTCAGACTGTTCGTTTTGGGTAAAGTATTAAGCCCAGTTGGAGTTGGTGTTGCTGGCTTGGCCATTTTCAGTTTTATTGAACCTTCTGAAATCAGCCCGACTCACTTGCACATTCGCTCCCACTTTCACTCTCAGCTGGAGATGATGCAGTGTCAGGTCCCAGGAAATCTATGCTTTCACCTGCCTGTTCCAGGTCAGTCTCTGGCAGGCTGTACCTTGAGCTTGAACTTGATGTCTATTTAGGCTTGGATGAAGTTTTAGCTATCTTTTCCGTTTCTTTCTGAGCCTTTTTTTACCACTCATACTTATATATGCTTGCATATACTGTAATTGAGCTAGTAATGGCTGAGGCTTAGTAAATACAGGATTCCTCAGGATGCTAAAAAATAGAGAAAAAACAACACTGCTGCTAATGGAGTTCCATCTCAGATGTCAATCTCCCATAATGGATGGGACCAACTCCTCCCTTTACCTTTTTTTACGCTATAAAGCTTATTTCTATTCCATTATAGTTACATGATTTCCAAGCAAATTGTGGTGAGGCCTTATTAGACTTCTCTAATGTTAATATTAAATTGTTTAATACTATATGCCATCTAGCAAGGCATGTAAGTTCAAATTCATGCACGGTTTGCATTACAAATCTTAAATAATGCAATGCTGGTAGCTGGTCTCTCTCAATTCAAATCAGAGCAATGTGATACCCTCTGATATCATCATCATCATCTAACAAAATACAGTGATATAGATTTAAACATTAAATAAACATAGAGGCTAGCAACCATATGGTGTCCAAGAAAATATATTGGTTGTGAACTGACTAAATGAAACAGAAATAACAAAGACTATACACACTGTGTGATTTGAACACACAGCTTTAGGGCTGTCCAGTAGCAGTGCAAACCATCAGGCAGCACAAAAAAAAAAAAAAAAACAATTTTCTACATACCTGTCCTTTCAGCATCAAAACTGTAAATGTTTGAAACTGAGGCATCTCACTGCTAGCTGGTATTCGATTAAGTGGAAGGAGCACATGCAACGATTTCTTGGTGTCTTTTTCAAATTTAGCACCGTCAGACAGTCCTTCTCGGCAGTGAGTGAAGATTAAGATGCTGTTCAGTTCTGTTCTGATCAGTGTAAGTGATACATTCCTGATATTGTTCTGTTTTTTTTTTTTCAAAATTACTGTGGCTACCTTTAATGGAGCAAATGGTTCTGAATGTTTCAGACATCTTCAGTGGCTTGCACTGCATAGCCTTGACTGAGAAAAGCTCATAGGAGGAGGGCAAACACGTTATTAAAAAAAGAATACAAATCTGCCTTCATTTTAATTCTGAGAATAAGAGCGGTAGCCTTTAAGCCCCATCACTAAACAGGAAAGTTCAAGTTGCACATGCACACATGTAAACTTCGAACACTGTGAGGCCAACAGAGTTAGCCCCTTCAGCACAAAACCAACTTGCAGCACAAAGACAATATCACATACTACAAATGGCTGCATTTTTCTAAATAAGTAATTACGGTCCTGGCCAATTTCCTACAGAACTAATGTTAAAAAAAACCTCACTGCAGCAAAGTCTATTTTATCTGCAAAATTCATTTAAACAAAATAATTTTTTATAAAAAAGCTGCAAAAAACACATATTTGTTCTGTATTACTCAGCTGTACAGCCAGTTAGATTGCATGCTTATGTCACTTGGTTACTCAATACTTGTCATAATCTTGCAGTGGAGCAGAGCTGAAGAAGGTTTACTGCAGACCAGAGGCATTGTTGACATGTGTAGTACATCCTCCTCCCGCCGAAAAAACTCCATCCTTCCTACTACCTTCGATAAAATATTCCTCCTCCCTGCGAGGAATCCCCAGTCACCCCTCCTCCCTCCTCCCTCCTCCATCCGCTCTCAGTTCTCCGATGTCCGTTTTCCGCCATCCACCCTCCTATCTCCGTCATCCGCCTTCAGCTCTCCATCAAACCCCACACTCCCCCCGCCCCCTCATCGACATTTTCGTTAATGAAGTGACGTAATACTTCAGCTCCACCTTCTTCACAAGTTCATTAAACATGACGCCCGCATACAAACTTAAAAGGTTTAAATAAAACAGAAATATATACCTTTATTTTTAACTTCCTTAACTTGTGGAGGGTGTATCCTGTAGCAAAGCCCTAACTTTTTTCACGAAAGCCCCTTTCAGTCAATAAGCCTTAAAAACAGGTGTAAAGATATTGACAACAAGCAACGCAAACCCACCAAGACATGGAATCGTTTAAATCAAGGCGCTGTGCTACCTTATTCCAGATCGGTCCTAAGGCGTTCGTATTTTTCAAAGCAGTTCTGGTTTCCATCTGCATCTGTAGCTGAGTTGAAAAATACCATCCCATACTATTAGTTAACGATTAACACATTTCTATATGTATTGTAAGCATACAATACAACTGATAATATGTTGCGCTTATTTATCTGGTGTACCGACATTTTTGCGTGGTTTGTGCCCTTCAGAATGAAAAAAGTTTGCATTTACCTTTTTAATAAAAGGCGAGCTTTTAAGCCTGAAAAATCACACCGTAAATGCACACGTTTAATTGCACATGTGTTAATATGTATGCTTAAACAATATTAAAAGACACTCAACAATTAACGTCATTTACTTTCGTTCCCACGTTTGAGTCGTGCTGTAAATTCTTACTGTGAAATCTAATTGACAAATAATTTGGTTAATGAACTTGTGAAGAAGGTGGAGCTGAAGTATTACGTCACTTCATTAACGAAAATGTCGATGAGGGGGCGGGGGGGAGTGTGGGGTTTGATGGAGAGCTGAAGGCGGATGACGGAGATAGGAGGGTGGATGGCGGAAAACGGACAGCGGAGAACTGAGAGAGGAGGGAGGAGGGAGGAGAGAGGAGGGAGGAGGGAGGAGGGGTGACTGGGGATTCCTCGCAGGGAGGAGGAATATTTTGTCGAAGGTAGTAGGAAGGATGGAGTTTTTTCGGAGGGAGGAGGATGTCCTAAAATGGACACTGTAGTCTAGGGGCAAGATAACTTTCAACCTGATTTGACTTCAGCTGTACTTGCAGAGCTCTGAAGGTTTGCCGCAGCTAAACTATGTCATTTATTTCCGTAAGGTATGACTTTGCTGAGCACATTGATCAGACTGAGGATTCATCTTTTGGCTCGCCTTTCAGCAAAAGTACTGACTGTTAAGCATTCCTCATGGTACTCAACCAGTTTTTCAAAATGTTTCATAAATTCGCCGAGATTTCACCTTTTGAACACCTGCACACCGTAATATTAAAAATAAAACAAATTTGTTGCATTAGATTGCGCCTTTGACTTTTGTGCTTGCAAATTTATACATCCAATGATTTGTATTTACAAATATGACCTTTATATCCTTGAACTTTTTATCATGATCTTTTTATGTAAAACTTTTCCAGGTTAAAAAAGAAGGTGACTCACAAGAGAGCAGGTGGCAGCCCATTAGACAACATCACCTGAAAGGTGCCATTTATGAAAGTTAAGGAGCACACATTTTGTTTACCGAGGGCACATGCTCCAGACACAAAGAGGGACCCTCAACCCACCTTCCCCTGGACCTCAAAGTCTAATAATATTCTCTGTTTGCTTTGGACACCGAGGGGTGGCGTCCATGTAACTAAAGCAATTTACTTTATAGAAAAAGTTAGAACCTCTCGATGACATTGATGCTTTCAAAAAGAAAGCAGAAGTTGCCACCAAGTTCAGCATTTCATGCTCAGTTTTGTCAACTGTACATGCCAAAAGACCACGGTATGTTCCAATTTCATTATAATGAAATCACTGTTATAATGAATTATTTTTTCAGTCCTGAGCACTTTGTTCTAACAGAATTTGACCTGTATATGTATTGGTTTACCCCTTCCACTTATTTATATTGGAAAAAACATTAAGGCCTGCCAGAGACAGATTCATGGAACACAAAAGCAATATTTGTACTGGTTCTACTCAGCATCTTGTACCAAGATATTTTGTAAAACCATGCCTTAGGGTTGGAGGCTTTAATACTCGTTTATTACAAATTAAATTAGCTTGGATCTTTAAGTGTAATACAGTAATGCCCCAAGGCCTTCACGAGACCAATGAGTTATCCTGTTACTTATAAATAAGTTAACAAAAAAGCATTTGTTGCTCAGCGTATTCTAATATTTCTGTTTTTAGAACATGTTATATGGTCCTTGGCAGTATCTATTGTACATCACTTGAGGTAATGCTGTCTTTCTCTCTCCTGGTTTACTTTCTTTTACCATTACAGACTATTGGCCTTAGATCCATTTACTTATTTATAGGTTTTTATACAATACACTTGGTCTTTGATTGGTTCCAGGGATTCATGGTTTTAGTTTGTATAAGAAACCTATTAAAAACACTGACAAACTGTGTAAAAATAATGTTGAAACTATCATTCATTTTTATAGATAAAAATTGAAGTATTTATTGCTTAATGTTCTTATTCTATTTTGTCTGTCTGTAGTAGGATTGTTTACTTACTTGTAGCACAACACTTCTTGGCCCTGAAGAACGAACAGTTGGTTCAGGATCACATAGGCTGTTCATCTATAGTGGCTGCCTTCTTCACAAGATCCATAAGTTTTAGACTTTTTAGGCAATTCTTAGATGTCTCACAAGTGACTAGTTCAAGATACAGTACCTCAGGAACAGCTGTTGTACTGAGATGGACTACTCCAAATAATTTTTGATTCTTTCCTTGGAGATTTGAACTGTTGTCTGTAATGTAAAGACTTTGTTCTGCTTTCAGATACAGCTGACTGATTATCTACTTGTTTATATAACTGTTAATTTTTCTTGTATTTAGTTTGAATATTTTTAAGCAAATCTATTGTTCTTTGCATGATATTGCAATGAGTCTGCTAGATTATAAGCAGGTACTCTGCATTCCCCTGCCATGTCAGTAGATGGTGTTGTAAAAGTCCCTACAATGATTTACACAAAGATTGGCCGTTGTTTCTCGTTATTTGTATTATGCAGTCATACCGGCAGACAACTAAGTGAATGCTAGGAAATTAAGTGAATGATCAGCAAATAGAAATATAAATGTAATTGTCTAGAGGTGGAAATGTCTGATTAACGTTTCAGAGGTATACAGCTTTATTTTCTTTTAACACTGTGTGAACCACTGGGGCACGTACAGCCTCCCTAGCCAAACACAAACAGGCAGAGACACAAGTTTTGCACAGCACACACATTTTATTTACAGTCGGGGAAGCATTTCTTCTTCGCTCTCCTAAAATACAGTACAATGTTCACAACACCAGCACCAAATGCACAGTTCAACGCAAAAGCCTTTCCTTCTTTTTTCACTCTTTCCACTTCCACTCCTCCACCAGCAAGTTTTGTCCTCATCCACCCAACTCTGGCTGTCCGAATGGAGTGAGGTGGCTCATTTTAAGCTGGTCCTGGGAGTGTTCCAAGTGGCTCATTAATTGGACCTGGAATCACTCGCAGGATTGGTGAGAGCCCAATGTAGGGCTCTGTAGTTCCCCCTGGCAGCCCCCATGGAAACCAATAGGGCTGTGCCAAGCTCCAAGTTGTAGCATACCCTGCGGGAATCCATGGTACCCTAGACGCCCAGGAGAGATACCCTCTAGTGAGCTGGGGAAGGTATTGCAGAACATTATAAAAACAATATTACATGTGACAAGGAAATAATACATTAAGAATATGGTAATCAATCAAGAACATAAGGTGAAGATTTGTATTTGTTTCAATTCTGTTTACTGCACCATTTAGTGATTTGTAAAAAGATATCTTAAGTATGTAATCTATTTCTTCCCGCAGCACACTTTCTCATGAACTTTTCATATCATATTTTCTAGTGCTGAATAATATAGAACATCAGTAGAGATCAATTTAAAAAGGAAGGCACACCATTTATGCCTTCCTTACAAAAGTAAAGAAGTATTTTCAATGACCATCTGTCTTCTGGCAAAGGGAATAATACAATCCAAAAGTTCAGAGCTTTGTGAAGCATTTTGTAATAAAGGAATCCTGCTATATAAATTTCCACTAATGTCTGGTGTTCTAAAATAAATGTAAAAACAGTTAGAGAGCAACTTAACCACTAGAGAGGAGACACTGTTCATATTAGAAGACATCCAGAAAAAGAAATATATCTAAATACATTTATCTCAAAATGTATGAGAAAATAATACAGACACTGTAAGGAGGACCAGAAATTGGGTCACCCATTAATATTTTTTATCATCATGTGTTAAAAAACAGTAGACTTCCATTTTAAGGATACTTAGAAATCTGGACGTTTGGTACCATTATTAATTTTCTTCAGGTTAGTAAAAGTGGAAGTAGTAAAGATAAAAAAGGGTAGATATTGCCTTAGCCAATCCTCTGTTTTTTTCTGAGCATCCCCAAAAATTAATTACATTTTTCTATCATCTCTAACTACATTCATTTTCACCTTTAGGAAAAATTTGTACTTCTTGTTTAGCCTTTCACTAGTAGGCTTACTTTATATGTCATATAATGATGTATTACCATTTTCTAGTTAAGTTTACTTGAGTAAACTCTGGAAACTCATTTTGTCTAGATGGAATCACAGTCATTCAGACCTGATTGTTTAATAATGTAGGTTGGTAAGAATTCAGTTTTTACTAGCTACAAAATGTACATGATATGATAAATGAAACAGCAGTGGCTTGTAGTAAAATAACATGAAATATGGAAGAAAACCAATGTTCTCAAAGAAAATACATGTGGATAGAGAATATGCCAGCTTCACAAAAATAAAAATAACAATATATTTCAGTGAATCAGTTACATTCATTTATTACCAGACTACCCAAAACCAAAAATAGGATAGAAAAACATTTGACCAGTTTCCCAGTCATCAGTGTATCATCTTTAATTTGGTCTCAGACAAATCTGTTATTCATCAATGTGGTATCATTCTCTAAATATTAATCAGATGAATACCATCCTTACATGCATTTAGAATGAATGCCTCTCCTTCAGATTTTAAATGCAAACAAATTAATATGCACTATATAGACAGTAATTTAAGGTGGTATTTGGCGGCCAGTTCAAGACTAACATTTGCTATGAGGCACGTTTGAAAATGATAATAAAGTTTTATGAGCCTCAAACATATGTTCAGAGTCTCCGATGTGATTTGGTAGTTGGCGTAACGTAAATAAAATGGATCATATCATAATAAGTTGAATATTTAGCCTACTGAAACCAGAGAATTAAAGCAATCAGTGCACCACAAGTAACTGAATCCTTAAAACAGAAAAAATAAATCTTGCAATTTTCCTTAAAAAAGAATATTTATGCAAAAACAAGAATCATTTTAAGTTGTTCAGATAGTCAGATTTCATTTTCTTAATTTGCTATTTATAATATGACCAACAATTTGCCTTGATAGTTTATGTTTAATATTATCATTAAACACTGTATATAAAATAAAGAAAAAGCTGTATGGAGAAGGAAGACCCTGCCAATGAAGCCTGTGCCTGTGCCTGTGCGAGTTCTAAGTGAGGCATTTATATCCATATTAGTGAATGCGGCATTGTGGGTAAGAGACTTACAAAACACTGAAAATATGTTTTGAACAGTGTTTTATCATGTTATTAGATCACCTACAATGCTCACGTAACATGAAAGGTATCTACAGTATATAACCTCTTAGGTTCTTTTCTTAATGGGAAATGGGAAGAAAGGCTGACACCAGTTATTTAACTGTTATCTGTAACCTCTTACTTGTCTCACTGTCCTTATTGTAACCCACATATTCAAGTCTAGTGACCTCAAATGGCAGGCTGCTCAATGACTAGGACTGACTGTCTTTTATCTAAACATCTTTACTTTAGTTTATCACTAATGGAAGATTACACAACGCACCCTTTGTGCCCTTTAGCTGTTGTAGTTAAAAAAAAATAAAAATATTGTGGTAGTCAGTAATTGGACAGAGGCATTGAGTATAATCTTTAACTTATGTTTATTTACATAATGACCAATAGTGGCAAATATAAGCAATGCAAAGAAACTTGCAACTTGGGTAAGTTCATGTTATTTTCACTCAGTTCCAGATGACAGTTTCCAGATGGCCCAGTTCCTAAGTTATTGATTATATACACTTAAACGAAAAGTGACAAAGATTTTTTTGCCAGAGGCAGAGCTCCTTGGAAAGTGTCCAGCAGCCAAGTAGGCAACAAGCTCCATTTAAATGGCGGTGGGTCCTCTAAAAGTGGAACAAAGGTAACAAATTAACCAAAGATTCCATTCGTGCAACAAATCACTAATTGAACTAAACTAAAATAAAATGAACTGAAAACTGAATTGAGACTCTGCCTGAAAAAAAGTTCTCATACAAGCTAGCCACTTTCTCCCACCCTTTCTCAAACAAATTAAACACACACACTCTAGGCTTACTATCCACTAGCAAACAAATTAAAGTTACCGCTTAAGCTCACGGTTGATTACTATGGAAATCAAAATCTGCACTAAGCTGCAAACAAACTGGTAAAAAAAAATCTAAGGTGCTGCTTTACCTTTCAGCTCTCTCAGAATACACTTTGATCTTGTTCAGCTTGACAGCATTTTCAGACTTCAGCTGTTTACCTAAAATCTGTCTGTTGAAAAGGTTACAGCATCCCTCATTCAAACTGTTTTAATGGTTTAGTTTTGGTAGGTTTCTTATTAAAAAAAATCTAACATGACAAAAGATGACAAATTGGTCTAAAGGAAGCAAAGCAAAATGTTGTGATGCTTTTCCACTATGACCAGAAACTGGGTGGAACAAGCTGGACCTGCCATTACAAAGACCAACAAACTCTTGGCTGTCAGACAGATAGGACTTAAACCACTGGAAGTCAGTGTCAAAGATATCCAAAAAGTTCTCCGTTCTGGACAGTAGAATATCATATCACTGTCAAATTCTGCAATAACATCTAACAGAATTAATATGCTGGTTTGCCCAGAGTCTGCTGCCTTAAGAAAAATATTAGTTATTCAAAGCAGAGTAGTTTCACTACTGTACTGTTCTCTGAGACCAGACTGAAAGGGTTCCATCAGCTTATTACAAGTAACTAGTGAGTTGGGAGGTGACAGCACACTTAAGTACTTTAGAAAAAAAAGGTGAGTGAGAGATGGGTCAAAAATTGTTCAGATTGTCAGCATAAAGACAAGACTTTTTTAATGCTGTTGTTACAGAAATAATTTTCAATATAGTTGG
The DNA here is from genome assembly GCF_900747795.2 of Erpetoichthys calabaricus. Classification (NCBI taxonomy): domain Eukaryota; kingdom Metazoa; phylum Chordata; class Cladistia; order Polypteriformes; family Polypteridae; genus Erpetoichthys; species Erpetoichthys calabaricus. The sequence goes on from NC_041396.2 coordinate 70,790,495, forward strand.
CACAGGGCCTGTGTCAAGGGATGTATTTACTATTGTCATAAAGGTCAGGAATATGGCATGAAGGCAGGATTGGAGAAGTGTGGTAGGGATGGGGTCCAAAACACAAATAGTAATAATAATAATTCATTACAGTAGACCTCATGACTTGAAACTGGTGAAAGTGTGGAAAAAGAGATGGATGGGAAGGGAAGATAGGGAAAATATAAAAGGAGGATAGACTTGTATTATTTGAATTATTTAGGTTTTTAATGAAATGGGTCAGCTGAAAGAAAGGAAGCTGTACAAGGCTTTAGAATATCTTGAAAAAGCATTTGCTCATGTACCACAAGAGGAACTGGAATGGCCAATATGAAACAAAAGTTTAGATTAGTGTTTGCAGGGATGTTAATTTGTTCACAAGTAAGAATACTTTTAAAAAGGAGTAAAAAATAGTAAGGCTCTGGCTTCTCCACAAATCTGTTTATATTCTTTTGCTGTTTGATTGAGAGATGGAAATGGTGGTCTAAAAGAAACCTGTATGCCAAATGTCTTTAACTTATAACGAAAAGTGAAGTATGATAGATAGATAGATAGATAGATAGATAGATAGATAGATAGATAGATAGATAGATAGATAGATAGATAGATAGATAGATAGATAGATAGATAGAAATTTTATTAATCCCAAAGTAAATTGTATGATTACAGCAAAAAGGCTCAAATACCCTGTACATCTACCAAAAATTATAATATTCATATGTACACTAACAAGGTAAAAATGCACATATAACAAGAATTACCTATAAGTAAATTAACAAAGTGTAGGTATTTAGTAAGTGCAAAGTGATTAGAATTGAACACATTTAAAAGTTACCATTTTGCAGTACAGGATGTCTGTTATTGGAACAATATATTGGCACAGATTAGAGGCGGTACCTGTTAAGTTGTCTATTAGATCAACTCAGTACTATTCAGCAAACAGGAACAGTACCTCGTCGGCTGAGGGGTAACTCATTATTGAGCCTGATGGCTAAAAGATGAAACAATCTTACATGGATCTCTTTGGAACAACACTGTTGTCTCAGTGTGTTACTAAATGCGCTCCACTGTTTAGCCAAAACAAGGGGGTTGATGGGCAGTGAGGGCCTTTGTCCAGTATAGAAAGCAGCTTCCTTGTGACCTGTGTTCTACCACTTCCTCCATTGAGTCCAACCTGATTTCCAACATTGAAATAGCCTTTTTTGTCAATGTATGTTGTCTGTTGGCATCACCTGCACTAATACAAGTCAGTTTGAATGGGAAAATGATATGAATTAAGCCTAGGAAGGTCAATTAATAAATTACCTCTTGGTGTGTATTTTTTCTTCTGAAGCAAACGTGCATACTCAGTAGTATAAACACATTTATTAGCTTTTACCTTCTTTGCAAAATTAAGTACAACTGATGCTTTGTGAAAAGCATATGGTGTGTGCTATGCACACTGATCTAATTGACTGTGACATTGTGCCAAAATAATTGCCACTGATTGTGACTGGAGAAGGAATGCTAATCATGAATACATTGCAAAGTCTGCATGTGATTTACACATAGTGCTGTTTGTGTTGTTAAAGTTTTCCCTGTGAATAGGCAACAAAATTACATTAAATGCTGGTTTGTTATATTATAATTGTTTACATTTATATTTTTTACCTATATAGGCTGTCAACACTGAGATTTTTAGTCCTGTACTTTAGCCACTAAGCTATACTGTCTGGAACATATGTAGGAATCACACAAGCTGAACATCCTTCTTTTCGTTTGATAAAGCAAACAGAACCTGAAAATGGGACATGAAGAAAATGGACACATTGTTTGACCAAATTACTGGATCTGTTTTCAAACAGCCGCTGAGTGTTCCCCTTCCACCCCAAAGAGGTAGTGATAATGTGTTCTCACCATAAGTTCTGAGAAGGTTGTTTTATTGTACCTTCTTACATTCTGTGCTGCCCCTGCAATATTTATGTATAAGATTGTTTCTTGACTCTTTAGTAGTAGGCAAGCCTTTATGACCAAAATGACTTCATAATACTTGTATCTTCTTTTATAAAGTTATTTTACATCAGTTTATTAATTTGAGAGTAAATGTGGTGAGAAGTCAAGCAAAATGACACCTTTTATTGGCTAACTAAAAATGTAGGTTAACTTCTCACTACATTTATAATGGCTAACACGGTATAACACCCTAGTACTACGAGAGTAAATGTGTAAAGATATGTCAGAAATATGTTATTTCAAAAATAGCCAATGTCTTTCCTATTATATGAAGCTGATAAAATGTGATAAACTACTTAATATCTAGCTACTATAAAAAAATGAGATGTTTCCTATTAAAAGGAACAACATTTAGAGTACAATGCTATTTTCACCATCAGTAAAACAGGTTTGTGTATCTGGAGGCATTTAATAATTATTCCTTTAGTGCTGAGTGACCTACTGCAGTATTCTGCATCACTCTGCACCACTACCACTTGACCCCCTTTAATACTTACATTAAGAATTGATTTATATGTAAATTAATCAGTGATTTTATCTTGTGTATAATATGTAAACAGTATTTGAATGTGAACCTGTAATGAGACATTGACATTATGCCTTCACAAATAGGAATATTAATTTGACCTGCAGAAGTTCTTCTTTTGCTCAACCAAATAATTTGCTTGTAAGTCTAGTCTACAATAGTGATGTGTGAACCTCATAATGCTATCTGGGTTATGTCAAGTATTAGAATGTAAGTGCAGAAGAAATTTGACAAATGTGAGGAGACTATTCAGTCCACTAATCTCTTTTGTTTAACTAATAACTAGGCTGTACCCATACCACACCCAAATGCTTCTTAAAGGTTTCCAAGAGTTTTACTTCAACTACATGAGTTATAGTTTGTTTAGTCTTTGAGTAAAGAAATGCTTCTTGGATTCAGTCTTAAATGCACATTCCTTTAATTTCCTCTAGTGTCCTTGTGTACATGATTCTCTGTTTAATTATATTGTACTGAGAATATTGCCCCACATTCCATGTGATGCTTATCCTTAACCATGTCCCTTCTGTTTCATTAGGTAGTATGGCAGATATGGAAAGTACAGTAGATCTCTTACTGGGATGCAACTACTAGCTAACTTCTTAAGACGTAATGATTTCTCAGCACAGCGCTCCATTGGTAACAGTTGAAATAAAGTGTGTAGACCAGGAAATAAACAAGTTTAAATACGCTAATTATCCAGTAACAGCAGCATGAACAGGCAGAAGGTCAGAATGCAGAATACAGAAAGGCAGCAGTGAAGAGAAAGATATCCAAGTGGATTAAGAGCAGGCAAAATCCAACAAACAGGCAAAACAAAATCCAAAAAAACTAACCTAGATAGTCAAATTACTATATATGAACACAAAAGACTTTTGTAATAGCACAGATGACTGCCACATAGCAGGCTTTATCAAGGAACATAAGGAGATGGGCAGGTAGTGCATAATATGAGTGATAGGGTTGGACTACAGGATAACAGGCTGGTGTCAGATATTAGAATGCTTTTCAAAGAGATTATTAAAGTATGTGGTAAAGAATGTAACCATGCTTGATTTTTCAGCCAATTAAGATGCATTAATCACATATCAATAAACAAACAACAATGATATTAGCCCCATTCATAATGGCTGCTAAAACAATCCTAATCTTGCTTGTGTCTTTATTTTCCTACATTATAAACTCAAATTGATATAACAAGGAAGATAAAAGAACACATTTTACATTCTTACATATCTGACCAACAGTTTTATGTCAATTGATTAACATGTTTTATGCACAATAAAACACACAGTATACAATAGACTAACTGTTAAATAGTTGGGACTATACTGAATAATTGTATTCATGTACTGTAAATAAATAAATATAAAATATGCAATGGACTTCAGGATGGTTGCTGTGTGTAGTATCCACAAGTACAGTGGAACCTCAGTTCATGACCCTAATTTGTTCTAAAACTCTGGTCGTAACCCGATTTGGTCGTGAACCAAAGCAATTTCCCCCATAGGATTGTATGTAAATACAATTAATCCATTCCAGACCGTACAAACTGTATGTAAATATATATTTTTTTAAGTTTTTAAGCACAAATATAGTTAATTATACCATAGAATGCACAGCGTAATAGTAAACTAAATGTAAAAACATTGAATAACACTGAGAAAACCTTGAACAACAGAGAAAACTAACACTGCAAGAGTTCGCGCTGTAGCGCTAAGAACCGCTTGCTAAAAACACTTTTTTAATGAGTTTTAAGCACAGGGAATTATATTGCTTGGAATTTACAATCCTAAGTTATGATTGCAACTGCTATCTGGGTCCTGTGGAGCCACATTAATTCTGTGTTATATACAGTACCTCTAACATATTTAAGGACTAATATATATATAAAACAAGGTGAGACTCAAAAATAATTGGATTGGTTAAAAAAAAATATTTACTGATGTATTACAGCATTCTAAACATTGTCACCTTCTATATACTCCAAAATGAACATTTGAAAAATCCGTAATTTAATAAACCAACAAGAAAAGTAACATTGCAACAATGCACGCTACGAACCGATCGCTGTAAACAGAAGTGAAAACAAAAACAAGTCCGGTGCATTCTTTAACTGGCTTCTCTGCCTTATGCCCTCCAGCCCCCTCTGTCTCGCTCACTCACGCTGTCTCTCTCTTGTGCATGTGTGTGTCTCTCTCGCCTCTGTGTGTGTGTGTGTGTCTGTCTCTCGCGCACCTGTGTGTGTGTCTCTCTCGTGCGCCTGTGTGTGTGTGTATCTCTCTCGCGTGCCTGTGTGTGTGTGTATCTCTCTCGCGTGCCTGTGTGTGTGTCGTGCTCTTTCACGCTCTCTCTCTCACTGCACAGGGAATGCACAGGGAGAGACTGAACATGTGAGGAAATCATCAGTGCGCACAAACCGAAAGGGAAACTGACTTGTTCATATACCAAGTGTGTGGTCGTGAACAGATGCAAACGTTTGGCAAACTTTCTGGTCGTAAACCAATTTGTACGTGTTCAGAGACGTTCGTGAACCGAGGATCCACTGTATTAGTTTGCAGCAGCTTACCTTTATTTACATCTAGTATGATAAATAATTTTAATAAGTATATGCTGTCACACACAAGCGCTTAGGAGGCAGCCAATAATCCCTAAGGTGAGTGAATTCTAGCGAGATAAAGGGTTATTATCAAGCATTAATACCTCTCTCCTTCTCTCACCAGAACTCCTGAAGAAAAATAATGGAATACTTCAGTCACCACCTGCAATTTTGGATACACCAAGATGGCGTTCTAGACAAGACATCACTTCCACTTCCAGACCCCACATGATGACATTACTTCCGGCTCAGCCTGATGATGTCACTTCCTGTCCCCATACGATGATGTGTTTTTCCGGCTCAGATTGATGACTTCACATGATATGATGTAATTTCCACTTATATTTCCTTACAGTTGCCATTTTGCGTATAAAAACCAATAGCTTACTGCTATGTGTTGTCAAATGTCTCTGATGTTTAATCCAAATTTCTTCAATTTTCTGGCAAGTCCACTGGACATTATACAGGGCAATTCACTCAACTCTTTTTCAGTTTGCAAGTCTATTTATTTTAACACAATGCATAAACATGTACAATCTGTATACACTCCAAGCACTGCAATAATGATGTGAATATTAATGGGTAAGAAATAAAAAAATATCCTGTCCACAACTTAGTAAGATATATTACTGTTCTTTTTTCCATATTTTTTAAATTATTGAAAAAACATCACTGTCTGACAAAAATAACATACAGTACCTTCTACTTCCTGGCATATTGTGTTAAATAATATGGCAACTTATACCCCATATTAATAATAAATGACATTCATATGAATTCCAAAATCTGCTGCTCATTGCAGGATGCGGAAACCAGAAACAGAACATCACTGTTAGATTCTTAAATCTGCCAGCACAATTCTTTCCCTAAAGTTACTTTTGCTTGAAATTTCTTTTTGCAGTCTGTGCTATATTGTTACAATATATTCCTGTTTAATTCAGTTTATGTTTATATCCTGATTATGTGCATTCAGTCTACATTTAAATTTAGTTTTTGACCTCAACTCCCCCTGTAAGGTAATTAATTATTAGGGATATTAAAAAATCCTAATAATTTAAAACATACTCCGGTGGCCACCACATATATTCATTTATTTAAGAAACTTAGACTTTTTATAGATTCTACCAAAACTGCTTTAGGATAGGGTGATAGATAGAAAGTTATTTTTTTAAAATTTTTTTCTAAGCTATGTATATTAAATTGTATATTCTGAGAGGATGATTATCAAGATATAATCTATTCACCATTATGACATTTCATCATGAATACATTTACGATGAAGTAAAGTATAAACTAACAAATTTTGTGTACAAGTCTAGAATTACTTGTCTAAGCGCCTTGAGCATGGGAAAGGCGCTATATAAATAAAATGTATTACTATTATTAAATCAAAACATTAAACAACAGAAACCTGCTGTATGCTTAAGATATAAGCTTCATTGTCTATTCTGAAAGTTTTGTTATCCTGAAGTACACACATTTCTTTCATTTGAGCTTTCAGCAAGGTTGTTCATCTCACTTCAGAGATTGTAAAAGTGAAGGTAAGTGAGTTTTATTTATAATAATATAAGGCTAAACTTATGGAAATGCTCAGTTTAATACTTGCTTTTGACAACAGTGAATCCACGTGTTACTTACTCATTTTTATTTTTGACATAAATGAGAATGAATTCTGGTAACAATGACACTGTTGTCTCAAAGGAGTAAATTTGGTTTTAAAAACAATAAATCAAACATACTTTGTTCGCACTGTGACTGTGAAATCTATAGAATAGATGGAAAACATAAATTAGGTTTTGATGATACCTCCAAACAATAAAACAAAGCACTTGACAGGGCTAAAACAATGGATAAATAATATTTGCTTGCTTTTTATTTCAAAATAAGTCTTACCTTAAAACCCATTTTTAATCCTTCTATATGTTTTCTTACGTTTATTATTTGTAGCTCTATTAAAACAGTAAGTGGGAAAAATTGCTAAATAAATCTATTCAGGAGAATACCAAGTTAAAAATGTTTACCCCTTTCTTCCTGAAGCTGCAGCTTGTTTGCACATTGTTGAGATTTTCTATCGGACTGTGTCATGAGTGTTAAATATCTAGGAATATGCGATATGTTTGACTGAGTATAATTTATCCCTTATGGTCATTACTATTGGCTTTGTGTCTGTACATTTTTAAATACAGGTTTTATATTAGCTTTTACGTTATTCCATAATATAATCTTATATAATGTATTACATTTAGTGGCCACTTTGGGAAAGGGCATACTTTTGCCTCAAGACCAGACTAAATTCATCAAGATACTGTATAGGTTCACAATGGTACTGGAAACATTTCTGAGGGATTTCGATCCTTACTGATTCATATCATCTTTCAGAGCCTGTAGATTTTTCAGCAACACAGCTATGCTGTAAACCTTCCATTCCATATTAATTTTAAAAGGTCAGCTATTGGATTGAGAGTCACTGTCATATTTGTGGAACTAGTTTCCCTTGTCAAATGCCTCATTATCCTGAAAGTGTTCATTTTAAAAAGATAAAATATTGTGATGCTAGGATGCACATAGTCAGTAAGACCATGTTTAGGTACATGGTGGCTTTCAGATGACCGGAACTAATGTTTGCCATGAAAATATTTCACACATATGTATACCACCTCTAACATCTTATAGTATTGCAGAATGAATCCAAGGATTTATGTTTTTTATGCTGTGTCAAATTTTAAGCCTACTCTCTGTGTACTGTAACAGTAATCAAGATTAGTCAGACCAATCAACATTTTTCACTCCCAGTCACCCAGTATTGATACACAGATACTGTATCTTGGGTTTTAACCCCATGCCTGACGCTGACTGTGTGGAGTTTACATGTTCTCCCCATTGCACTCTGGTTTACCTCCCAGGTAAAAAAGATATACATTTTATGTTGTTAGTTTTCAGGTATGTGTGTTATTGAACCATATGATAGTTCCTGCCTTGTGCCCGGCTCTCCTTGACCCTTCCATCCATCCATTATCCAACCTGCTATATCCTAACACAGGGTCACAGGGGTCTGCTGGAGCCAATCCCAGCCAACACAGGGCGCAATGCAGGAACAAATCCTGGACAGGGCGCCAGCCCACTGCAGAGCACACACACACCCACACACCAAGCACACACTAGGGACAATTTAGGATCACCAATGCACCTAACATGCATGTCTTTGGACTGTGGAAGGCAACCGGTATCACTCTCCTTGATTCTGAATTTGAGAAGTTCCAACTATCTTTAATACCTTTTTATGGAGAATATAAAACATCTCTGAACATCATAATTAATACTCCTACTCATGAATAGTCACTCAATGATTTTGGAAATCTTCATTCTTCATACATATAACTGTGAGTAGATGTGCATAGATTACCTGCTACCTTGTATCATGATGTCCCAGGACCAGATTCTTTGTCCATTGAGAAGTGCAAACCATGAGTGTATTCTTTTCTAATCTATGGGCACAATCAAGATGGGAAATGTACCGTCTACATTTGTAACAGCATGTTTTACTTTTCACATCTGGCTTTAGTACACTAGTGCCTTAACTTCCTTACATCTGTGCCATGCTCATTACTTTCTGGATTAGAGGTGCACTTATGCTTTTCTGAAAATAGTAGAGATGTGGGAATGGCAAAGACTGATTGAATTGTTTTATATAAAAAAAGTCCATGGCAAGAAACTGTTGTATATTTGATTAAATATCATACATTATGCTCTCGGAGCTTGCTTTCTGTGGTGGTGCCAGTATGAAAATATTTTACATAATATTTATGTAAAATAAATAATGCACAGCTTTTCATGAGTTACAGTAACAAGAATTAGTAATGACTTAGATGTGGGAATAAAATGGCACCTTATTTTGTATAACTCATGTTACACTGATAAAAGCTAAAAATTCAAACTGATTATGTAAGAATCTCCATTGGTTTCCAAAAGTACTTAAATTCTAGAATGCATTACTGTACATACATTTTGTTATACTGTTTGATAAATATTTATTCCATGAAGACTTTAAAACATATGGATTGTTTATTTTAATTTGATATCAAGATGTAAATTGCTACTGCTCTTACCAGCTGAAACAGGGAACGGTCTTGCAAGTGGTGGCCACAGGCAATTGCTCTGTCCTTATCAATCCTAACTGATTCTTCTCTAGTTCTGAGTTTTGTTAGTGTTCTTGTCACTACTGGTAGCAATGAGGTGGTATTTGCAGCCAATTCAGGTTGCACACATAGTCCAGCTCCTCCAGGATGGCTCATCCATATATGCTGTTGGCAAGAAGGAGATGCCAGGAGATGCGCCATTACACAAGGACAGTTGGACAGGGCTGTAGAAGGGTATTAACCCAGCAGCTAGGCCAGTATCTACTCTGTTGTGCAAGGAGGAACAGGAGGAACACTGCTACAGCCCTATAAAATGATTCCATGAGGGTGGCATGAGGGCCTGACATCCTCCTGTGGGACCTGTACTTATAGCCCATCACCATGCAGCTTGATTGGCATTTGCCACAGAATACCACAGTTGGCAGCTCCGCTATTGGCACCCCGTTTTCTTTACAGAAAAGAGCAGGTTCATAGTGAGCACATGTGACAGATATGAAAGAGTCTGGAGATGCCATGGCGAACATTATGCAGCCTGCAATATCATCCAACAGTGGTTCAGTGATGGTCTGGGAAGGCGTACCTTGTAGGTTCATATAGACCTCCACATGCTAGGCTATTGTACCCTTACTGCTGTTAGGTACCAGTATGAAATACTCAGAGCCATTGTCAGATCTTATGCTGGTGCAGTGGGCCCTGGGTTCCTCCTGGTGCAGGACAACGCCCGGCCTCATGTGGCCAGAGTATGTAGGCAGATCGTGGATAATAAATGCATTGATGCCATTGACTGGCCCACTTGTTCCTGAGACCTAAATCCAATTGAGAACCTCTGCCACGTAACGCCACAGACTGTCCACAAGCTCACTGATGCCCTGATCCAGGTCTGTGAGTAGATCCCCCAGGACACCATCCACCATCTCATCAGGAGCATGCCCAAACATTTTCGGGAGTGGGCCATACACACAGCTGAGTGTTATTATGTGTTGCTGTGCTGAAATTCATGCAAGTTGGATCAGCCTGTGATTTTAGATTTTGTCTTTGATTTTCGGTGTGATGTTGAATCCAGCCATCAGTAGGTTGGTGAATTTTGGTTTCCATTGACCATTGTTACATCATTTTGTCCTCAATGAATTACACAGTAAAGATTTTCCACTTGAATATTTTTCATCGAGATCCAATGTGTGATTTAAATGGTCCCTTAATTTTGTTGTGCAGTGTATATTAATTCAGTGAAAGAAATGAAAGAAATATGATTAGCATTACTATAATAAAATAACCAAACTGCAAATTAAGATTGCTTGTATGCATGTAAGCAAGGGCTCAAAATCTGTAAAGACTGTAAATGCTGCCAAGAACTGGAAACTTAATATAGCCTACTAAGTAAATAATTGATTATATCAGTGATATTTTCCACACACATTCAACACTTGTGGAAAGCAGTGGGAAAAACTATTTTTGTAATTTAGGTTTCTTGTCAATTTAAAACTGTGCCTGACTTTTTTGCTTTTAATAATATATTCACTTGTCTGTAAACAGCACAAAATAAATGTGATTATGAAATAAAAGTGTGTTGGATATTTAACAGTTCCAAGTTTCATTTAATAAGTGGGAGCTACTGTAATGTTATTTTAAAGATACAGTAATTTAGAGTAAATTGTTTGCTAGTGCAATGTTTAGTCTGCATTAAACTTCTTTGCCAGCTCTGCTACTGAATTATAAAAGTGGAAGTCTGCTCTTGTTTGGGAAAAATCTTCCCTTCTTAATTACAGACAATGTGACTAGGGCTGTATGACAAATTTCCCATTCACACTGCGAGCTTGTGCAGCTGTCTTCATTATTACAAAACCTGACTGTGCTCAAAATTGCTTGACTCATTACAGCTGGAATCTGTTTCTGGTCATAGTTTACTGACACTCAGATTTATTACTGCCCGACCTTCCATGTTTACAAAGTCTTAACACGCTATTTAAAGAGCATTTGCTGCAAACATTTATATGCAAAACACTTTCCATCAGAGGGATATTATTCTGTTTCTCAAGTATGTTTTGACAAGGTCACTAAAATGTAGTTAATCAATAATTCATACAGCATCCTAAACACAGACCAAAACAAATGACAAGATGTCAGGGATGGATACAGAGTAAGGCATGCTTGCAATTAAATTGTTTTCAAAGTACAAGGAATGTGAAATGTGAAATCAGCTATTTGAGCTACAATAACAGTTCACTAATCACAGAGTTCTTGTATGTGTGCTTTTTATGCAATGTTTTCCTCATGCCATCAGATGAGGACTGCAGCAAACTTTTCTACACTGCTCATTTTAGGACTTAGTGTACACTGTACAACTGAAATGTAATAACCAACTGAATCAGAAACACTGCGCACATACAAAAAATGCATATACTTCCACCACCACACAATTTATTATGCTAACGCTCTCTTACCCAAAATCAGTTAGTTCTCGAAAGCTCTGGTATCAGTTGCCACAAAAGCAAGAAAATACTAGACACACTCTTAGAACTTCTTCTTTCGGCTGCTCCCATTAGGGGTTGTCACAGCGGACCATCTTCTTCCATATCTTCCTGTCCTCTGCAACTTGCTCTGTCAAACCCATCACCTTCATGTCCTCTCTCACCACATCCATAAACCTTCTCTTAGGCATTCCTCTTTTTCTCTTGCCTGGCAGCTCTATCCTTAGCATCCTTCTCTCAATATACTCAGCATCTCTCCTCTGCACATGTCCAAACCAACGCAATCTTGCCTCTCTGATTTTGTCTCCCAACCGTCCAACTTGAGCTGACCTTCTAATGTACTCATTTCTAATCCTATCCATCCTCGTCATACCCAATTGAAATCTTAACATCTTTAACCCTGGCACCTCCAGCTCTGTCTCCTGCTTTCTGGTCTGTGCCACTGTCTCCAACCCATATAACATAGCTGGTCTCACTACCGTCCTATAGACCTTCCCTTTCACTCTTGCTGATATCCGTCTGTCACAAATCACTCCTGACACTCTTCTCCACCCATTCCACCCTGCCTGCACTTTTTTTTCACCTTTCTTCCACAATCCCCATTACTCTATACTGTTGATCCCAAGTATTTAAACCCATCCACCTTCGCCAGCTCTACTCCTTGCATCCTCACCATTCCACTGACCTCCCTCTCATTCACACACATGTATTCTGTCTTGTTCCTACTGACCTTCATTCCTCTCCTCTCTAGAGCAAATCTCCACCTCTTCAGGGTCTCCTCAACCAGCTCCCTACACTCTTAGAACTGTGAACTACAATTTGCTTAAGATGACCCATATGCAAAGTATAATGACTGTTTGGCAAGAGACATCTGCACTGGAAAGAAGTCAACCGAACACCACCCAAACTGAAAGACTTTAAATCTAAAGGAATGCTTATTGAGCTCAATAGGATATTCACTTGCTGAGACTGCAGGTTCAGATCCTTGTGCTGGAATAACTGGGAGGTGTTGTGCAACTAAAACAGCATACTGAAAAAATGTTTAAATAAAGACCAGGATAAAAAGATAGTACTGTTGCTTGAAAAGGCCAAGGTCAAAGGCCTGTAAAGTTCAGTAAACCTAAATACTACAGTTAAATATGTAAAACAGAAATTAGAATCAAGGAAAACTTCCAAATTCTAACTCCCAAAATTGGTTTCTGAATAGCTAAATGCAATAGAAAGACTGATCATATTATCCAGAAATTTGGACAGTGAGTGTAGCGTCCTGCCATCTTATATAAGTGGAGAAGCAATGACATACAGTAATACGTTGAATGGCCATTCATGTTATGTGAATGACAATGACCACAGCAACCATAAACAATGTGGCTAGACCCATGCAAACATAAACAAAATGTAGTGAATGGGATAAAAAACTACAATTCTAGATGACAATTCAGAAATTGAATAAACATAATAAAAAATATTCAAAAGGTGAAAATGAACAGATGCACAAAAATAAGGGTACACCTGAAATTCACCCATATAACCCCAAATTATGACAGATTTTATATATAAAATTGGAAAAAAAGAAATCCATTTGTATGGAGAATAATGTGAGGTCCAAGCATTTACAGTAAGTAACATAATGCAAAAGACTATTTTCACCTACCCATCTAATAGGGATGAAAGCTTGTATCTGAGTATATTTTGTTTTTGTTCTTTTTTTTTATTGTATTTGTCACAGTACCAATGCCAATTTGCTTGTTCAGTTAAGTTCTAGGCCAGCAGAACCTACTGCACCAAATTGTATTCTTAGGAATTTTGGTTTGTAGGGCTGCAGCCTAATAAGAGGACTTTAAAAGACTCAGGTTTGCCACAGCTCTTCATTGTGGAATCTGTTAGTATTTACAGCTGTGGTTTCTTGGCTCTCTTTTTGTGAAAAGTCTAGGTGTATATCATATTGCCTGTCTCACTGGAGACATTTCATTGTGTAGTAATAGTGCTAGACTCTACTTAGACTTTTGTACTGTACATTTTTTGTCTTCTGACCCATTTTTCTGTTTTAGTTTCTACTTTGTTATTTTACTTTTGCACCTTTAATTGAAAAAATTTTTGTGTTTAATTTTTTTAGCTGCTTTGCTATTCCTAGTTTGTTTATGATAGTATTGTTTGTTTGCTTGTTATTTTTTTCTCTGTTACCGTCATATTTGATCTAGTTCTAATTTAGTATTTAATTTTTTATTATTTGTTCCTCTGTTCTTTTCTATGTCCTTGGTGAAACATTCTTTGTTTAATTACAGTTAATTTGAGTCTTATTTTGTTTGATTTAATTATTCAGTGGCTGTTGAAACAGCTTATTGTGAATTAAATTACATTCAAATAAATCTTTTGAGATTTTATTAGTTTTATGGTTTTTATGGTTTTGAGAGAAAGCCCACTCTATTTATTTTCTAAACTCAGCTTATTTTCTGTGTGATTCATACTTCTTAAAATTTAGAGATAGAAATGTGTTTTTAGCAGTTTGTGTAATTTTTTCTTTCTGCAGATTTAATTCAGGAATGCAGGTGAATCATTGTTATGGAATTCTCACAGTACTTTACCTTTGATGGAGGCCAAAGACTTGTGTCTATTGTGATGTTCTTGTAACTCTCTGACCTATTGAAGTTTTATAATCTTATCTATCATTGCCTCGGTTTTGCATTTGACATCACAACAAGGCTGCACAGCATGTGTAGAATTCGGTTAATTATTACTGTTATTATTTTTGGTATTTGGTACTAGAGACTCATTAATGGAAATTCCACAGAAGTGTGTATACAGATTACATAAATTATAGGCTGGTCGCGGCCTATGTAGGAGTTCCATTCGTATCCCAAATGTATAGTTAAATTGAAACTGGCACTGAAAAATTATTGTTAATGGAGAATGTAACAAAAATGCATAATGTTTTATCCCTTATTTTACAGAAAAAATGTTATACTTATCAAGAACATGACAATGAAACACTGTTAGTGCCATGGGGAACCTGCAGGGAGCAAATTCAGAGATTTAACATCTGCCTTTGTGTGTGTGTATTATAACCCAGTAATGTCACTCATCAGTCATTGTTGAGTTTTCCTTTTTCTACAGCAAAATGTTTAGATGCCTAAATAGTAAGCCATTAAATTATTTTAGTAGCTTTATTACTTGAATGCACTGCTATGCTAAGATATGAAAAAATAATTCTTGACCATTTATGCCTACATTTATTTATTTTAGAATTTGTTTTGCTTCAGAAGGACTTAATTGGTGTTCATTGCTGTGTATTGTTTTCTCCAGGCGTCAAGTCTGTGTGTTTAATGGTGACATCTTTTTGATCAATACAACTTCTACTTGGCCCTGCTTGTTGAACAACAGTGCTCATCTATGGCATTGTGTTGTGTAGAATGAAGTTATTTTTGCCCCAGCCTGTTACATATGCACTATGAGGCATATTTGTTATGATTTTAAAAACTGTGGGTTTTATTTGTATTGTACTTAAGCATCGTCCAACTCCAATGTAAATCCAGTATTCCTAAATGCATTTTTTCTGGCTTCAACACTACATTGAAGCAATTTTAATCTACTTTAAGTCACAAAACAAATAATGATGGCACAAAAATCAACCATTAACTGATGATTGTAAGATACATTTGAGTGATAGCACAAAACAGCTGGAAATGGTACAGTAAGTATTCTCTATGCTGTGCTGCACCTCAGCACTTGCAGTGGCTGCTACTGTACTTATTAATACACAGCATAACTATTTTGATTCACTTCAAAAGTAAAAAAATAACACTACTTGCAAATTAATTGAATTTCGATTGAAAAGAAAAATTGTTAGTTTATACGTGTTCATTCGTATCTTCAGATTGCTGTAAGGGGAGACTGCCATAACCAGAGACCTGCCTTTACTTGTGTTGGTTAATTACACATGTATATTCTTTATCTAAACTGGTCAGTAGTGACTTGCACATGACACTTTAGGAAGGCTGTGTGTAATTAGGTTTTCACTCAAAAAAGATAACAGGCAGCACATTTAATTTACCCTAGAGCTTTAAGCTGCAAAGAAGGGAGGTAACTTGTAAATAATTACATCTTGTGTTTGTGTATTATAATCAATGCTAATGTGTGCTGCAAATGACTGAGATAAAACACCAGTGTTTTCCAATGGCCTTAAGTCTTGTGAAAAGAATGGCAGGTAATACTACTGGAGGAAATTGTGACCTTGTGCACTTTTTCTGAGTAGACCTTCAGAGCTGATCTGCATTCCTGAAGTAAGAATACATGTGACATTGTTTGTCAAAAAGTAGCTATGTTAATATATCAGTAAAACATCCTTCAGCTCAGTCCCAGGAGGACAGTTATTTTGGCTGTATTCACATTTTAACTGTGAAAAGCTTTTTGTACCGTAGGCAACAACATTTTCAGAGATCCAGGCCTCAATATCCAATGACGTTTATTGGATAAAATTGTCTTAGATACTTTTATGGAATTTATGAATGACTTGGGAGCTGGTGAGCTGTAATTGTTCCTATGCTTATATCCACATTACTATTTGTGTAGGCTACATGTAAAATTTTTTAAGCCTGCACTGGTTCCATTCTTCATCGTATTAATTTATTATGCCTTCAAACATTGCGGTTCACATGTGTCCTGACTAAGTTTGATTGTGTTTTTAATAACAACAACAACAGAAATGGACTTCTTGTTGTCCTGTCCTGAAATTTGTTCTGCAAATTTTTAGAGATATCTGGAATGTTAGTGGTGTCTGGAAGCCACCCCTTAAGGGAGTTTATGCCCTGATTTGGACTGATTTTGCACTTTATTCTCAGTTTAAGTTCCTCTTTTGTGTCTTCTTTGTGTAATTTTAAGCATGTTTCATATGACTATCATATTCATTTGTGTTCAGCACTATGCAGTTTAGTTTCTGTGTATTATCATTTGTTCCCCTATGTTCCTTATGGTTTGTGGGAGATTGCCCAAGAAGCGGGGCCATCTGTCCATTTCTATGTGGAATCACTCCCAGCTGTATAACACCTAAGGACAACCACTGGTCAAATAAAATTAATTTGTCTGTTCTTGGTGTTGATTAGCTATCTTGTGTTATTTTAGAATCTTATCTTAAATGCAGAGCTCAGTTTGTGAAGCTCAAGGACTCTAATGAGGATGTAAGCAACATTGGGTAACCACCTTTTCCGTTCAGACTATAAATATAACACCATGTCACATCACTTTCAGAAATTCTCTAATGATTCTGCACTAATGGGGTGTACGACAGAGTATAAGAATCAGGTTGGGAACTTTCTTTCTTAGTGCAAACAGAATTGTCTGCAACTTAGTATAAGCAAAACCAAGGAACTGGTTATTGTCTTTTGCTGCACCAAAGAGCCACTATGTCCGGTCATTATTCAGGGATGGATATGGTGGTGCTGGTGCACTGCTACAAGTACATGGGAATTCATGTCAATGACAGGCTGGACTGATCTTGTAATATAGACGAACTATACTGTATAAGAGAGAGTACTCTTCTTTCTTGGGAGATGGTTATCACTTCAATGTGGTTAATGGCATCCTTCACATATTCTGAAACTCTGTGATGGCTAGTGTGATTTTCTACACTGTGATGTACTGAGCCAGTAGCATCACTTGAACAGAGGCCCACCAAGTCAGCAAGCTAATTAAAAAGGCACGCTCAGTTATGGGACACACTCAATCACAAAACTCATGGCCATTATGAATAATGCTGCACATCTTTTCTCTGACATATTAGTTATGGACGCTTGGACTCCTCCATACTTAAGGCAATATACCTTTATAATGTCTCACTGTGACTGTGTGGTTTAGCGGTCATTCACAGCTAGAAAATTAGTGGCCAATTTAAAAAAAATAATCACATAGTGAAAAGTTGTACGCTTCAATCGAGTACAAGTGTTTATGAGTGCGTTTCACTCCAGTTTTATTTGGCGAACTTGTTGACCGCACTGTATACATGTCTGTCATATTAAACATCCATCCATCCATCCATTTTCCAACCCGCTGAATCCGAACACAGGGTCACAGGGGTCTGCTGGAGCCAATCCCAGCCAACACAGGGCACAAGGCAGGAAACAATCCTGGGCAGGGTGCCAACCCACCGCAGTCATATTAAACAAAATACATGAAAAGGTGTATTAATTTAGGTTTACATCAGCATGTTATATTATGAGAATTCTCTTCCTTTACAAAGATTCTAGACAATTCGATGAGCTGCTAAGACAGTTCAGACAAATCGTCATGTACTTATCCGTAGAGGCCTGGCAACCATCAGTAGTTTTATTTTTATTTTACTAATATTAAAAAGTAAGTGTAAACTCTGCTTGGTGGTGGTCTAATGTTAATGTTTAATGTTACGTTCAAGCTACACTGCAAAATCGCAGATGAGAGTTAATTTAATACTGGCAGTTTTTCTCTGTAGTGCATAAACTATAGTGTTGATAAAGATCCATTTATCATGCCATTTTCTGATTCATATATCATTAAAGAGAATTAGTGAGGCATATTCAACTCTGACAACATCAAATGATAGAAACCCATGGGTGCTGTCCTTCATTTCAGATAATTGTACACATTCACACTATAGCCTGATCAGGTTAAGCTACATATATTTTTCATTTAGGAGAAAACTAAATTTCACAGAGAAAACCCATATAGATTTGAAAAAAAACATGCAAAATCCACATTAATAGTAACTTTGGTGAATTGTCCAATAATCTGTTATGAATCAATGTTTTAACATTGGAGATGCTGTTTTATTTCAGGATAGTTCTGACTTATATTTTTGGTTGCTAATATATTTTTCTTATTCTGACAGTGACGTCACTATTGCATCATGTGGAACTGTTGTTTGTCATGGACGCTTCTATTATGTTTTAGCTTCAGATGGCCACAGCCATATTCTATATAGTAATTACAGGTATGTCCATTGCCTTTCACGTCATGGTATTGGGGCAATGTTATTATAATAATAATAACTTTATTTATATAGCACCTTATCATACATTTACATGCAACTCAAGATGGTTTCCACAGATTAATCAACAAAAACAAAGGTATACCACATTTACTTGGATTATTATCATTAATTAATACTATGATAATTTCTAATAAATGTAAGCATAATAAGTACAAAATCAACCAGGTATTGTTAAACAAAATTTAACCACTAAAGTGCAAAACAAACTTTCACTATTACCAGAAAAAGATCCATCCATCCATCCATTTTCCAACCCGCTGAATCCGAACACAGGGTCACGGGGGTCTGCTGGAGCCAATCCCAGCCAACACAGGGCACAAGGCAGGAACCAATCCCGGGCAGGGTGCCAACCCACCACAGGACACACACAAACACACCCACACACCAAGCACACACTAGGGCCAATTTAGAATCGCCAATCCACCTAACCTGCATGTCTTTGGACTGTGGGAGGAAACCGGAGCGCCCGGAGGAAACCCACACAGACACGGGGAGAACATGCAAACTCCATGCAGGGAGGACCTGGGAAGCGAACCCAGGTCTCCTTACTGCGAGGCAGCAGCGCTACCACTGCGCCACCATGCCGCCCACCAGAAAAAGATTTTGTAATTAAAATATGTATACATTAAAGATGACAATAGAAAAAGATATGGAAGAAGATTATCCGCTGTGCCAACCCATAACGGGAGCAGCCGAAAGAAGAAGAAGAAGAAAAACCAGATCTAATTAATATATATCAAAATAAATATATACAGTATATATCTATATTTTACCTGGGCATATGTACATGGCAACCCATTGAGTAGAAACAGTTTGATATTATTAAAGTTCATGAAAAGATACATCCATCCATCCATTTTCCAACCCGCTGAATCCGAACACAGGGTCACGGGGGTCTGCTGGAGCCAATCCCAGCCAACACAGGGAACCAATCCTGGGCAGGGTGCCAACCCACCGCAGGACACACACAAACACCCACTAGGGCCAATTTATAATCGCCAATCCACCTAACCTGCATGTCTTTGGACTGTGGGAGGAAACCGGAGCGCCCGAAGGAAACCCACACAGACACGGGGAGAACATGCAAACTCCACGAAGGGAGGACCCGGGAAGCGAACCCAGGTCCCCAGGTCTCTCAACTTGCGAGGCAGCAGCGCTACCCACTGCGCCACTGTGCCGCCCTGAAAAGATACAAATAGACATAAAACACTCGGCAGCAGGATTGATTTAGGATGTAGAGTTTTTTTTTGATTCCTGGATGCAATTAGCTGACCAACTGACACAGAGGAAAGGAATACAGACCGGAAGACAGAAGTGAGCAAATCAAATAGTTACGTCTGATGGTAATCAGTTTCTACATCATAAAAGTCAGAATGACCTAGACTAGCTGGTCGCCCACCCTTCACTGGGCACAACCATTGTGGCAACTGATGTCAACATGAGACCCCTATTTAAGATGGAGGCACGCATATCCAAACGTCCTCTCTTTGGATCAAAGAACTAACTTGAAGCAATCTATTTCTTAATTTTTCTAAAATTAGAGGAAGCTAAAATGCACTTCCAAAAAGACTTCATTTTAGAACCCCTGTTTTGCTTTCTGGACTCTTTTCATTTTGTGTTTTGGTGTAGTCACACTCTCTCTCCATTCCATTCACCACCTGTGTACAGGACCTTTTGCCTGACCTTCATAGTGCTTTAACTCCCCCCAGCCCTTTCTTTTCACAAGCCCTCAGAAAGCACACTTTTGTTAGAGAGTGTATGTAAAATGATCACATAAAGCTGCCCAAAATGTTGCTTTATCTTCATTTTCAAGCATTTGTGTTGATATTTTTTCAAGATAACTTTTTCAGTGTACATGTGACTGTCTTCCTATGAAAATGTACTTGTTCTTTTTATATATTTTACTTCACATATATCAACTATAATTTGTTTCCTTGATTATTTATTGTAATGCTTTTAACATAGCAGCATTTATTGTTGTACGCTGTAATTTTTGCAGCTTTTTAAAAAGATACCATAAGCTTGTGTAGATACCAACAGAGCATGGTATGTGATAATCCTTTCCATTTTTTTGGAAGACTAAGCCCCACAAATAATGTACAATGTCTATACAACAATTTATCAAATGAAGGGTTAATGTGCCTTTTCTCAAAAAAGCATGAGAAATCTGTTGATGCCTGCTGTATTTACAGTTTTTTGACACACAAGGAATATATTAAGGAGATGACCAAAACTGTGTGCCATGGAAAGACCTGCACAGCTCTTGAGATTACATTCTAACATGAAAATAAACATTGCCAGAGATAAGAGTCAGGTTGTGTCGTCCAGACTGTACAATGTCAGCCTTAACCAATTATTCTGACAGCACAGTTATCTGGGGAGGAGGTGTCAGCGTCTCAAGGAGCTTAACTAGTTTATTGAAAAACAACAGCTTAACGCTGTAAATAACTAAAGCAGGTTTTTAAATACAATTTACAGATAGCAGATTAATGAGACATTGATTTAAGGTTGCCATGTATTGCAAACATTTTAATCTGCCTTGTTAATCAGTTGCAGTTAATTGAAAATATGCTGCTGAACAACATCACAACAACAGATTAAAACTGGTAATTAATACAAAGCCAGCTCTTGATAAATTACTTGACCTTTATATTTAAATTTCTAACAATTTCCTCTCTAGACTGAATGAACTTTCTCTCTCTAAATATCAACTGTACTTGATAAACTTTAGTATTTGTCACAGACTTCTGTATCCCCTACTAACTTTATTTCCTGTAAATGTGGGCAATAAAAAGTTGTCAATCATACAGAAACTACACATATTTTTTTAACTTCTATTAGAGTCAAACCACATTTATACCAGTGTTGTTTTTAATTATACACTGTACCTTTACACTTTGGAGGAACTTCTAAATCACCTTGGGGGTGGCCTACAAAGATGGTCATCAGAAGAATAAGAATGTATTTCATTTAAATATGTAGGCAGGAAACAAAATATAATTCTTTTTAAAACTGGAGCCTTAGGATACAGCACAAACAAGCAGACAGCACAACTCTTAGGTTTCAGGTTGAATTCTACATTAGGCTGCTATAGGAAGCTATATGTTTTCCTCATGGCTGTGTGTGCTTACCATGAAACTTTATTCTTTGTTTATAGTCTGCTCACAGGTTTATTGGTGTATTGACATTTTCCTTGGTGTGGCTGTGCTTGTATAGTTTCTTTGTTTGCTCCCATTCACCTACGTACTGTACAGTATCATACATCTAACCATTTGGGCCCAGTAATTCATACCAGAATAATGCACTAAAAAGACTTTTTACAGAAACTGTGCACAATCTAAGAAGAAGTCACTAACTGTTGTCACACACGTGCATTTAGGAGGCAGTCAAAAAGCCTAAAGGTGAGTGAAACATCGCAAGACAAGGGGCTGTCACATGGTACTTACCCAAATGTCTTAATCTCTCAACAGGAAAACCGAAGAAAAATAATACAACTCCATGCCGGGTTCCAAAATGGCCACCAAGATGTCACTTTTGGCGCCATCCATGATGTTACTTCTGGCCCCCACTGATGACATCACTTCCGGTTCAGTCAAGATGATGTCGCTTCTGTCTCCTGCTTTCAACGTCATCTCCTGCCAACCACTTCCTGTCTTCAATTTATTTCTGTATATAAACGCCATTTTGTTCCATGTACTTTGTCAACTGCTACAATAACAATTGCTTTTGATCATTCAGACGTTTTCTTTTGTTTCTTTTGTCTGTTGGACAATATACGGGGATGGTCCCCAAAACTTCTTTTTGGTGGAGCTTCTTTTTTTCTTCTTACAAGAAGTAATTTTTCCACACTGTCCATCTTTGCAAATTAATGGCCAGACTGTGTCTGTGGTTCAGTCACCTAAATTCCTGGGGACTATATTCACTAATTCATTAAAATGAGACATGCACATCACCTCCATCATCAAGAAAGCCAGGCAGAGATTATTCTTGTTTCACCAGCTTAAGAAGCTTGGCATATCAAGAAGTATATTGTTATATTTTTACTCGCCCATCATTGAGAGTATTGTGATCTCCTTCATCACCGTTTGCTTTCCTTCTGCCTCATCTCTTTCTAAGAGTTGGTTGCAGCAGATGATTTGTTCAGCTTAGAAAATCATTGGATGTTGTCTCCCAACATTAAAAGATCTGTTCATTTCCTAAGGGAAAAAGAGAGCAGGAAAGATTGCAGCTGATTCCACCTCAGCAGCCATCTGAGGAGGTACACATCTATCGTGACCCGTACTATACACCGTCTCCGCAGCTTCTTTCTTCAAAGTATTCACATCCTGAACAAACTTACACAGGGTTACTCCTGTTTTTTTACAATATACTGTATAACTGGTAACTGTGCTGTTTGTCTATTCCTAAATAGTACATACTTGCTCAACTTGTACTATTTGATAACTATATTATTTTGTATATTTTTTCGATTTATTTGAGGGTACTATTGAAGTTTGTAATGTCTTTCTTCAAGAAACTGTTGTATTTGTATAGTGGTTTGCACAGTGCAAGGTAAATGGTGGACTGAAATTGTGTTGTCTTGAGTAGATAATGTTTTTCACCTAACCAAAGTCAATTCTGGTATGTTTCACATGCTAGCAATAAACTGATTCTAATTCTGAAAGTTAGAATTAACAGACTGTGTCGAGATTTTCTGACAAGAGAATATATCAATATGTGTTAGGGACAGTTATGACCTAACCTTTAGTATTTGTTATGGATCAAGCATTAGGGTCTTAACTGCAAACTTTACAAGGGTACTCAACATATCTGAATACTTAACATAAGTTTAAATTGTAAAGAGTTAACGATGGGAGGTGTGTCACCAATTTTGGCCATTATTCATCTGTGTTTTCTCCTCAGTAATCAGCTTACAATCCAGCCCGGTAATAAATGTTTAACATATATAAATATAATTTCTAAGTAGATTTTCATCCAGAACTATAACAAAAGCTTTGTAAAATTCTAATTAAAGAATTTTTATGCTATATTTTTGTCTAATTCTTCAGTTGTCTGTTGAAATAAGTTAAAACTATTGTCATAGCATTTTTCCTTTATAAATTCAGCTTTACGTTTGAGTGCTGTTTATACGTATGCAATCTTTTAGTTTATTTTTGATAAATTATATTTTATATGTTTTACACATTGGTAAAGTTATCATAAATTATTAATATTACATGCTTTTGATTCTTCATAATGTCTGCACAAAAGGTGTTTTAATTAGGGCCAGAAATCGATAAAAAAATCAACTAATTAATCACATAAATGTATGCAATTAATCACAATTAATCATATCTAACATTAAAACATATAATTATAAAATTAATACATAATTCATGAAGTAAATACACACTGAATCACAAAATTAATGCAGAATCAACACAAAGGAATTAAAAAAATGAATCCCATAGTTTAAACTTAAACAATGAGCTTAAACCTGAACCTGTACTTGAGCAAGTACAACCTGAATATGAATGCCTTCCTAAAATGCAAGCTAAAAAGAAGGCAATAAGAAAACAATGCCAACATATTAATTCTCAAATTGGCATAGCATAGGAGCACAGGAAACACAGACATGTCAAAGTAAAAATTAAACGATGGAAACAACTATTGACTTTGAATGCACTGCTAAAGACTGATTTAATTTAAGGAATATGAATTTCTTAAATGGGCATACATTAAAACTTGTGTTAAAACTTCACAAATACTATCCTCACCATTAACAATTGAAAATTATACTCTGCACAAGTGTTGTGTCTGTGAACCTCAATCTCCAAGCTGCTTTTTTTTTGCTGCCCCCATCCCAAGCCTTTGGACAGTTTAGCACATGTATAGATTTAATACTTTTGAGGCTTGTAGAATTGTGGTGCCTTGGGATTTTTTGGGTAACTAAAATGTGCCACCACAGAAAACCAGCTGGAAAACACTGTTGTATCTACACCTTTGCTCCTGGCATGCTAGAAAAGATCTCCACAGCTGCTATCTGACTTAAAAGCTGACACAGTGCATTACTTGGATTGTTATGTTGCATTTTTGCATAAATTAGAGAAGATACTGCAAACTGGAATAACGTGTAGGGATAATCATTACACTTCTATGTCATAGAATTTTGTCATTATATTACAGCAGTCAGCACTGTCAGCTGGCTGGAAGACCGGTGAGTTAAATACAAAGGTACTAGAGACTTATTTTGGTTTTAGTGACACTCAAAGATAACATTTTTAGCACTTATGGGATATGACATTGATTCAGTCTTTTTGGAGAAACATGAAATGAAAAACAAGAGAGAGAGATAGTAATTAGATGAAAAGAATAGTACACCTAGTGTTAATTTCATATCTAACCAAAGCTAGTCTGATGTAATTATATGTTTGATGGAAACCAGGGTGTCATCAAGCCCCAAATCTCCAAACACGATCACACCAAGAGTCCCGGGTGAAATAATGGTGCGTTTATTGCACACGCTCCTCAAGAAAGTTAACAAACTATAGCTTAAAGTTAACATAACCACACGATTCTCTTTCTCTCACTGTCTCCTCAATACTTCTCACCACCACTGCACTGCCCTCCTCCAACCAAATGTTGGTCCACG
Organism: Erpetoichthys calabaricus; assembly: GCF_900747795.2. Classification (NCBI taxonomy): domain Eukaryota; kingdom Metazoa; phylum Chordata; class Cladistia; order Polypteriformes; family Polypteridae; genus Erpetoichthys; species Erpetoichthys calabaricus. The sequence goes on from NC_041396.2 coordinate 70,815,880, forward strand.
CCCTTCCAGCACAGATTCATTTGGATATGGGTGTGCGGTCCCTTTTATTAAGGACCTGGAAGTACTTCCAGTGCCAGGGCCAATGCCCAATGGAAGCACTTCCGGGTCATGTGAAAGTTCATTACAGCAGGGAGCTTCTCTCCTGCAGCATCCTTTTGCAACACTCAGTGACCCAGCCGGGCTCCTCTGCCGGACTACATCTCCTGGCATGCCCTCTGGCTTCACACTTGGCACCGATATCCGGGGCTGCTGCTATCTAGCATGCTGGTAGAGTTAAAAGCCCCCAGTGAAATCTTCCATCTTCAGTGGGGTGTCTGTCCATCCCTTCTGGTCCTTCCTTCCGGGTTTGATCCCCTTCTCCTCCCTGACTGAGTTGCCTGTCTGCCTACTCTTAGCCTCCTGTCCAGATGAGGAATCAACCCTTCTGCTGGCCAGGATACCCATCCCACCCATGTGGCATCTACAATGTATACTTAAATGTGAATGAATAGAAAAAGATTTTTTTTTATGTGTCCAGCAGCTAAAAGAGAGCTCAATGAAAGCATCCATTACACTTTTTACAAAGCAGAGGCAGTGAGAAACCGAAAGGCTCCTTGCAAGTGTCCATATATTTACCAGACAGCAATTGAGTTGAGCTCTTTAATAAAATGTCAAAAAGCAGAAACTGAACTGAAAGAAAGCTCCATTTTTGCAGCAAACAACAACTGAACTAAAAGCTCAATTAAAGTATGTTGGGATAAAAGCAGCAACTGAACTAAAAGAACTCTTTTCAAAAAAAGTCTAGTTAAAGGCAACCACTCTTCCCCTGAAACTTCTTACACAAAGTAAGCATCTGGCTTACTTATTTTCATCTCTGTTAAAGGAGCATGCCATGACACCTTTCTGTTTCTCAAAACGCAAATGATGTTATTAAATCATTATCATAAGCCCAAGGTTATGTTCCTATGGGAATCAAAAGCTGTTTGAAATTGCAAACAAGCTAGTGCAAAACAATCTAACATCCAGCTTTACTTTCCAATTTTCCCAGAATACACTTTACTCCTGTTCAGCATGATAAGACTTTCAGACCAGAGATATGTTACCTGCAAAAGTTAAAGCATCTCCAATGCAGTTTCAAATTTATATAAACGAGGATACTAAACTGTCTCTGGAGCTATAGGTTCGTAACCATAGTACTCTTTTATGTACATGTGCTTGTCATTGGACCCTGTGAGGGAATGGCACTTTGCCCATGATTGTTTTATGTCTTGAATCCAGTTTTAGCAGAATAGACTCTACCTTCCCACAAAACCTAATCTGTATTATCCTCCTTAACGTTAGACCTGAGCATCTCTCAGGCTGCAAAAAAAAGTGCTGAAAGCATTGATCCTGAGCAACACTCAGGCAATTGTATCACGTAAGCATTAGACCTGAGTATTACTCGGCCTGTAGAAGTGCCAACAGTGTTAGTGTCAAGCGTTGCTGGGGAAACAATATAGGCATGTCTTGCTTAAGCAACAAGTTCAAATGTTACCTAGGAAATGGTGTAGATATGTCTTCTCCTTTCCTCATAATGGTGTCTCATAAGAAATTTTTTCAACAGCCCAGTTACTGCATGCTCCTCACAGTGATATGAGCAGTGACGACAAAGTGAATCTGTTTTCGGGTAGTGAAACTGAAACGGACAATGAAATATGCAGTGTGCTGTTCAAAAGCTGATCAATTTGGAAAGAAAATCTTGAAGGAATCAACGCTACTATTGTTCTGACTGTGACGATGGATTGTATATTTCACTGTACTTCAAGATATACAACACAAACAACACATTCTGACAGTATATATAGTATAATGATTATTTTTATTATTCATTATTAATATTTATATCGTTATTATACTTTCTAAACCTCTGACTTTGTATTTTTAGTGTTTTGCACATTTTACAGTAGAAAGATCTGATTTTACAAATATGTAATTTTTCAAGCCAAAAAATGCCCACCCTTTTTACATGTTTTTTCAAGAAAAAAATGTAACGCTAAGGAAGTTAAGAGGTTTTGCAAATGTCAAGGATTTGCATATATATATATATATATATATATATATATATATATATATATATATATATATATATATATATATATATATATATTTATGACCCCACAATCCTGAACTGGATTAAGTGGGTTTACAAACTGATAGATGGACGAGTATGCATATACATTCATAAGCACATTTTCTTAACCTGCTTATTCCATTATTGAACTATATTCTTTATGTTTGAAAATGCCGAAGCACTAGTTGGCAGCAAGGCACATTTTTTTTACTAATGTACGCACCCTCACTCACTCACTCACTCACTCAGACTGCACCAATATAAAGCCACAAATAAACTACCATACACATATGTTAATTACAGCAAAAAAAAAATTCCTCCAAAGTGATATTAATAATTGTTTACAAATATTATTATTGCAACAATAAGTTATACTAATGTATGTTAAACTTCGTGCATGCTATTTGCACAAGAAATCAAACTGCTTGATTTTTGCTACTAGCAAATAACAGTGAGAAATAGACAGTATTGATCTAAGTAACTGACTATATGCACTGTTTTTCATCAACTTATAATTGAGTCATTTAAGGGAAGGCATCTTCCTCAAGGGCAAGTTCTCCCTGACAGTAACCCTTATGTGATACGAGTCACTTTTGAAAAAAACATTTTTATCTTACAGTGTGCTTTACAAATGTGCTGCTTACACTCAAACCCCAATCTATGGGAAGGAGGCAATGTGACGCATCAGAATGCTTTTATTTAAATACGGAATGGCATACACAAGGTCATTTGTGGAAGTAAAGAGGAAATGCATTCAAGACAGAAACCGGGAACATACTCCAGTTTCAAATAAAGTGGTAAAAATCTGCAACAAACATCATAACAAAAAGTGAAGTAGGTAGTCTGATGTCTTTTAAAAACAAATGAATTACAACTTTTTTGAAAAAGTATGCTACAGGACATTAGGATATTTCCCTAAAAATACATGCTATTGATATTAGACGAGTCATTGCAAAAACATTTAACAATGAAGAACTTCATTCATAGCCTGATCCAAGGATTAAATAACAATTTGTAGAGATCATACTCAAGAGACTTTTAGCCTTTAGGTAAATGCTGCAATTGATTCAAAGAAACTCCTCTATTTATTTTATTACAGTTTTCTATCTTCTTTCCCCTCATGCAGGGCTGAGCTATTTGGTTTTTGGAGATTGCTTTTCAGCCATTGGATTAATCTGACGGACTGTGACCTAAATCATTGAGTATATGGCTTAGGAATAAATTTTTCATAGCTACCACTGCAATCGAATTTTAAAATACTTCTCTCTACATATAGGAGCCATGCCTGACTAAACAGGCTAAATTGACGCCATTTATGCTAACTGAGAATTGGTCTGAAACAAATTAAAAACATTCTAAGCAGTTTTGCTTAAAACTAATCATTCTCTTTGCATTGCACAGAGCTCCATCAGGCAGATGAGGTTTCTTGCCTGATCTTCACATATTGAACCAATTTTATTGAATTTATTGTGTGAAAATAATTTTAAATATCTGGATCTTATAAGGATATATATGTAGAGATATCAGCCAAAAAATAAACATTAATAATAATAATAATAATAGTAATAACTCCTTTCACGTGAATAATAATATGATCTCCATTCACATTTAGCAGGTGGAACGCGCATGGAAAAATGAAATACATTTCACAAGAACAATTTATTTGAAGTGTTTAATTATCTGTTAATTGCTTAGAAGGCAAGTTGTAGGGCGAATAGTGTGCAGCGTTTAATTACAAGTGGGAGTGGTACTACAGTATAAAGATTTCTGCAGCAGCAATTAATTGAAATTCATTGCACCTGTATTTGAACACAGGCTGGCACATTGGCTGTGTGTATTTTACATGTTTCAATTATTTGCCTCCAATTTATCTATCCATTACAGCATCTTTTCTCATGTTATGGATGTTTTGTGACAGGAAAAGTTGTATAAATACATTTTAATCTTGATTCAAATATTTATATATTAACAAATATCACAAATTACTGTCACAATTTCAGCTTCACAATAAAATAAAATAGCTCTTATTGTAGGAATTAGAATGATCTGAGTCCTTCAAAATATACAGTATATTAGCAGAAATATTTTATCAAAAAACAAAATAAATGTAATATCTTTGACACAGATTCCAACAGATTATTTAAAAAACATGGGAACTTTATACTGAGAACATCCTTTCTTATTTCATCCTTTACATCATATGTTGGCAATTTTTTTGCTTAACAAAACATTACCAAGCCAGCTTAATCAAGTTGAGGATCACATAATGGCAGAACCATCTAGTCAGCATTTGGCACAAGGTGGAAACCTGCCTTGGCCTGGATGCCAGTTCATCACTTGGCATGATGTTATTGCAGATGCAGATTTTATTTTTTCTCCAGCCGTCTGGAGTTTTTTTTGTTTTTTCTGTCCTCCCTGGTCATTGGACCTTACTTTTATTCTGTGTTAATTAGTGTTCTCTTATTTTAATTCTTATTTTGTCTTTTTTCTCTTTCTTCATCATGTAAAGCACTTTGAGTTACATAATTTGTATGAAAATGTGCTATATAAATAAATGTTGTTGTTGTTGTTTTTAGCCAAAATTTCTTTTTGACTTAACTCTTTTTATAATGAACAGGTATAGATCTAAAGTGCAGTGTAAGTGTACAGATATTTTAAATTCTGTTTCCATAATCACTAGGCCTTAACACTCCTTTGTCTCCTTTAAGACATTGTTCACTTGCATGAGCAAAATACAGTTGAAGTTCAATTTACTATCTAACAAATAGTGACATGGTTACTAATATGTTCCAGTTGCATGATATTTCAATTAGAAGACAACACATTGCTAAAATAAAACAACCTAAAGAAAAATGACTCTGAAAAGAGCGGGGGCCTCATGCATAACGCTGTGCGTAGAATTCACACTATAACATGACGTAAGCACAAAAGCGGAAATTGGCTTACGCACAAAAAAATCCAGATGCATAAATCTGTGCGAACGGCAACTTCCACGTTCTTCAGCTCCATAAATCCTGGTCAGCGTGAAAATTAACGCACGTGCACGTGCCTGCTGTCCCACCCCAACTCCTCCCAGAATCACGCCTCTTTGAATATGCAAATCAATATAAATATCCCTTAAGCTCAGCCTTCTGTGAAAAAGCAATGGCAAAAGCAAGAGGGAAAATAGAAGAATATCAGCGAATACCAAGTGGAGGCAAGGAAAAACATACTATTTGTTGGTTTAAACAGTGGTATAAACAACAATAAACGGAAGTTGATCGAGTGACATAGCGTGTAGTAACTCGAAAGCTCAAGTTCACAAAGTCGCACAGTGCCCGAAATAAAAAAGAAGTTGTCACATATCAAAGTCGCCGTGAAAAGGCGAGTCGTAGCCCACCGTCTGAGTGTCACATGAAAGCTTATTAGAGTACGGAGGAAAAAAAAGGCACACAGTGGGAAAAAAGTGCGAAATGTCAACTTTAATCTCTAAATTTCCACTTTAATCACGTAGTTTATTTTGTCATTAAAGTAGAACATCATAAACTTCATCCTAAATCGTTTAATTTACTAGTTTCTCAAATCCCATCGGAACTAAAGTAGCATGTTAAATGCTTTGTTTTGTATTTGATCTTCTATGTGCTCTGTGTGTGAATCACTACGTGCTTCCAGGCTTTCTCTTCCACCGACAGGACACAGAATCCATTACATTCGTGATATTACAGCTCTCTGAATAATTAAAATACTGAGATGTATGTGTGATATCATTTTCATGATGATAAGAGTTAAACCATGTTATTAAACATGGGAACACGGTGGTGTAGTGATTGTTCATGTCTCACGCAAGATGCTTGCTGCGCCATGCGCGACATTCGATATAATACTTTATTGTAGCAGTACTGTCTCTTTCAAACGTACTAACCTCCAATTCCTGTCCTTACTTTTCTTTCTCCAAATACCCAATCGCCACACAATCAGCTCTGTAATAGACATTAAGCCATCTGTAAGCTTAGATTGCGATTCTTCAAAACTTTTATGGAACATCGAAATATTTTCGTAGTACGTGTTTAATTATTCTGTCCTTCTATCCATCCAGTGTCGCGTCAGCACCAGCAGGAATACAGCGCGACGCAGGAACAATCCGTGAACGGAGCGCCAGCGGCTCGCTAGCGCTATGGCACCGTGTAGTTAAAGTTAAAGTTTTACCTGTATAATATAATACAGTAATCCCTCCTCTATCGCGGGGGTTGCGTTCCAGACCCCCCCACGAAAGGTGAAAATCCGCGAAGTAGAAACCATATGTTTATATGGTTATTTTTATATTGTCATGCTTGGGTCACAGATTTGCACAGAAACACAGGAGGTTGTAGAGAGACAGGAACTTTATTCAAATACTGCAAACAAACATTTGTCTCTTTTTCAAAAGTTTAAACTGTGCTCCATAACAAGACAGAGATGACAGTTCCGTCTCACAATTAAAAGAATGCAAACATATCTTCCTCTTCAAAGGAGTGCGCATCAGGAGCAGATAATGTCAGAGAGATAGACAGAAAAAAGCAAACAATCAGAAATCAATAGGGCTGTTTGGCTTTTAAGTATGCGAAGCTCCGCCGGACAACGCAACTGCTAGGAAGGGAGCAATGTTAAGGTAGCCTTTCAGCATTTTTTTAGAGGAGCGTCCGTATCGTCTAGTGGTGCGAACAGCCCCCCTGCTCACACCCCCTCCGTCAGGAGCACAGAATGTAAGAGAGAGAGAGAGAGAGACAGAGAAAAACAAACAATTAAAAATCAATACGTGCCGTTCGAGCTTTTAAGTATGCGAAGCACCATGCAGGAAGCATATCGCTTGACAAAATAGCCACATTTAAGCCCAGCAAGGAAGAGAGCAATGTGAAGGTAATCTTTCAGTGTTTTTTGAGGAGTGGCCGTATCTTCTAGGGGTGCGAACAGCCACTGTGCTCACAATATATTTGAGGAGTTTTATTTAATACGTAATACGTGTTCTGATTGGGTAGCTTCTCAGCCATCTGCCAATAGCGTCCCTTGTATGAAATCAACTGGGCAAACCAACTGAGGAAGCATGTACCAGAAATTAAAAGACCCATTGTCCGCAGAAATCCGCGAACCAGCAAAAAATCCATGATATATATTTAAATATGCTTACATATAAAATCCGCGATAGAGTGAAGCCACGAAAGACGCAGCGCGATATAGCGAGGGATTACTGTAAACATATTTTGCTGCATTTCATCTTAAAAATGATATCGTCATCATATGGATATACACGCTTTATAAAGTGGCTCAGGTTGTGCAATATTATAACTGTATCGCAAGTTTACAGTGAGGTAATTGTACTTGTAAGTACAAACAGTTCTACAAGGAGCACTTGATGGACTGATTGAGTGTGTTTAGAGTTCTTGGGATGAAACTGTTTCTGAACTGTGAGGTCAGTACAGGAAAGGCTCTGAAGCGTTTGTCATATGAGAGCAGTTCAATAGACAGCATGGCTGAGGCAACGTGTGCTTGATGCTGTATACCGATAATTCTCTTTCCAATCAGCAGCTGTACAGCTGTGATTCACACTCAGATACAGTGATATAAATACTCCGAGTGGTGCAGTGAGAGTAATATGGAAAAAGATGATCCGATGTGGCAACACCTAACGGGAGCAGCTGAAAGAAGAAGAAGGTGCAGTGAGAGTAACAACGCTAAGGCAGTTATGGTATTTGGAATAGTTTGACCATTCTGTGGACCATTATATTGTTACAGGTTAATTACAATCAGATGCATTAAACTAATAAACAATATGCGGTTAATTTCAGGGTATTTATAAAGCCACGTCAGGTATGTGGATCTAAAAAAGAAAGAATAACCACACAGGAACAGTAGCACTGCTTTGACGCTGGGTGCCGCCAGTCTGCAAAACCGAGCAAAGAACTTGCGTACGACAGGGTATGTGCTACTGTGGAAATGTGCGTGGCTTTACGCCAAGTTTAGGTTTTATACATCGCGATTTGAACATGGAAACGTTTTTACGCAACATTTTTATGCATACGCACCATTTATACATGAGACCCCAGATGTTTTTAAATGAATGCGTTCTGGCAGAAAAGTAGCATACCAGCAAGAGATTCCTTAAATATATAATGTATTAGATAAAATACATTAAAATCACGACTTCTATAAAGTGTGGATTTTAGTATTGCTAATTACTATTAAGTCCAGTGAGCAAGTTTTCTATCTCCACTTTACTTAGGCTCAGATAACATACTGTACATTTTAACCTTACTTTGTATATGTAAAGTGACGTAATAACTGTGCTGGTGTGGGTGCTGAAAATTTCCTGGTAAGTCAGATAGCTGGCCGTGGAATCATAGGAGAAGAAGTTAAAGGGTGGTAAGTTAAGACAAAAGGTTGAGAATCCCGGATCTAACTGATCATATGCTGTCACATTTTAATTTCTTTTTTTGTTTTTTCTAATTATCAATATTAGTGTAAGAAACTGAAATTAATATCTTAATGTTAAAAGCTCACTGACTAAAAATACTGTAGGGAGCAAGGACAGACATACACATTGATATCTGGTAAATAACTGATGTTTTTATTAAATAATAATCAATTGCAGCACCATCCACTAATCTACCAAATGAAAATGTTATTTTTCCACTTTTACAGGCCATGGGGAATGCATCACATAACAATAAATATAAACAGAGTAAAAAAAACACAGCTTCCCTTGTGCTGTTTCCTCTTAACACAAACTGCCAGTACCACACTCTTTAACATGACCATGACCAAGAAAATTTGTAACTTCATTGTGAGGCTCCTATTTATCCCTTTTCCTGAAAATATTCATCCCCTTTCTTGAATCCTTTCTTGAGATTTGTCAAAGGTTGTGTTTACTTTCAATGCTGGATAATTACTGCCACTCAAACATCAGTATGAAGGACTCAGAGACAGCTATCTCCACACCTTGTCTGTGAAAAGTTCAATAAGACAACTTTTTCAGTACTTATTACAATATCATTAGGCATTTTGATTCCTTACTTGCACTCAGAACTGCCAGACAAACTCACTCTAACCTGGTGGATATGTATTGTAGCAGTTAAGGCTTTTGTCCACCTCTTGAACCCTCAGGTACCACTCTGAACACCCGATGAATATATAAATATTCTTTATTTTATTATTTAACAGTGCACCAAGCACCCATTCCACCACACTATTCATAAACACTAATCACTCTCTCAAAACCAATACCTCCTCGCCCAGACACTTCGCCACCCTACCTCCCAGCTCAGCTCAGTGTTCTGGGCTTCCCACAATCCTTTTATAGCCCCTGACCCGGAAGTGGTTCCCGGCCAAACCCACAAGTCCGTTTTCCTTCCGGGTCAGGGCAAACAGTCCTCTTCTTCATCCCGGAAGCACGTCGCTTCCTCCGGTCACGTGACTGTGACGCACTCCCGGGTTATAGGGCATGCAAGAGCCCACTAGCCCCCCTACAGCGACTCCCGGTGGCCCCCAAGGTATCCAGCAGGGCTGTGTGTATAAACTACAGAGTCCATGAGGCCCTGCTGGAACTCGGGGCACCATCATGCTGTCTGGAGGGCTCCTCCTAGCGGCCTGGGGGTGGAGACCGGAGTCCATAGCCGGTCGTCCATCACAGTCCCTCCCCCTTAGCAACGACCAGTGGGGCGGAGCGTTGATTCCCGCGAGGGACGTCTTCCTCCAGGAGAACGCTTTATCCAGACCGTGGTTCTGTTGTCGAGATCCCCCAGCGAACCTTGGGGGAACGGTGTATCTGCTATCCCACCGCTCCCCTGTCCTCCGGGGACAACTTCTCCACACGTGGCCCGGTTGCCGGCAGTTGTAACACCGCCGACGTCCTCCTGGTGTCCTCTCTTCCCGAGACCTGAAACACCTCGGGAATTCAGTCAGCTCCACCCTGTACTCCGCCAAGGAGGGGTTAACGGCCGCTTTGCTGCTCTCCGCCCTTTTCTTTAATATGTCAGGAGACCCACGTGTTAATTCGGGGATCTCCTGCTTTCTATGGGGCTTGTGCACAGCGTGAGGCTCTCTATGGAAAAGAGAGAGCCTCTTTGCTCTTTGCACACCCGTTGTCCTATACAAACTCGGAGGCGGCGTCATTAGTACCGTATCGCTCCGGGTAACAGCACTATTCAGCTGGCCCGGTTCGATTGGCACTTCCTCCGCCCCTCCAGTAACCAACGGCAACCCCCTTTTCACGCGGGTCGGGGCCTTAAGGTCCGCGTTGTCCCGGAGCGGCATCTGATACCGCCACCCCGGTTCTATCGGACCGTTGCCCGACCACTCCGTCATCATACCACGCTCCATTGTCGGGATCACAGTGCTTTGGCAGCCGCTACCTTTTAAACGCGGTGCCGATTCACACTGCGTCCCCTTATTATATACGGTACAGACAGCACCTACCTGCACCGCCGCATTAATCGAGGCCGGGGCTTCATGGCCTAAGCGCCGAAGGTATTCTTCCAGTCTTATCAACGGCGCTTTGACTGTGGCTCCCAGCTCCTCCAGACGTTTCCTCAAGTCCTCGATCCCCTGAAAGAAACTCATTACGGGCTCGAGTACCTCTTTGAGATCCCGTACCATATATTCAGTTAATTCGGCCGGAGGTATGTACATTTCCTTATTTTGGTCACCTGCCGACCGGGAACCAATGAGCACATCCACTCCTGGCACGTGCTCTGCTGGGCTTCGCAAGGGCTCCTGGGAGTTGGAGTCTTCTGAGGGACGGGTGGCTGCAACAAGCCGACTGAGGTCTGCCTTTTTTACTTTGACAGCAGATCCTTCAGTCACATCCCGCCCCTCTTTACATTTATATAAAGTTGGCGCTGCTTCACTCGCCGCCCCCTTCCCCTTCAGGGAGCGCAGACGCGTTGGGGAATTATTTACCTCACCGACGGCTCCAAACTGACCTTCTTCCTGGTCGCCGTCGCGCGTGGTCACGTGGACATCGTCAGCCAATGGGCTTCCTTTCTGCGGACGCCTAGACTGGCTTGCTTTCTTTTCCTCGCGGCCATTTTGTCTAGGTGTGAGGCGGGCGTGCTCTTTGTCCGCTCCGTGCAGACAGGCCTCTGCAAAACAAGAAGAAAATACTCCTGGCGTTTTGGGCATTTTTCCAGCACATACCTCGGAACGTAGGCGATCTCGCTCCAACTCCCTGTAGTAATCTTCGGGTGTTGCCATCCGGCAACGTTCCGACTGCCGCCCTGCTCGGGTTTGCGTGGCCTTAAGCTGCTCCCGATCTTCCTCACTGCCCGTCAGGTAAGCCCACAGCGTCTCCACCGGATCTGGGACAGAAGTCTTCTGGGCAATTCCAGCCTTCTTCCCAGTTTTCTTCCCCATACTGGTCTGTTGTAGAGGTTGGCTTACAGCTGCAGCGCTCTTGTTCGCGGGTGGGGTTTTCACCTCCGCGGTTTCACGAAGGACCTTTGTAGGGTTCTCTGCCACAACGAATTTTATATTACATGCAGATCCTCTGCCACCGGACGGCCAGAGAATCCTACCGACTACGCCAGTGTAGCAGTTAAGGCTTTTGTCCACCTCTTGAACCCTCAGGTACCACTCTGAACACCCGATGAATATATAAATATTCTTTATTTTATTATTTAACAGTGCACCAAGCACCCTTTCCACCACACTATTCATAAACACTAATCACTCTCTCAAAACCAATACCTCCTCGCCCAGACACTTCGCCACCCTACCTCCCAGCTCAGCTCAGTGTTCTGGGCTTCCCACAATCCTTTTATAGCCCCTGACCCGGAAGTGGTTCCCGGCCAAACCCACAAGTCCATTTTCCTTCCGGGTCAGGGCAAACAGTCCTCTTCTTCATCCCGGGAGCACGTCGCTTCCTCCGGTCACGTGACTGTGACGCACTCCCGGGTTATAGGGCACGCAAGAGCCCACTAGCCCCCCTACAGTGACTCCCGGTGGCCCCCAAGGTATCCAGCAGGGCTGTGTGTATAAACTACAGAGTCCATGAGGCCCTGCTGGAACTCGGGGCACCATCATGCTGTCCAGAGGGCTCCTCCTAGCGGCCTGGGGGTGGAGACCGGAGTCCATAGCCGGTCGTCCATCACAGTATATATACTGCTAAAAAAATAAAAGGAACACTTTTTAATCAGGGTATAGCATCAAGTCAATGAAACATCTGGGATATTGATCTGGTCAGTTAAGCAGTAGAGGGGGTTGTTAATCAGTTTCAGCTGCTTTGGTGTTAATGAAAGTAACAATAGGTGCACTAGAGGAGCAACAATGAGATGACCCCCCAAAATAGGAATGGTTTAACAGGTGGAGGCCACTGACATTTTTCCCTCCTCATCTTTTCTGACTGTTTTTTCACTAGTTTTGCATTTTGCTACAGTCAGTGTCACTACTGGTAACATGAGGCTATACCTGGACCCTACAGAGGTTGCACAGGTAGTTCAACTTCTCCAGTATGGCACATCAATACATGCCATTGCCAGAAGGTTTGTTGTGTCTCTCAGCCCAGTCTCAAGGGCATGGAGGAGATTCCAGGAGACAGGCAGTTACTCAAGGAGAGCCGGACAATGCCGTAGAAGGTCCTTAACCCATCAGCAGGACCAGTATCTGATCCTTTGGGCAAGGAGGAACAGGATGAGCACTGCCAGAGCCCTACAAAATGACATCCATCAGGCCACTGGGGTGAATGTCTGACCAAACAATCAGAAACAGACTTCATGAGGGTGGCTTGAGGGCCCGACATCCTCTAGTGTGCCCTGTGCTCACTGCCTGGCACCGTGGAGCTCGATTGGCATTTGCCATAGAATACCAGAATTGGCAGGTCCACCCTGAACACATGTGACAGATGTGAAAGGGTCTGGAGAAGCTGTGGATAACGTTATGCTGCCTGTAACATCATTCAGCATGACTGGTTTGGTGGTGGGTCAGTGATAGTCTGGGAAGGTATATCCATGGAGAGACACACAGACCTCTACAGGCTAGACAATGGCACCTTGACTGCCATTAGGTATTGGGATGAAATCCTTGGACCCATTGTCAGACCCTATGGTGGTGCAGTGGGTCCTGGGTTTCTCCTGGTGCACGACAATGCCCGGCCTCATGTGGCGAGAGTATGCAGGCAGTTCCTGGAGGATGGAGAAATTGATACTATTGACTGTCCCCCACAATCGCCTGATCTAAATCCAATAGAACGCCTCTAGGACATTATGTTTTGGACCATCTGACGCTTCCAGGTTGCACCTCAGACTGTCCAGGAGCTCAGTGGTGCCCTGGTCCAGATCTGGGAGGAGATCCAAAAGGACACCATCCGTTGTCTCATTAGGAGCATGCCCCGAAATTATCAGGCATGCATACAAGCACGCGGGGGCCATACAAACTACTGAGTACGATTTTGAGTTGCTGCAATGAAAGTTTGGCAAAATGGACTAGCCTGCAGCATCATTTTTTCACTTTGATTTTTGGGGTGTCTTTGAATTCAGCCCTCTGTAGGTTGATCATTTTCATTTCCATCAAACGATGTGGCATCCTTTCATTCCTAACACATTACCCAGTCCATATCAGTATAGATATCCAGCATGATTTTTTCCAATTGACATCTGATGGATTTTCAAAGTGTTCCTTTAATTTGTTTGAGAAGTTATATATATATACTTTTAAAGCTATTATGCTGTAAACATTTATCCAATGATATTTGGAAGTTTGTCTCTTGAGAAAGCAAAAAAAAATTGAAAAACTAAACATTGTCTAGCTTGTCATTGTATATGTATATTCAACCTGCGATGAACTGGTGTTCTGTTCAGGGTTTGTTCCTGCTTTGTGCCGTATGTTGGCTGGGATAGGCCTGTTCAGGACTAAGCAGGTTAGAAAATGACTGTTTTATATTTTATTATTATTCACTTTATTTCAGAACAGTGAGGGTTAGTTTCAAGTGAGTAGGAAAAGTAACAGGATGGTTTTTGGCAGAAGACACAATCTTCATGCTAGACTTTTGTTAACTGGATTGAGGAGATGTGTAGTACATGTTCAGGATCGCATGTTGATTAGCTGATCACATTTTGAAAACAGATCCACAGTGCATGTCTTCAGTACATATTCCTACTCTGTCTAGAAGCTAAGATGCTTGCTCAGGTTTGCCTGCAAATAACCCCTCAGTCTTAGATTTAAAATCAAGGAACTTATTAAATAAGGCAGCTGGCCAGTGCTATGGAAATTTAATAAAAAAAAACAAAAGATAGATTTGAGTTTTCAAAAGATTACTTGAACAAAAATGCCTGTTACTGTAGCCAGGCTCCATACTATGTTGAATATGTTGTGTAATTGTCTAAAATAGCCTCTTTATTGATTTAGTTGGTTATATATTGTGACATGTCAGCCAGATGCAAGTGGATGCACTGCTGCTCATTGTCGTTCCCAACTATGTACACAGGTGATGTTAGTGACTAGACTAAAGGGACTGGTTTGCCACAATGTCCTTGGTCCTAAATAGGAGGCTGTGGCAAATGACAGGTGTACAGAAATAAAGAAATAAAAAGAAGGAATGAGAGAGTAGGATACAAAGGAGTTAGGAAAGGCACAAGAGTAGGTCAGAGGTGTCCATATTTTTTATTATATTTTCATCCCATATGGCCATGAGAACATTACATGCAGAAAGCTAAATATCTAGGTTGTTTCTTTCCTTCAAGTACTTGTCAAGGTATCTTTGCGGACTATAATAATCTGGGTGCACTATACTGATTAATGTAACCATCCAAAAATGGATTTCAACATATATTACATGGGTGTGAGACATGTCTGTATTATTCACAGGCAGTCCAAACTATTCTATTGTTTTGTCATGGAAGGGTTTTACAGTGAACCTATTCTCACTCTGTAGACCTGAGAATCTCCAAATCATTGACTTTTCCTCTGTGAAGTCACACTTACCTGCCTGTTGGCTTCTCCACTTGTGGCCAATGTTAGTATGAGCTAGGGTTGACTGCATCTATGGTTAAAATATTTCCTCTCTTCCCATATTTCTAGATTATAGGCAGTTTGTTAGAAAGAGTTCAAGACGAAGCAGAGAAGCATGTTGAAATGTTCCTGCCAAAAGCAAAAGCAAAGCAAACAGATGTGACAATTCATAACAGTACAACATGGGTGGATGGCAGCTCTTCTTGCTGAAAGTCTAGGCACACAATATGGCTCTTTCAATCTTACATTGCATTTCTAAACTGATAGGTCTTTCATTTGACATGGTACCTGGATGGACACAATGGAAGATAAAAGGTGGAGGAGACCAGCTGCTGCACCTACCCCATATTTATTGTTGTAATTTGTATTACTATTTTCTGCATTTTTTATTAGTTTTTCTAGCTTCTGCTGGGCACCAACACTTTGTTGCTGTATGTTGTGTGATTATGTTATGTCACAGCAGTCATCTATATAAGTTAAAGATCATGTTTCAAGTGGTGTTCAAACTTTATCTTAATAAAGAAACAACACCTCAACATAATACTATTCTAGACCAATCTGTTAAGAAAAACAGAATCAAAGCAAATTTGGGCTTAAACATGGTTTTGTGACCTGTGGCAGGTGGCCAGGTGTGGCCCTCAATCAGCCGCCTATATAACGAGCCGCCACCCTACAATCAAGGCTGGAGTCGGGTGAGGAGGTGGACGAGGTCAGAGGAGGCGGCAAGGAGAGGCCCTGAGTGTGTGTGTAGTGAAGAGACGGCTTGGAGGAGAAGCCAGGACTTTGGGAGACTGTTGGGGTTTGTTGGTGGCAGTGCACTTAGTGACTTGTGTATAATAATAGTGTAAATAAACGTGTGGTGATGGACTGCAACGTGTCTGCCTGTCTGTGTCCGGGCTGTTCCCATTCACGGTGGCGTAGTCGGCAGGATGCTGCACCTGGCACAAGGTGCGGACCAGCATTCAAAAAATTGTCTGTGGAAGGCCCGGCACAGCAGGCGAGCTCACCCACGTGCCGCAGGGGCGGCGTGCACCGAACCCCGCAGGGGAATACAGTGTCGCAGACCGTTAGCGGTCCGGTGTCGGACTTTGTGTTTCAGGGGTGGCTCACAGACGCGGCAGCAACAAGAGGCGCTGCTGGGAACGAGCTGCTGCAGCTGGGGAAGCCGCAGCAGCAGTGGAGCTGCCCGGAGAGACGCTCTCCTGAGAGAGAGGAGAGCGAGATGGCCGCCAGGAAGTCCCTCCTCGTTACAGGCACGGGATTGGACAGCGTGTCCTGTTCTCTCGCCAGTGAGTGGTCGGAGGCGAGAGCAGGAAATGTCCGTCCCGTGCTCCACAGAAACCCGAGTGGGCCACAGGGAAGCGCCCACAGAGAGCAGTCGGTGAGTGGAACTACTCACAAGGTAAGCCCACCACCGGCTGCTTCTCTCTCTTTGGCGGTGATATTGCAGGAGCTGCAAAAACAGCTGTGCCTTGTGCTGTCGCCGCCGGCCGAGCGATGTGCCCTCCGGGCAGAGACGCTGGACTCAGGAGGGATGGCAGTGGCGTCGGATCGAGAGCCACTGGCAGAAGAGGATCGGTGCACTGCAGGAGCTCCTGGACGGAGAGGCACAGCGGGGAAGGTAAGGGAGACCGACCCCGTTAAGCTCCGGACGCCAGCGAGGCTGGGTCTGCCCTCTTACAATGGGCAGATCCGAACCGCTGTGGCGTCACAAAGTAAACGGAGGAAGCGGCTTGGGGAAGCCAGTTCCTCCGATAAGCGAGGACATGCTGCTGGGTGCGCGTGTCCCGCAAAGGGCCGTCCTCTGCTGAGGCAGAGGAGAATCCCGCAGCTGGAGAGGTGGAAACAGAGCGTGATCCCACTGGTGATTCCGTGGCAGGGAGCACGGACTGCTCGGGCTGGGAAGCCGGAAAAGGGAGCATCGGGGCGTCGATCGGGGCCGAGAGCGTTGGCCCAGCTGAGGACGAGCCGAGGGGCTGCGTCAGGGCAACGCCTCCGCCCTTGTTTTTCTTTTGTATTGACAGGATCGGGCCCTAGGCTACAGTGTGTCGGCTTGCCGCCGAGGGGTTCCCGTCCTCCCGGAATGGTTCGCTGGTCCCAGGAGGTCTCAGCTAGCGGGGGAGTCATGTGGCAGGTGGCCGGGTGCGGCCCTCAATCAGCCACCTATATAACGAGCTGCCGCCCTACAATCAAGGCTGGAGTCGGGTGAGGAGGTGGACGAGGTCAGAGGGGGCGGCAAGGAGAGGCCCTGAGTGTGTGTGTAGTGAAGAGACGGCTTGGAGGAGAAGCCAGGACTTTGGGAGACTGTTGGGGTTTGTTGGTGGCGGTGTACTTAGTGACTTGTGTATAATAATAGTGTAAATAAATGTGTGGTGATGGACTGCAATGTGTCTGCCTGTCTGTGTCCGGGCTGTTCCCTTTCACAGACCTTAAGTTCTGCTTTGCCCTTCCAGTGTAACAGCCCATGCTTGTCTGAATGCTCTCTGAACTTGCCCTTAAAAGTACTTTACCTTAATCAGTAAAAACATCTCAGAATTAGTTTTATTATTTTGGACTGATTCTGAGTTGACAAAGAGGTGTTATGGAAGCAGTGTTCAAAATTAGGAAGAGTGCAGCAGAGTAGATGTCAGTTGTTAGTATAAAACAAATTCTTTAACAACAACAAGAGGGCACAGAGTGAAGATATACCACTAAAGGACGAATTTCAGGTAGATATTAGTAAATGTTTCTTCACACAGAACTTGCACCCAATATATGAAGAACATGCTTTGTCCCCCAGCAAGAGAAGTTCCATTAACAACAAGAATGCTCTTTTACTTGGGAAAAGGCTAAAATAAAAAACCATGGAAGCCTTGACTCTGAGATCCTTAGGACAGGTAATTGTTATACAGAGATTTTTATGCTTGCTTTTTGTCTTGCTATTATCTGGGACAAAATTGTTTAACAATATTATTCTATTAGAATTACATTCCTTTTGAAAAGTAAGGTGTTAAGAGTGGTTAACGATGCTGCCTCATTGATCAACTTTCCTGGGTTAGAATCCTGGTAAGAGTCTGTGTAAAGTTTACACATTCATTCCATGTCTCGGAGAATTTGTCTCTGCCTACTTTGGTCTTCATACCACATGTTAGGTTAATTGGAATTTCTAAATTGGCCCTTTGTGGTTGTGTGCACAAGTGGGTACAGTGATGTGCCCAACCCCTTGCAAGGTTGGTTCTCTCTTGTACCCAACACTACTGAGAAAAGGGTAGAAGCCATCTGGAACTCTAATTTGAATTAGGTGGGATTTAGAATTTTAGTTATTGTTCATTTTCAATTTATTTAACTTTTTTAATTTAAAAAACAGCTTTATGTTTTTTTAAACTGAAACCCCCTTAATTATTGGTTTGTTTGAGCAAATTTTAAAAATACAGTTGAATGTTTAACTAATCACTGCATACCTAGTAATGAACTTGCTTTTATTGCTCTCTGGTACTATACAGTATATACTATTAATAATATATAATATGTATTATAAACGGTGGCACAGTGGGTAGCGCTGCTGCCTCGCAGTTAGGAGACCCAGGTTCGCTTCCCGGGTCCTCCCCGCGTGGAGTTTGCATGTTCTCCCCGTGTCTGCGTGGGTTTCCTCCGGGCGCTCCGGTTTCCTCCCACAGTCCAAAGACATGCAGGTTAGGTGGATTGGTGATTCTAAATTGTCCCTAGTGTGTGCTTGGTGTGTGGGTGTGTTTGTGTGTGTCCTGTGGTGGGTTGGCACCCTGCCCGGGATTGGTTCATGCCTTGTGCCCTGTGTTGGCTGGGATTGGCTCCAGCAGACCCCCTTGACCCTGTGTTCGGATTCAGCGGGTTGGAAAATGGATGGATGGATGGATGGATGGATGGATGTATTATAAACACAGAATGAACAATTGGAATATTAATAAATTCTTCACATATTCATGGATATTTATTCGGCTTCAGAGTAATGTCTTTAAGATTGAGAGGCCTTGTCGAAGTTTTTTGGAACACATTTGTCATTCTGCTCTTGAGCTGTTTGCTTAGAATTCTGTTAGTCATGCATTTTTGGCCTTTGAGGAGACTCAACCCCTCTCCTCCCCAAGCAGCAAACTTGTGAAGATGTGGCCATGAATGCCAAGAAATTACAGTTCTAGATCACTTCTAAATGTCTCCCAAGCAGGTGCAGGTTGCCAGGTATCCTTCTTTGGTTGTCCCATCTAAGAGGCTAAATATGGGTGCTTGAATGAAACAATATCAAAGCTTGAGGCATTTTCACTTTATTCCACGCTTGTCCAGATGTTAGTCACACCTGGACAAGGAACAGGCTTTAACTATATACCAGAAAATCTCTCCTCAGTAGCATAAACAGCACAGATAAATGCACTGAGTGATTTACTTGTTTCTCTTTTGTGTGTGGAATAATTAAAATAATATTTATGAAGAAATATTTATATATAATACGCTACCGTGGCTGTTCGTTTGTCTGTCCAGGATTTTAAATCACCTGTGGCTCGTAAACCGTTTGACCTATTGACCTGAAATTTGGTATATATATAGGCCTACTTGATGACCTCTACTATCCGTTTTCGGTGTGATGATTGACCTCCAAGGTTATTCCTCTTTTTATTTTTATTTTATTGTAGAATCAACTCTCGGCAGCAGCCAGCAGGGCAGCTGTGTGGAGCATTCGTACAGGCTCCGTTCTCATTCCCTACCACCTTCGCCATCACTTCCCCTACCTCTTCATATATTTAATCACTCTAGAGGCAGATTGAAGACTTATGCCAGCTTAAGTGAAAAATTAAAGAAAACATACTAAGTAATTATATTTATATTCACTTCTGTGAATTTCCCCTTGGGATTAATAAAGTATCTATCTATCTATCTATCTATCTATCTATCTATCTATCTATCTATCTATCTATCTATCTATCTATCTATCTATCTATCTATCTATCTATCTATCTATCTATCTATCTATCTATCTATCTATCTATCTAATTGCACCACAAACACTGACTTAATCAGGTTTAACTTGAAAAGATGCTGACAAAAGAAGAGAAGAAACAGGCCGCTAGGGTGGATAAAAGAAGAGCTGCTCAGGAAGCAGCAAGCGCATCACCCTCTGAGCAAACAAATGCTAAACGTACGGAGAAAGAGTATGAAAACTATGAATGCTCAAGTGAAGTGTATTCACTGCATGTTATCGTGCAGCGCACCGTTACTAGTGTTTAATTTTACAATGTTTAAATATTGTGTTTAATTTACTTATCCCATGACTATGAAGAGGTAATCTGTTGGAATAGTTTTGCATTTAAACAGTACGTGTTTAATGTGGATGTATTGTAGGATACTGGAGTGTGAATTCTTAGTCAGTTGTTGTATCCTTCCCAGCACCATTATGAGCAGTCAATGCAATGTCTTACTAAGTCTGCATTTGCTATAGTAGATGAGGTACAGTACTGCTTTCCTAGCATTTAAAGGCAGAAACAGCAGGTAACTGTACAATGTATGGATTTTCTGAGAGATGCCATTTTCTGACTCAATTCAAATTCACGTTCTCTTTAATTAAGGTTCATGTTGAAGTTTTTTGTTAGCGTATGTGTTATCTATTAGAGTTCAGTAGCTCTTGAGTACAAGTAAAGAGCATCCTAAAAAATTAGTTTGCAAAATGTGAGATCAACACTGTGGTGATATAGACAAAGAAAGCCAATTGCTCTGAATTTCTACGGCACTTTCCTAGGAATACCAGCATAGGCATGTTTGGGATAATAATAATAACAATAATAATAGTAATAATAATAATAAATAACACATTAAAGGTTTACTGTGACTTACTTTTTCTCAACAATATAATGGCTTATACAGTATTGGCTTACTGTACTGTATTCCTTTTGTATGATTTTCATCATTTTAATTATGTAACCAGCTGACATTACTGTTTTATTTTAAAATAAATGTTCTGTGAACACTCTGAAGTAGACCTAAACAACTGAGTGTGGCTTTAAGCATGTGTTATGATAGGCAGGCACCCATTCAGAGATGAAAACTGGTTTGTGCTCCATGTTACTGACATAGGCTCCAGGTCCTTGACACCCTGAATATGACTAAGCACGCTTCAAAAAGGATGGATAATAATAACGATGATAACAATGATACACAACTGGCACAATAATAATAAGAAGAAGACTGGGCCACTGGTATATTGGATATTTGCAAAATTTTCATGTAGGTGCAAATATGTAATACCCTGTGCATATGCCCATTTAACAACAATACTGATAATAAACAGTTAAACAAGGTGAAAGTACTTGTTTATATTCTGTTGAAAACATTTGAATAAATAGGTAAAATTAACATAATGCAGCTGAAGTGTAGCCAGTTCTGATAGTATTTTCATGATGTAGATTGTGTCTTGTTGGTTGGCTAGTCATAGGGTAAGCTATAATTATTTAACAGTTTAAATGACTACAAAGCCAGCAGAGTTGCTGATGCATGAAAAGATGATGGCTCATCAGTTCATTAATGTATCACTTTTACTGGACTGGGTGAAGCCTGTTTTGCAATTCAGACTGTTGCCATGGTGAAAATAAGACAGGATGCATGCAGTGCCCTGGGAACAATCCCTTACTGAACTTTTGTATCCTAGACTTGTAGGCCGTTCTTGTTTCACAAGGCCCAGCAGGAGCCTGAAGGACAGGAAAAAGCTCTGACGCTGCGGGTCGCTAGAGGGTGACACATCTTGCTGAGCTTGAAGATAACAGCTGTCAATCATGAAATCATTAGTGTTGAAAGAGAAGCAATGAAGCTTGTGGTGTGCCCATGTTTATATGAAAAAAAAGAAAGAAGGAATGAAGGTTGGCCACCAACCAAATTGGCTTGATTAGGGAGTTGGAATCAGTGTGACATGTAATCAGAATTTTAATGACAATTCTCTTTTCACTTCAGGTCTTTCAGTGTTCTCAGTGAGCTGTCATCTGGAAGAAATTATCTAGGTTTTTCTTTGGAATAAAGTCAACTTTCCAGTGATAATTTGTGGAAGCTGAACAAGCTATGTAAATTACTCAAGACAGATGGGCCCCAACCAGTACAGTACTACATACTGATTTTTGTAGTATATACCAAACATATTCCATTTCAACAAAGACTATTGTATTTTAGGCAAAATTAAAAACTGTAGATAATCAGCTCCATAATAACTCCAAATTAAAATCTTTCTATAAACATGCTTCACAGCAATATTTTAATTTTACCGCATCAATGTGGACATTTATTGTTTAATTGATTATTATACTAGAAGGAAAATAATTTGATTCCACTTGAGGACATACAGTATGTATATGCTTTTGTTAAATGTTGGGAAGTAATGCTCTGAACATAAAATGTTTGTTTATGTTTTGTGTTTGTATTATAGACATATCACAGTTTTAAACCTGATGTTCTCATGTCTTATTTTAGCCTGCCCAGGTTTATTTTTTTTCTTTCAACTGTCTTGCTGTTCATGTTACTTTATTAATAACACTAGCTATGTTACCTGTTAATAGAATGCATTTTAAAATATTTGATATCTCTTACCCTAAGTGTACCTTCAGCACCCTTCCTCTGTTTCCTTATGTGTCCAAACCTCTCTAGATCAGTTCTGCTTCTGTTGAGCAAGCTCTTGTAATGCCTCCTACTCAGACTCTGTCATTTTGAGGCATCTCGCTAGCCTCCTGTATGCTTTCGTACTTCCTGTCTTTGAAAGTGACTCTCAGCATGACTCTTATGCCATTTCTCTTTATTATTTTTAAATGACTGAAGTTAAGTTAAATTATACTGAATATCTTGATGTTGAATAAATGTTGTTCATTGGACTCTGCTGAATGGTGGCCTAGTCGAGCAGCACTACCACTGGGAACAGGCAAGGTGATGGAGAGCCATCACAAACTCTAGTTCATCAATAGATGCTCCCTTATTTTGACAGTGTGGTGCATTTCTTGGTAGGCATTGATCAGCTTTAGTCACTGCCAAGTGTTCCGGCCCAACTGTAGACACTCTATGAAATCAGAACTTTTTTTTTTTTGTCAAAAACAGAGATGCATCTAATGACATCCAGCATGAAGTACAGAATCGCCTCAACATAACATGAAAAAATGTAGTACTACCGCATGATATACAACCGATATTACCAACCATACTGATCAAGAGGTGCCAACACAGATTCTATTAATGAAGGCAATATCACTTTGTTCTTGTACAGGTTTGCACCACAATGGAAAAATGAAAAATACTAAGGTAATACAAAAAATATAAAAAATTAATTTAATTTAAAAATGTAGCCAAAGTTTGAAGTTTCTTAGAACCAAATTTACATTTTAATGGGTGTACTCAGGCCTAGAGAACACAAGTATACAGAAGATCAATGGCAAAATAATTGGGAATGAAGTAATATATACAGTAAGTTTACTGGATTCCACGATTTACAAATACTAAGACAATCTGGCATTAACATAGTAAGTGGCTCTTTCCTAACATATCTGGATTAAGCTCTAAATTGTGTTAGGATGACTTTAAACCAATGTTTGCATGTATCTAATTGTATTCTCTAACATGTGATGATTTGTATACTGGATGCGTAAAGTGTCTCCTTTCTCCTCGCGATCTCCTTTCTCTTTCTCTCTCCTCGGTCCCCTTCTTTTTCGTTACTCTTGTTTAAATAACAAATGTCCTGGATGTACTGTTGTGGAAACAGGAAATTCCAGTCTCGGGGTCTTGGTCTCCCCACATCATCCTTCCCTGTTTGTTTTCCGGGGACAACATTTACTTACACACACACACTCAATAGTAAACGGAACAATATAAACAAAATATTACTCGGCACAAACATAAAAAAATGCCTACTATTATGTAGCCCCGCTACAACAGACAAATTCAAGCTGAGCACAAATATAAATTTCAGTTTGACAGTATTTTGGAGGAATTTGGAGAAACATGAAATTAACTTTTATCGAAATTAGAGTATTTAATCACTTAATGATTCTGACACATTGCATTAGTTCATTTGAGCTCAAAATGTTTATTTGATGGTTTTTGTTTATACTCAGAATCCAATGCATCTCATAATATAAGTGGAAATCACTAAAATAGGTGACTGCAATAAAACAGTATGTGACAAAAAAATGCAAAAATCTAAATGAGATTTTTGTGATCAATAGGCCAAAATCCATGAGATACACCCAATGATGTTGTGGAAGCAAAAGTTTTCATTCTCTAATGAAATATATTTTATCTTTCGCATCACACAGAAAAAAGAGTATACTAAAATGAATGATAACGTTGTTCCAGGGATTATAAAAAGGTCATTGTATTTAACAAAATATTGTGACATTTGAGTCACTGTCTTGCACCCAAGATAAGACACAGAGTCTAAAGGCTTCAAGAAAACCCACTTTATTCCAATCAAAATGGGAACTGTCAGGGTATTTATTCCAATGGGACCTGCCACTTCAATACACACAGACACAGCAAACAAGCAGTGATGGGGCCAGGTCAGTGGTCGGGTTATAATGTTCCCCGCATCATCCATCGGGTGACAGACGGGAGGCCGGGGAGGCTGTGAACTTGCAGTTGTTTCAATGGTGCTGCGAACCTGCGGATGCAACGGACAGGCAACCATTCGCAGACGTGTCATTCACATTTTGGTCTACAGCACCATTGGGAAGGGTCTCAAAAGAGCTAAAAAATCTCACAATATAAATATATATTTAAATTAATGTAAAATTTTTACGTAATATATGAAATTTTTTTACCTAGAACAATGTCATTTCTAATTTACAGTACAGGCAAATCAGAGATGATGTGGGGACAATTAGCGTGTCAATTATAGCATTAGCTGCAGTTGTAGAAATCTTGCACACAGATGCAGTATGTATGATGCAAACTGGATTCAAACCTGAGGCCTGATAGTACATACTATTAAATAAAACTCATGACTTAGGCTAACTCTATGAAAAACAGAAGTCAGAAAACAGCAATACTGAGAATTTCCATATTTTCAGTAACATGTGGAAAATTGATCAGAAGAGCTTTGATATGCTGAACTAAAAAAAGATTCTGAAAATCTTTTGGAAAAAAAGAGAATTGGGAAACTTATGGAGAGGATGGGTGTAGAAAATTTTATTGTAGAGCTCAAGGGAAAGCAGATCAGATTTATGGGACATGTGGTAAAGATGCTTACTGAGAAAACTGAAATAAATGGGAATGAGAAAGAGGAAAGAAGAGTTCAGAAAAGAACAGTTGCTAACACAATGTTTAATGAGCAAAGAATGAACTAACACAAAAAAAGGACTGCAGATGATTACTTTTCAAATGTAAGACTAAAATAGCCTAACATAGTGAAAAAAGAGTAAAATTGTGAAAAATCTGCTTAAAACAGAGATTACTTTGTTATAAGTTTTGATTTGATTATGTACAAGAGCATTATATATTGCAGTTTATTGTCTTATTTACAACTGGATGACTTTTATAAAAGTAAATTTAAGTGACCTATACTGTATAAATGGGAAGTTTCAGAACATATATTTCTGTATGTGACACTACTGTAAGAAAGCGGAAATATTTTTTTATAAGATTCTCAGTTAACAGACTGTAAGTAGACGAGTAGTATATCCACATTCCTTGCTAAACTTTTCTCATTGTTGCTAGTAAGTGTGCTCCAGCTGGATGTGCCCCAAACCTTCACAAGTGTCATAAACACATGGCCGAACATGTCAAGAGTCAATTCCACGTAAAAGGCTTATCCGTCAAATGTATATAAAGTGATGTGATTGGCTTTCAAAAGTGCCAAATCAAGATATATGATTTTACTGTTACTAGTAGGCTTGTATATGCTTTGTGTGCACTATACTACAAATTAAAATCCCTTAAATTAGATAACAAAAGGCACATTTCATTATTGTGCCAGGAGATGTGTTTAATGCACGCTTTATCAAATTGTTTTTCATTTGAAAATGTATACTTTAGTAATTCATGTATACGCAAAACACTTTACCTTATCCTAGCAACACAAGTCATCCATACTTTCTTATAAAGTATATTACAAACTGATATTTGGCTTAAAACTCTCTACAGCATTTACATTTTGGTACATTGCCTTCTTTGCTTTATTTCTCAAGTAAAATTATATCCTAGAGCCTATACAGTTAGTTCTATAATGCTATGAAATTCTTCCATTCATTTCTGCAATAATGGAATGTATTTTTGAGCAATTGTTGTTTATTTTCATAAAGGAATAATTTGAATAACAACTGAATGTACAGCATAGTGGTAATATGGTTAGCAATACTGCCTCATAAGCACAGGTGACAAGCTTTATTCACTGACTCCAGAATTTCCTTTGAGGCGTTTGAATGCTCCTTTTCTCTATATGGGGTTTTCCTTCAGGTACACAGGTTTTCCTGCCATATTCTAAATATGTGCATTTTAGAGTAATTTGTGACATTATACTGGCTCTGCTTGATTGAATGTGAGAGTGTGTGAGTGTGGTGTATGATGGACTAGCATACCTTTAAGGATTGCTTCTCACCTTTCACCTGAAGCTGGGATATACTCTCACCCAATTTAGCCCCTTGAGTTGGACATGGCTGGTTTAAAATTGACTGAACATCTTTTTCTACTTTAGGAATTTTGAGTGCTACTGCTATTTCAAATGATCTCATTTAGCACATAAAAAACCAAATTGTACAATTGTACGAGTGTTTACATTTTTATAATTTTAACATTTATGGGGAATGCATTAATCTCTAGGAAGGATGGCATGGTAGCACAGTACTTATGTCTGCTGCTTCACTGCTCCAGGGTCCAAGGTTCAACTATCAGTTCCAGGCACTCCCTGTGCGGTTTTGCTCATTTTACATGGGAAATGGGTGGAATGACAATAATATAATTTGTTATAAATGTATTTGTAAGGAAATTTCCATAAAATAATGACTGTGATGGTCAATTCTTCCAAAATCAACTATTAACTTACTATATACGTTTTCCTTTGTTTATATTTAACTTATTTTTTTCTTTCAACCCACCTTGCAGCAGAGGTGTCATTTGTTCATATCATAAATCTACTGGAAGTGTACAATAATTTTAATATTATGACAATTTATTTTCCTAGCTGAAGTAGACAATTCTGAATTTATATGCAAAACACATGCAGTAGCCTGAAGCCACAGACCTTTGGATTCCAGAAAGTCCAATTAAAAGTCTTTAAGCATTATGTATAAAATGATCAGGATAATGGCATGAATGAAAATGCTTTCTTGTTTTAAAAACATAATGAAACATGACCTATGGGACAACTGTGTAGATTGCACAATAAACTTAAATGCATTTAGAAGTGATGAATGTTTATTGCTGTTTTTTGTTGCACTTCAGTAATCATACTGAAGACAACAAAAAAGATATAAAAATTCCACCATTCACTTTTCAGTGCTGACAGCTGTTTTAATGGCTGGAATCTCCTCAACTAGTAGCATGATAAGCACAAGCTGTAGTGATATCTAAAATATATAAAATACACAATAAAATGATAGTAAAGTAAATAAACAAATAAAACAAAAACCCAGCCTATGACATGTAAGAACAAGCAATAGGATGCAGACTAGATGGATAGACAGTGATTTTTTTTTCTTTTGAAGTGCCACCCAGGATCCACAGTAATGAGTGACAACAATGAGGTTTTCAAAGATGCTAGTGACATAGCAGGGTGCTCTCAGCAGGCTTTGGAGTTTAGGATTTGAATGGAGCATCACAGTGGTGTGTTCACTCTGTACCCTCACCACACACATGAGAGATTCACATATACAAGAAAATTAAATCTAAAAAGATAAAAGACATGCTTCCTGAAGTGGTGACATTTGCACATAAATAAATAAATAAATATATATATACACAAAGTACATGAACAGTCCTCTTTGTTTTTCAGTCAGCATATATCAGTGTATGTTTTGGCCTATATATTTTAATAATCAAATTAATAACATAAGATTTTAAACCTGTAATAATTCATAAAATACATACATTAACAATGAACTGCTACATTTTATCTTACATTATGTAAATCTAAATACAACATATTCTTCACTGTTGCTACCATAGCTAACTCCTCAAAACCCTTCCACATTTTCATTGTATTTTGCCAGTTATAACTGAGCAGCCTCATTCCTAAGCATGTTCAATTAATAAAACTATATTCCTAAATCCACAGCCCTGGTAAAGAAGGCTGGGAGATGGATGGATAGATGCTCCTGAACTCTGGTGAAGAATTGCTCACAAGAAGAGAGGGTCTGTGAAATTAACAAACTTGAATGAACAAAATGAAGATTTCTCATGTGTTTTTACAGATACAAATATACTTATTTAGTAGAAAGGCTTTCGTTGCCTACCCTTGAATCAGAGCTCAAAGCATAAATACAAAGTAAGCAATAGGCTGACTCCAATTAAGGCAGATGTCATGCATTTACAACAGGATTGTTCAGTTCTGCCCATGGTGGTCACAGTGGCAAATGGTTTTCATTGCATGTGACGTCTTAATCACAAGATAGTATATTACTATGCTCCAGGTTTAAATGGGCTTCTTGTTAGCTACATTTTGTATTTCTTTGGTCTGCAGCATCTGTTCTCTCTCCTGACAGCCCACAGTCGAAGCACATGTTCATTGTAATCAAACTTTTATAGAATAATATTTAATGAGTTCTGTAAATGTACTCAGTGGATCAATGCCCAAATAATGAAATCTGGGAACATGGGTTGTCTTATAATTTTGTTAATTAGTAGACACAATATCGTTTAACAAAACATGCTTATTTCATATAAATTATTTTTATAATAAAATTTTTGTTATTTTATTAAAATATCAGAATGTTTAATTATTAAAATATAAAATTAATGTTGTGATGACACTGATTGAGTCAAACAGAAGAAACCTTTTTGAGTGTTTTTAAAAATTACCATAATGGCATGACATTAACAGTGTCTTACTGCCCATTGTCTCAGTTAAGAGGACACCTCTAAAACAATAATCCAAACCCACCATTGTCCTGCCTTCCCTAGTTACGTCATGCCACTGTGTTTTGTTAACACACTCCTCTTTCTTCCATTCCAAACTACCAGTGTTTATCACTAATTCCTGTTACTAATTTTGTTAGGGAGGTGCCTCATGCACACATGTTCTCCTCCAGGGTCCGTCCCTGCCCTGCCTCCCATCTCCTTGTAGCTTAGGAAAGGCTATATTATTTTGTTGGTAAAATGGGTATGACTGCTAAATAATATAGACCCATAACAGTGCCATGATTTACATTAGTTTTTTAAAACATTGATTTTATTTATAGACATTATTTAAATGTTTTAAAAAATATTGTAATCCTCAATTTAAGCTATACTGGCCATCCATTTCTACAATGCCTTAGGCATTACAGTAGTAGGTGTTCTTTTTGTTACTGTTACCTTTTGACTTAATCAGGATGACTCACCATTGTGACGATTCTACTGTAGTTAGATTTTCTCAATTGATAATTTTCTTGCTTAACTTACTTTAACTTTATGTTTCTCAATGTCTTAAGGATGTACTAAAGTATACAGAAGAATACATGTTATTCAGTTGTAACCACCCCGATGCTTTTACAAAATATGAAGCCTGTCATTGTTATACCTCTTATTTAGCAGTCAAGAGTAGTATTAAATCTTACATATTTTTCTCCTTCCCTGCATTTAATACCATGTTATGTGTGAGAAAAAGGAGAATATTATGTGGTGTACTGTATAGAGTACACAATGTACTACTGTATTATTTACAAAAGCTTGTTAAAATATTATAACAAACAGATTTACAAAATAATTAAAAATAATGAAAGCAAATATGTGCTGAAGAAACATTTGATGTGCAGAGTCTTGTTGAAAAATTACTTATTTAAATCTGGTTTAACCAAAAACAGACAAACAGATGAATAAATGAATAGTCCACTCCATCCATCATCTTTCATTACAAACACTTGGAGGCATATTTACAATAAAATACTCAAAAACTAATTAAAGGGCTTCTCTAAGCCACATGAAATCCTCAAAATGTTCTGGATAAAATATTTAGAGCATTGGTTAATTTGGTCCAAAAAAAGGTTAGTACACAGTTCTGGCAAATATTAGTTTACATTCCATCTGTAGTCTTTTCTGAGAAAACCTTGCTTTTTGGGCAAATGTAAAATTGAAATAGAAACTAGAAATGTGTAAGAGCAGCTTAAATCGGGCAATGTGCAAGTTTTGCAGGATAAGTTCAGTATTTTTAAAGTTGAAGACATGTCCTCACAAAAGTGGTATACATGCATTTGAAATTCTGTTCTAAAGTTAAACACTTTATATACACTTTTTAAAAAATATCTTTTCTGCTCTGGGACTTTACAATTGAGGGTATGGGGCATGGAGGGAAAGCTTAAAAACGTACCTAATACATCCATTTTTCAAGCCAACATAGTTGTTGAGTGTTGAACTGAACTTTCCGTGTTTCTGATGCATGTTTGTAAAAACAAAAAGGATTTGGAAATGCTCATTTTATCACATATTCCAGGTAGTATTTTCCTCATGGAAAGGATATGTTTTCTGTTTGCTTGTGTGAATTCTTACATAAATACAGGAGTCAAAAATCAAAACAAAACCAAACATGAAATGCGAAG
The DNA here is from genome assembly GCF_900747795.2 of Erpetoichthys calabaricus. Taxonomy (NCBI): domain Eukaryota; kingdom Metazoa; phylum Chordata; class Cladistia; order Polypteriformes; family Polypteridae; genus Erpetoichthys; species Erpetoichthys calabaricus. The sequence goes on from NC_041396.2 coordinate 70,846,615, forward strand.
AGTTGCATGCTGAGATATCTCACACATTTGATCTTCTTTTAAAATGGGTGAATCTCAAAATAATGTTTTTTTTATTTAAAAATGGTATGTCTAAACTATTGTACAACATTTGTGCAATTACAAGACATTGATCAATACTCAACAACTGTCTTGGCTTGAAAAATTGACATATTTGATAGAAAACACAGAATGGGGAAGTAAAAACTCTGCTCTTGTAAATTACAGACAGTTTCACTTCAGAGGTATTCTTATCCTGGCTCAAAATAAATACATTCTGTAAGCCAATAAAACAAAAAAGCTAATAAAAAATCATCCAAAATGGATAAACAATGGCATTATTTAAAAAGTAAAACTGAAAAGTGCAAGAAAATTTTAAAAAAAACAAGCAAAGAAGTTCTGACTCAGGAGAATACTACTGCAAGAGATCAAAAAAATATTCAATAGATCAAAAGAGAAACTGGAAAAAATTGCTAGAGAAGCCAAAACAAACAACAAGCAATTTTTTGAGACTACTCCCAGAAGAAGAATTTAAAGAACCTTAAAGACACATGAGAAATCAATGAAAATGAGATGGGGATACAAAACAAACTGAACATATATTTCACCAAAGTATCTCTAAAGGAAGAAACAAAAGAAATGCCCTATGCAGAAGTAAAAACAATCTCTGAATTACAAGATTTTAAATCAAAAGAGTCAGATGTATTACAAGCAATTGATACAGTACGTTGGAGAATAATACAACTTCTGGATCTGATGACATTTTACCAATTGTATTGAAAGAAATTAATGATGTTATTTATAAGCCCTTATTAGGCATTTAAGCAATCACAAAGGAAAAATACTGAAGGACTGGAAAGTTGTTAATGTGACTACATTTTTCCAGAAGGAAGACATAAATGGATCCTAGTAATTATAGACCAGTAGGTCTTAACTCTGTACCATGCAAAATTATGGAAACCATAATAAGAAATAAATTACAAAGGTACCTATTTGAAAATAATATATTAAATATTCACCAGCATAGGTTTATGCAAGGATGATCTTGCAAAACACGTTTTTTTAGATACTTTTAAACAGGCAACTGAAATAGTTAAAAAAACAAGGCATATAACATAATTTACTTAGAGTTGCAAAAATTCTAAAATTCAAAAATCTGATAGGGTTCCACACCAGTATTAATTCCTTAAATGCAGAAGCTGTAGACATCAGAGGTAACCTACAAAACTGGATCTCAAGTTAGGAGACAAAGAATACAAATAAGCAGAGAGTGTAGTCATCAGTGGAGTTCCTCAGGGGGTCTATCCTTGGTCTGTTTTTTTTTCTGATTTATATTAATGTCATAGATTCTGGTATAGTTAGTAAATTTGTGAAATTTTCAGATGATGTTATAATTGAAAGAATGGCAGGCACTGAGACTGAGGAGGCAGCAAAAGAATTCAAAATCACCTGGGAAATGTTCAGAACTGGGAAAACACTTTGAAAATGCAGTTTAATGTAGAAACGCTGTCCTAGAGGAAGCAACCTCTTAAAAATATTTAGGAGTTTATGTTGACACAATGTTTTCATCATCTAAGCAATGTGCAAAAACAATTAAAAAGGCAAATAAATGTTAGGTTATATCATAAAATCTGTTGAATGCAAATCAAGGGACATTGTATTTAGGCTTAGATAGATAGATAGATAGATAGATAGATAGATAGATAGATAGATAGATAGATAGATAGATAGATAGATAGATAGATAGATAGATAGATAGATAGATAGATAGATAGATAGATAGATAGATAGATAGATAGATAGATAGATAGATAGATAGATACTTTATTAATCCCAAGGGGAAATTCACATACTCCAGCAGCAGCATACTGATACAAAAAACAGTATTAAAGTAAAGAGTAATAAAAATGCAGGTAAAAACAGAAAATAACTTTGAATAATGTTAACGTTTACCCTCCGGGTGGTATTGAAGAGTCGCATAGTGTGGGGGAGGAACGATCTCCTCAGTCTGTCAGTGGAGCAGGACAGTGACAGCAGTCTGTCGCTGAAGCTGCTCCTCTGTCTGGAGATGATACTGTTTATTGGATCCAGTGGATTCTCCATGATTGACAGCAGCCTGCTCAGTGCCCGTCACTCTGCTACAAATGTCAAACTGTCTATCTCTATGCCTACAATAGAGCCTGCCTTCCTCACCAGTTTGTCCAGGCGTGAGGCGTCCTTCTTTTTTATGCTGCCTCCCCATCACACCACCACATAGAAGAGGGCACTCGCCACAACTGTCTGATAGAACATCTGCAGCATCTTATTACAGATGTTGAAGGACGCCAGCCTTCTAAGGAAGTATAGTCAGCTCTGTCCTCTCTTGCACAGAACATCAGTATTGGCAGTCCAGTCCAATTTATCATCCAGCTGCACTTCCAGGTATTTATAGGTCTGCACCCTCTGCACACAATCACCTCTGATGATCACGGGGTCCAGGAAGGGCCTGGGTCTCCTAAAATCCACCACCAGCTCCTTGGTTTTGCTGGTGTTCAGGTGTAGCTAGTCTGAGTCGCACCATTTAACAAAGTCCTTGATGAGGTTCCTATACTCATCCTCCTGCCCACTCCTGATGCAGCCCACGATAGCAGTGTCATCAGCGAACTTTTGCATGTGGCAGGACTCCAAGTTGTATTGGAAGTTCGATGTATATAGGCTGAACAGGACTGGAGAAAGTACATCATATAGACCATTGGGACTGCATCTGGAGTATTGTGTGCAGTTCTGGTCACCACACAGCAAAAAAGAAATAACAGCACTTGAAGCTGTTCTGAGGAGACCATCACAAGACTTAACAGCATGACTAACCGACTCAGAGAATTAAATCTGTTTAGTTTTGTGCTGAGGAGTGTACGTGTGGACCTAATCCAGGTATTTAAAATCCTCAAAGGCATTGATGAAGTAGATCCAGCAACATTCTTTCAGCTTAAGGGTGAATCACATACTTGAGAAAATCAGTGGAAAATTAAAATTGAAGCTAGGAATTACATTTTTATGCAAAGAGTTGTGGGAATGTGGAACAAACCACTGACACACGTAGTTGAAGCAGAAATCTTGACAATCTTTAAGAAGTACTTGCATTAGATATTGGGACAGCTTAGCTATCAGCTAAATAACAAGCTTGATGGACTGAATGGTCTTCTCTCATTTGACAAATTTAGGCTTTTATATGATTTGCCTGTTTATTCATTTTTTTATGCATTCAACTGGGGTTTTCTTAACCAGTAAGTTTGACTCTTGCATCAGAATTTTTATTGATTTTATTATTCTAGTTCTGAATATTTATTTTGAAATTTTGCATGGTAGCTTTGGCAGTTGTTAGGGGCAGAGTCTTGGAGGTTTTGACCCCAATGTTATTCCTTATCCAATTTTGTGGATTGAAAATTACCTTTTGCATGCATTTGCCTCCTTATTCCTTTTTATTGTATTTTTTAGGTTTGACCCTTGCTCTAAGATTTTTCACCTTGTTCTTTGACTTGAGTCTTGGTACTTTCCCTTAAGATTTTTGATCTCCCAATTTTGACCTTTGCTGTATTTTGTTTAAGTCTCTTCTCCTGATCTGTCACATAAACAGTTTCTGTACAAAATAGAAGTATTTGATGCCTACATGATACAAAATATATTATTAATAAAAATTCTAATTTTAATCCTAAACTTTTTATAAAACTCTGTAGAGTAACCAGCAAATATAAAAATACACAACTATTCTCCATTAAAAATTAAATAAATTAAGCACAATGAGGAGGAGTGCATTGAACAGTATCGTTTATCACTTAAAAACTTGTTCTTGAAAGCATGTATTTCCTAGGCTAAAGCACCATTTTAGAGGTAAATTATGTATGACTGCATACCAGTGTAATATATATATATCTTTTAAAAATTTCAAGAGCATTCCTTTATCCCAGTAAGTAATATACTGCATAGACACTGCTAACAGGATAGTAAACTGATTATCCGAGAGGAAATTATTTAGGTTTGTTTAGCTAAATGCCAGCCAACAGTGGCAAATAGAAATAGTTAAAAGTTAAGGCACTTGTTATTGTTCCTCTAATGGCAATTTTCTATCTTCTCATTAACTTCATTGTGGTGGGCATGAAAGGATTTTGCAATTACCTAAAAAAAAGCCTCTCAAATAAAACAACTATCATTCATGAATTGTGCATTTCATGGACCTACAGATATATTTTGTATGTATTACAGCGACATTTTAATAGCTAGCTCACTAGCTAGATTGTGATGTCCACATATATATATTAATTGTGCCCAGCAGATAAAGTTAATAACCAGTGGGTAATTCCTAATAATGAATACGGAAAGCAGTACATATGCACTATTGATATGGAGCTTAATTCCAAAATTTAAAATTTATGGCTTCAAATAAGAAAATGGCTTATGCATAAGTTTATGAATATTTAGATACAGATTGACTTTCTTAAGGCTGTCCACTGAGATACAGTAGTTATCCCTATTGTAAACATTAGGAGAGCTGGTAAAGTAATTAAGATTATAGCCACTGGCTCCTTTGTAATCATTCTGGCTTTAGTGTCTTGAATGTTGCAGTTTTATAAATGTATTTAATAGTTTCTTTCTAACTATTAAAAAAGCACAGTTCTGTAGTATATAAAATAGATTTTGCCATTTTCTCAGTTGACCCAATGCTTTTCTGTTTGCAATTTCTATAAAAATATGTGTAATATTTATAGCAATGCTTTGCATATTTGAATAGTGTCAATTTTAATAATAGAGTGCTTATGTATCATGGTAGCATGAATGGTGTTATTAATCATAGGAGTGTGCCACTAAAGACAAAGGACTGTAGTAAATGCAAAAAGTAGAAACAAACAATGTGTTTTAATGAATGAAGATTTTTTTTTTAACATTTTATTAATTTTATTAGAATCAAACAACAATCCATACAAGCAAGTCAAGTTTAACAAAACTAGGTTTGAAACAAATTTGTTCATTCATGCAATAAAAAAACAAAAATGTTACACATAGAGCTGCTTGGCTACAATTAATTTTGTTTCCTATACATAAAATATCTGGTCAAGCAATACTCACATGATACTGCACATAGGCCTAACTGAATGTTATACTGTAAACAAATGTATTATGTTGCAATAAATATTAAAATGTTGTTTCTTATATAGTATTAAAATCACTGGGCTGGCTGACTCCTTGAAACTTTCAGTTCCCTTCTGTGGCATGTCTTTCCTAAGATTCTTCTGGTCCTCTCCTGTAGGTTGAAGAAAATGTGGTTGAAATCATCTGGCATTCCTCATCCTTTCTTTAATGGCTGTACCTACAGCTCATTCCTGATGGGATGAACCAGGGCAATATCTTCACCA